>NW_027182323.1:2212754-2532449 GCF_040938575.1 Ambystoma mexicanum
ATGACTTTCATTTGGATTCTGACTTGATAATTGAGATCTTAAATAAGTGACTGGGGATCAGGTGTCCACTTATTCGCATGGATGACAACACAACCAACCTGTAATTCAGACATGAGTCATGACATCACAGATGGAGTACAGTTTATGAGAGAGGTGGAATGTCACATTGTAGCAGCCCAAGTAGCTCGCCGTGATCTATAGTGGTTAGTACTCTGCGTTGTGGCCGCAGCCTCGGTTCAAATCCGAGTCACGGCATTGCGGTGAGACAATGTCACGGCAGTTGGGCAGATGTTTTAGAATTTCCATTAATCCATTGGCAATCTCTGTGGAGGACTGAAACTATTCGATATG
The DNA here is from genome assembly GCF_040938575.1 of Ambystoma mexicanum. Taxonomy (NCBI): domain Eukaryota; kingdom Metazoa; phylum Chordata; class Amphibia; order Caudata; family Ambystomatidae; genus Ambystoma; species Ambystoma mexicanum. Next base: position 2,213,106 of record NW_027182323.1, read on the forward strand.
TCCTGTTACTGTTAGGAACCTTTTGTTTCTTTAATGCTCTTTGCACACTTTTTCATCGGGTGACTGTAATGTATTTCAACCAAATCTAATTAAGAGCGCATTATGTGGTGACATTTGCAGTACATGAAACATTATAACACTGCCATTTACGTCAATAACCACTAGCTTGATTAAGACATATGTATTGCAGCGACAGTATTTCCCAGTTACAAATGGGAATAAAAACAACATCCGCGAGGGATTGAACCAACGACATTTAACTGATGTTGCCAACGGAGCGCGTTACAGAGAGCGCGAGGTCCCGCCTTTACAGTCACACGCTGATGATAATACAGGTGTGTAAATAAACAGGCATATCTCTGGATTTATGGTCTTTCTACATTGGGACTCATAGTCTAGTCCTAGGCTATTGTAGGCACTGGCGTATCTTTTAGTGGAATGAGAGGCATTCTGTAGTCGCGTGAAAGGACCTTTCAAGTCAATCTGATCTGTATTGTCCTGTGAAAAAAAGCGTTCTTAGACACAGTGAGGAGTTTTTGGGGATAATGGGAAAATCATTTCCAAGTAAATGACAGGAATTTCTTAGTCCAATCATGAGGTTTGCTAGGCTTTTTTATACTGTGGCGGAAAGAGAGAGAGTATAACAGTCATTATAAATAAAGGGTCAAGGAAGTGACAGTTTATGGAAGGAACAATTGCACATAGTTGTAGAATGTGGTCAGGAGGAGGACAATGTGCTTACACATATGAAACATTAGAAGGTAGACATTATGGAAGCACATATATTTATTTATTAATTATTGTATTTGGGGATGGGGTTAATATAGCACGTCCAATGTGGAAAAGTGCTTTCCATAGCACCTTGCAGGTGGGCGACATCTAGGGCTGTGCAGTAGCCACCCATGCCCCAGAGGTTAAAGAGAACAAGAAGTTACACACGTTGGAGGTGAGGCTGAGACAGGGAGGAGATATGATCCCCGTATGAAGCCGAGAGAAGGAGGAGGCGTGAACGTGCATCCATGTATGCAGGCGAGAAAGGGAGGAGCCAGGGTCATGCATCCCTTCCTGAGGGTGAGACAGGGAGGAGATATGATCCCAGTATGAAGCCGAGAGAACGAGGAGGCGTGAACGTGCATCCATGTATGCGGGCGAGAAGGGAAGGAGCATTGGTCATGCATCCCTGCATGAGGGTGAGACAGGGAGGAGATATGATCCCCGTATGAAGCTGAGAGAAGGAGGAGGCGTGAACGTGCATCCATGTATGCAGGCGAGAATTGAAGGAGCATTGGTCATGCATCCCTGCATGAGGGTGAGACAGGGAGGAGATATGATCCCCGTATGAAGCCGAGAGAACGAGGAGGCGTGAACGTGCATCCATGTATGCAGGTGAGAAGGGAAGGAGCATTGGTCATGCATCCCTGCATGAGGGTGAGACAGGGAGGAGATATGATCCCCATATGAAGCCAAGAGAATGAGGAGGCGTGAACGTGCATCCATGTATGCGGGTGAGAAGGGAAGGAGCATTGGTCATGCATCCCTGCCTGAGGGTGAGGCAGGGAGGAGATACGATCCCTGTATGAAAGCAAGAGAACGAGGAGGAATGAACATGCTCTGAGTACTTACCGGTGATCTTCGTTACTCCTAGTCATACTCTTCCTCGTCACAGTACTTACCTGAAGAGACCCCTGCCTCTGACAAAGGACCTTCTTTTATTTATTTTATACCCTATAACTCCTCCCCCATAACCCTGTCACTCAGTTTCATATTACCAAGCCGGAGCATGGAACCTTCCCAACAGGGAGGGTGAGGAGGGTCGTCAGTACTTTGACGAGGAAGAGTAGGACTAGGAGTAATGAAGATTACCGGTAAGTAATCAGAGCATTACCTCCACGTCCACTCTTCCTCGTCCCAGTACTTACCTCATGAGATATACCAAAGCAGCAACGGGGAAAAGGTCCCAATGAGACACAGAGCCAAAAACAGTGCAGAAAAACACACCTTTAATAACTCCAATTCACATCCCGTCAGAAAGAACCCCAACCCCGAGTGGGAGACATTCAACCTATAGTGGTTGATGAAAGTGGTATCATCAGCCCAGGTAGCAGCCCTACAAATCTCCTGCAGAGAAACCCTCTGTGCATCGGCCCAGGAAGCCACCAAACCCCTGGTGGACCGCCACTGAATGTGCGCAGGCACAGGCAGGCCAGAAGCCACATAGGACATGGAGACCACAACACGGATCCACCAGCTAATGGACACCACAGATGCCTTACGCCCAGCCCGGCCAAAAGTAATCAGAAGACTATCAGAGTGGCGGAAAGGGGCAGTCCTAGCCAAATACTCCAACACTGCCTGCTGAACATCAATGGTATGCCAAGCCACTTCCTCAGGTGTTTGTGGATCCTGAAAAAAGTCAGAGAGAACCAGATCCTGAGAGGTGTGAAACCGAGAAACAACTTTAGGGAGAAACTTTGGATCACATCTCAGCACCACCGAGTCCAGCAGCACCCTCAGGAAAGGGGGGTGACATAACAGAGCCCCAATCTCCCCAAGCCTATTTGCAGAAGTGATGGCAATAAGAAAGGCAGTCTTTAGCATCAGATGTTTTATATCAGTCTCGAAAATGGGCTCAAAAGGAGGCCCTTGAAGGAACCGTAAGACAAGAGGCAGGTGCCAAGGGGGAAGTCCCTTATAATGACAAGGATGAGAAGAAGAAAAAACCTGGAACAACTTCCACACCATCGCCTCCTCATCCAAGTGACCATCAGAGTCCCCCAAAAGGAATTCAATTTAGGCCCACTGAGAGCGAAGCGTGGAAACCGCCAGGCCCTTTTCAAACCCCTCCTGGTGGAATTGAAGGATAGCGGGGAGGCCAGAACGTAGTGGAGGGATACCAGACCACCCACACCAGTCCCGGATATGGCTCCAAAGCCTGCCACATGCCTTCAGAGTGGCGGGTCTATGAGCATTCATTATTGACTCGACAACAGGACCAGAGAATCCCTGAGACATCAGCCTAGCCAATAGCCACACTGCCCATTATCCAGTGGACCCCCAACCACAGATCCCCTTGAAGGGGACAAGGCCACTTCGGAGCCAGCCAAGGCTCCTGGGACAGAAGCTCCAACAGAGAGGGGAACCTAGTCCGACGGGCCAGAACAGAGCCAACCACAATACAGTCACCCTGAACACTCTGATGCGCTGAACCACCCGGGGCAGAAGGGGAATAGGGGAAACGCATATAGGAGACCCGAAGGCCATTGTACAGAGAGGGCGTCCACCCACCAAGCCCCCTCAGCCCGAAACCGAGAGCAGAAGAGGGGAACCGTCACTGAGTCCAGAGATGCAAACAGATCTAGAACAGGGGTCAGTGATCCTTGCTCTGTTCCGGAACAAGGGATGAGTTCCAGGGAGGCTGAGGCTGTGCTAGATGTGGGATGTTTTAACCCACTCATCCAAGCCCTACAACAGAACTGTGCATTACTGGCAGCGGAAACATCATAATGGCCACCGAAAAGCATGCTGCTGGCCAGAAATCACCAGAAAGTGCGCAGTGAAAACCTGACAGATAGGCCACCATCCACTTTTGCCTCTCTCAGTGTTAATACAGGGGACCATTGCCAGACCCCATCCTTTGGCTGCACACAGAGCAAACTCAGTGCAAAAGATTACAGAGCTGTTCAAAAATCTGTTTTATTTGGTGTCAAAATTGCTAAAATCATGGCTCACAAAACCACCAAAAGGATACAACTTCTTGTTGGGTGTTCTACATTACTCTACTGCAAGAATCCACATCAGTACGTCAGCAAGAATCATATGTTATTAGGACAAAATCCCATGTTAAAGACATTTGATTTAAAGACAGCTGTCAAAAATGGGTGCAGTACCAGTGCTCGCCTCTGACAGGTGCTGGCGATTTCGAAATCCTGACAGGAGAGCTGTCTTGCAGAAGCTAAATATGCCAAAGCAGAGAAGTCTATCAAAATGCCATATAGAGTGCCACACATTGATTTAATGTGGAAAAAGACTTGATTAAAGATATGTTGCTTATTTTCAGTTTATAATGTTATATTTTTTTCACAAGGAATTAAGTTGCAATTGATTAGAAGGCAGTCTGATTTAATTAAAAGTTCAAGAGGCCTTCTGTCCCTGGGAAGCCTTCACACCTGGTCTTACCACCAACAGCACAGGATATCGCATTGACATGTAAATCAGGAGAGCAGGAGATTTTCTCTGCAGCCCGGAGGAAGGAACAATGAGGGCTTTGGGATGAATAGAATATGCTGATTTGAGGTGTAACTGTCAACACTGCTCTGGGAGAAGCAATACATGTGACCATCTGACTCACCAAGCTTCTAGGGGCGGACCAGACTGGGTTGTGGATTTAATATTGCACCAAATATATGTTTAAGGAAAATGCTTCTAAAATATTGTATCAAGCTGACAGAAATGTACAACTTTGGGATTCTTAATATGAAAAATGCATTTACAGTTCAAGACTAAGTTGGATGCCGTGGGATGGCCAAGCCCCGTAATTATTAATATTGTGAATGCAGTGTTTATGCTAGAAACCTAAGAACTTCCAGTAATATGCTCAGAGAGGGTGTGTAGGTCTGTGTAAAATTGGGGGCCGGACCAATATTGTGAAACCCCCCAAAATCGCGAATAAGTTGTCATTTCTGAAACCAAGCTCTTAGAAAGATCAGGGTTGAACAGAGACCTGTCTTAATTAATCTGTGATGTGTACATGTATTCTCTACAGCTTGTGTATCTGGGAAGCATGTTTGGTTATGAAAAATTGATTTCTAAGTAAAAGCAGAGGGGAGGGATTTCAGCTTCAGCCATAAACATGACACCTGATGACTCATTCTGACTCACCACTCCGTTCTCCAGTAAGGTCACAGAGAATCCTCTAACCTATCAGGATCCTTAGTGGGTTGGGCATAGAAAGTCAGCATCCACACCCCCTTTGGAAACACATAAGAAGAACCACTGAGACCCAGATAGGTAGGGACACTCACTTTCCACTTCAACTGATTTCTTGCGCAGCACTCTGCCGGACCGGATCCAGACAATATCCAGAAGAGCTTAGACTCCAGATAGATCCAGAACAAAGCTCTAGAACCCAGCTCTAGAACCTTTAGCAGGTGCCTAACCCAAAAGCTGAACTATTCTCAGCAGGCCTCAGAATCCCACAAGCTAACCAAACTATTCAAAGCCTTGCAATGCTGTTTGGTACTGGCTAGAACCCTGTGCCAGAACCAGATCCAGACCCAGAAAGCAGCGCTGTATCCAGAACCCACTTGATCCAGTCCAAGAGGCCAGACCAGACCACCGTGCCATGCTGTGAGCAGAACCAGTGCCTGAGACCGTCCTGTGGCGAGTGAAGTCCAAACCTGACCAGATCGGTAACGAGGCCCATTTCCATTCCATTCCAAAACTAGGAGTGAGTATTTAGTCTAGACCTGTGCATAGTCATCTCCTAGTCTAAAGTAAGCTTATCCCATCCAAATCAACCTGTCCAGAACTGCATTTAGAATTTTGTGTCCATCTTGGTGATTTCAAATCTGTAACGTGCATTTATCATTCTGAAAGATTGACTTTATTTTTGAAAATCTACCTCCACAAAAACGTTAGTATCTTTTGAACCGCACGTCGTAGAAGCAAAATCTTACTGTCATTTTAAAGCTAAGATCCTCAGCCCAAAACGACGAATTGCAATTTAACTCCATCTCATTTTCTGTCAAAATAGCTGGCTCTTACTTTCCACTGCTGAAATTCGTTTTCAATCTGATAATCATTCATGAATCATTGCTAGCGTTGACCTGAACTAATCCAAAGTAGTTATCACTTATCCTGAATATCCATTAGTGAATTAAAATCATTTTTACCATATTTTCACTTCATTGCAATCACATTTAAAAGGATTTTGCCTGCTTTAAAATCATCCCTGTTTTCTCTAAGCTTGCTGGGGGAACTGGAATTGAACTGCATTGTTAATTGTATTCTTGAAACCTGTGTGTCCTCAATTCCATCTCTTCATATTGCATAGTGGGGGGGAGTGAGTAATCACAGGGGAAAAAGTGACCATATTATCTTGTGATTGAAACCATATCAAGTTTATTTCTGTGTTGCATTCTTTCCCACCTTACATTTCCTTGAAACCATACAAAGTATTCTCTGCTACCTTATCCTTTCTATACCAACTCCTCATTGATTAAAGAGAGTGTGCTATTGTAATATTACCCATTGTTGACCACTATTATATTCATAAGTGTGCTATCAAATATTAATTTATTCATAAACGTGTGATATATATATATATATATATGTATATTGTTTAATTCTTCAAATAAATCTTTTAATTTGCAAAACAAACCTACTTCTTGGCCCAGTGAGGTCAGGGGGATTCAAAGAGAGGGGCGTTATATAAGGGTTCATCATCCACATTTAAGAACTTGACATAAAAATATATAAATAAGGGCTTCTATTGGGCATCCCAGACTAGGCATTGACTTAGTTGGATTGCTGGATTGAAGCCACTTACAGAGATCAACCTGTCGGTCCTAGGCAGGCCTGCTCTGTACTAGAACAGCTGGGTGTGCTCGGCAGGGACAGCATCAACTCACTCTGTCGCAGGGAGAGTCTTGTCAGCATATTTTTACATTACCACAGATTATCACACTTTTATTATATGACAGAGAACACATCATACTGTGGGTGTATGCCGAACACTCATAGGGTCATATAAACATTTCACAAGTTGTAGAAACCTAAGTGCACAAGGACTGCGCTGTGCGCAAATGTGCCCAAGCTCAGCCAGAGATAAGGCAAGTGAGGAACACACAAGCAGCAAACTCAAAGGGGATCATTTTCAAATGAACTAGAGCATAATTGGAAGTATAAAATATCTGTACTCTTTCCTTTTATGCTTGAGTTTATTTTACAGCCGTCTTGAGGTGCAGGAGAGCAGCAAAGCAGAGTTTGCATTTCTGCTTTGCTTTATTCTTCCGTCTCAGGTGAGCATTTGGTTTTACGCCTGCATGAGATGTTCCTGCAGGTGTAAAACCAAAGACTCCAGTGGAATAGGCCTTGCTTTTACACGTGGTGTACAGAAGGGGGAATCCATTATAAATCACTACCTTTTGCAGGCGCTATTTAATGTCTCTCAAAGCAGAGAGACAAAGTAGAGTGAAGGTGATTTCGCCTTGCTTTCCTCTTTACTTTTACACTGACCCCTAAGAGTCTTTTCTGAACAGAGGCCAATACAACAGCCCATAACATGGCGTTTGCTAGTGATCTTCTTCCAACATGGCAGCCTCATGGCAATGGGGAACTAAAAAAAAGCTCCATGCCTGGATTGTATGGTTGGTCAGAATACAGGAAATCTTCATGTACATGAAAAAGCTAATGGCCTGATTTACAACCTTGTTTTTCAATTGGAAAACACTATTGAATAAGGCGTTGTAAATCAGTTCCTAAAAGTAGTAAATGTGAAGACTTTGGTTCTTTTTTTAAAATATATGTAGTGCATGAATGAATAAGTCAACAAAGGGGGTTCCATGGTTTAATGGTTAGCACTCTGGACTTTGAATCCTCTGATTCGAGTTCAAATCTCAGTGGAACCATTGAGAGGCATTACTTTTTGAGACTCACAAGAGTTTTGTCTCACTTTCTTTTCTCCTTTGGTCATTATCGCACTACTAATGCTATAAAATGATACATTTATTTCCATTTTCCTACGATAGCGATTTCAAAATATTGTTCCTTTTTGTCCTAAATATTAAAAGGAGGTAAATAGATATGTCCGCCTTGCCACAGATACCCAATTAGGGCTATTCCTTTGTCTTCCCACCGCGTTCTAGATTTGTGATGCTGGCATCGACTAGCCCTGCCAGGGGGATTTGTCTAGAGAAGGGGTCCTTTATACCTTGCATCCTCCACACCCTTTCCCACAGGTGCATACCCAGCTTAACCATGTTCGCGAGTGGTTTTGCTGAGGCTTTGTATATCCATAGGAGCTCTCTTAGGTAGTACCGTTGCACCGCCGGTTGGAAGAGTATTGAGTCTATGGATGCGTCTTCTCCCAGCCACTGTACTACAAACTGGAGTTGGTCCGCCAAATAATATCATTCAAAGTCCGGGAGCCTGATGCCGCCCCATTCATAGTCCCTCTGCAGTGTGTTCAGTGCCACCCTGTTTCTCCCTCCTCCCCACAGGAACTACCGTGCTGTGGAATGTAATCGGTTGAAGGATGACCCAGGGATATTGTAGGGGACGTTAGTGAAATGATATAGGAGACGGGGTAGCACTGTCATCTTCAGTAAGGCTGCCCTCCCTATCATCCCCAATGGTAGCTTACTCCAAAACCGCATGGCCCTCTCTGTGTTGTCTAGGGCTGCCTGTGTATTTGCCTTGCGCGCTTCTCTGGTGTCATGGTAGATGTTCACTCCTAGATATCTGAAAGTGTGTGGGGTACACGTGAGGCCCAGGTCCAGTAACTGAGTTGGAGTCACTCCTCTCAGCTCCGCTAGGGGGAACAGGGAGGATTTTCCCTTGTTAACAGTAATTCCCGAAAGCCTCCTGAATGCTCCCTGGGTCTCAAGCAGTTCTGACAGGCTCGTCCGTGGGCTCTGGACATATAGCAACATGTCATCCGCGTAAATTGAGATTTGATGTACCCCGTCTATCTCTATTCCTGTGTCCCCATACACAGCCCTTAGTAAAGCAGCAAATGGTTCTAGGGCTAAGATCGGCTAACATCGGGGACAATGGGCAACCCTGCTTCGTTCTATGTTCAATGTTCCATTCCTCCGAGATGTCTCTCCCCGTTCTCACCCTGGCCCTCGGATCTTTATACAAGAGCTTAACCCAGCGTAGGAACCCCTCTCCTATCCCAAAGTGGGAGAGTACTCCCAGGAGCCAGTCCCATTTCACTGAATCAAACACCTTAATGGCATCCAATGATGCCACAGCGCATTCCCCCTCTCTCTGATTCGTACAGCCTATGACATGGTGGAGTCTACTGAGATTCCACATTGTGTTCCTTCCTGGTACATACCCCGTTTGGTCTGGGTGCGCCATTGTGGGTATGACCCGTTTAAGCTGGTTAGCCAGAGCCGCTGTCAGGATTTTGGAATCTTGGTTTATCAGGGAGATTGGTCTATAAGAGCCACACTCTAGGGGCGGCTTCGCAGGGTTTAGTATTGGTACGAATATTGATTCCGACATACTCCTAGGGAGCCGTCCCTTCTCGTATGCCTCCTCTAGCATCTCCAACAGTCTCGGGGCTAGGCTATCCTTGTATTTCTTATAGAATTCCCCAGGTAGCCTGTCCGGCCCCGGGGCCTTACCTGTCGGTAGCCCAGTTATGACCACCGACAATTCTTCCACAGTGTGGGGTGCGTCTAGCATTTGGCTTTGCTCTGCTGTGAGTTGGAGAAGGGTGATTTCCAACAGAGCCTCTTCTATGTCTCCCTCCTCTGCCTCCTGGACCAGGGAATACAGTTTCTCATAGAATCTTGAGAAGACCTTGTTAATGGCGTCCTCGGTCCTGACATCCTCCCCCTGCTCATCTCTAATTGCATTTATTGGTTCCGCTTGCTCTCCTGTCTGGTCAGCCAGGCTAGAAGCCTGCTGGGCTTGTCTCCCTCTCCGTGTAGCCATTGTATATATTTCCCGTAATCCAGCTTCCCCAATCTCACCCAAATCACTATGCACTTCTGCATCAAGGTGGTGATATCCGTGGGTTCTTCACCCATTTTACCCACGCGTGCTTCCGCCTGTGCCACCTCCTTTTCTACTTCATCTAGTTTGGCTAGAACTTCGCCCCTGAGGCCCCCAGTCTTTCCTATTGCCGCACCTCTGACTACCACCTTAAGGGCTTCCCAAACTGTCCCAGTGCTCTCCACACTCCCCACATTATGATCAAAGTAATCGTCCATCATACTCTGCAGGTACTCTTGGAATTCCCCATCCGTCAATGCCTCTGCCCTCATTCGCCATATGGGTATGGGGGCCCTTCTGTATGTGTGTGTCCAAGGCCCAGCTAGCGGAGCGTGGTCGGATAGCGTCCATGCGTGAATGTGTGCCTCGTGAATTCCCCCAGTGTTTCCTTACCCATAAATAGGTAGTCAATTTGAGTGAATACCCCGTGCGGGGTGCTATAATTTGTGTATCACTTTGTACTCCATGTACCTTCCTCCAGCCGTCCTCCAACTCCAACTGGTCTAATATCTTCCGCAACTCTCTGGCAGGCGGCGCTGGTTTCTTGTGCTTGGTATCCGATCTGTCCAGCCAAGGGTCCATTGTGCAGTTGAAATCCCCGGCCCAGATGATCGATGCTGTCCTATATGGGGCCAGCTGGGGCGTGAGTGTTTTAAAGAACCCTGTGGCTTCGTGGTTAGGTGCGTACGTATTCACCAGACACACCTCCCGGTTCTCCAGCATTCCCTGAATGATCAGTATCCTGCCATCTGCATCACGTTCTTGTTTTATGAGTTGGAATGGGGTCCCTGGGGCGATCCACGTCAGCACTCCCCTTGCGTAGTTCGAGTACGTGGAACTATACATCTGGCCTCCCCATTTCCTGGCCACTTTGGCCTGTTTCTCGACCATCAAATGTGTCTCTTGCAGCATTGCGATGTGGACCTTTGCTCTATTGAGCCAGGTGTATACCCTTAGCCTCTTGATTGTTGCGTCGGGCTCTTCCTTCTGCATCTTCCGCTCTGAGTTCCAGCATGCGGATCCTCTCCATCACCTCTGACATTTGGGATTGGGAGGTCATCACGTTGCTTTGCACCTGTTGCTCAACTGTTGTCACCCATTCTGCTAGATTCCTTGTATCTTGTCTGAGAAGCCCCACATCCACAATCACTGCATCTAACTTGCCCTCTATCGATGCTTTAAGTGCATCTATGGCTTCCAAAATGCTGCCTTCCACTTGTCTGACCTCTTCTCGCGTGGGGTTCGTCGTGGTCGTGGCTGCCTCTGTTGTCACGGGCTGTGTGTCCTCGTTCTTGCAGGCGAATGATTCCATACTGGTTTGCCTCCCTTTGCCACCTTTCTGCTTGTCAAGGATTGTTCATGTGCTTGCCCAGTGTCTTTTGCCGGGGCCCCCTCTTCTCCAGTGTTAAGTACGGGTGGGATGTTTCTCGTCCGCTTCCCTCGTGAGCAGCACGTTCACTTCACTCACTGACGTGCCTTTCCTGTCTCAGTGTTGTCCGCCTCAAGGCCTGGTGACCCCTGCTTCTTATGGGTATTTTCTAAGGTCCTGCGTTCATGGGTCTCTCCTGTGATGTTTACATTACAGCCAATCAATGGGTTATGGCCTCCCACGCATTGTCCTCCATTTAATGGATGCACTCTTCCTCTCACTGTTCACCCTGCGCTCAGATAGTGGCGTCTGCGCTGTTGTATTCCTGTGTTCACACTGTGTGCGCGGAGGGGCATCCTCACCCGCGGCTCTTTTTATGTTGTAGTAGCGCCTTGTGCATTGCACTGTGCCTCTGTGCTGGGCGCTCCTTATGTTCTGATGTGGGGTTCCCTGGGCCTATCCCGTGGCCCCCGGGGTCTAGTTGTGCCCCTAGTGGCCGCCGTTTAATTGCAGAGGATCGGGCTCTGCTCTGCTGCCTGGGCTCCACCGCGGGTTTTTTATGCTCCATCCACTGCCTCTTGCGGTGGGCCGCGTTGTCAGGTGCTCAGGGCTCCACCCGCCCGTGTCAGTGGTCTAGGTTCAAGAAGAGCAATCGCCTCCTGACACCGCACTGAACTCCTCTCTTGTCCGTCCCCCAGCCTCTCTCACAGGCAGGGCCGTGCTGGCCTGCCTGGTTGGTTCCAATTTTATTCCGTTCCCTGTGTGACCAGTCTTTAACGGGCTTGGCGTCTCCTTCACGCTCTGCTTAGGGGTTGCTCTGCTGCCCGTTGCACTCGCTGCATTCCGCCATTTGGCGTAATGTCACAGCTCAGGCCGGGGTTCTCTCCATGGCAGGACTTGCATTTACCTTCGTCAGGTGTGTCTGCCCTCCCCTGCTCCTTATGTCTCGGAGCGGGTGCTCCTTTTCGGCTCCTTCCAACGGTGTCACTCCGGGTGGGCGCTGCAACATCCGGCGCTCCTGTGGCACGGCAGGAGTTCCAGCCAAGCAGCTAGCCAGACTACAGAGAGCCCAAAATGCAGTAGTTAGGTTAGTCGGACAGCTGAATAGAAGGGATCATGTATCTGCTTTCCAGAGAGCCCTACACTGGCTTAAAGTAGAGGACAGATCAAATTTAAAATGGCATGCCTTGTATATAAATGTTTGAATGGACTTGCCCCGGTATACCTTGCTGATAAGATCATTCGCTACTGTCCCATTAGAGATCTCCGGTCTAGGGATCAGCTCTTGGTGTTGGTGCCAAGGTCTAACCTGATCTCTGGGGGGGACAGAATATTCAGTGCGTTTGGTCCGAAATTGTGGAACCAACTCCCATTAGAGATTAGATCCTCTGAATCCCTAATACTTTTTAGGAAGAGCCTGAAAACTTTTCTTTCCAGATAGGCTGCTTTCATTATACAAAGTGCATATTGAATTGATACTCTGAAAGTCCATCCATTAGTTTACATCAGCGCCCGTATATAGTTGATTCTGTTTGGTGCGCATTAGAAATGTTCAAATCAAATCAAATTAAACCAGTCCTGTTTCTGTGCTAGGCCCGAGTAATGGTTCCACTCCCTGTGTTCTCCATGTCCTTTCACTACGGGCTGCAGTCTTCTGTCGCCCGCTGCTGGGATCCGCCACTCCGTCCCCTTTTCCTCTGCCTCCTTCCGAACTCACAGGGTCTCCTTTGGCAGTGAGCCGCACTCCTTGCTCACCATCAGCACAGGCCCAGTGTCCCCGCTGGCAGGCCGCCTCTTTGCCCCACAGGGGGTGCAGTCTCCCTCAGTCGATCTGCAGTGGTACAAGAACACCGGGTTTGCAGCTGGGCCCTCCTCTCTCTAGCTGTGTTCGCTCTCCCTCTGCTGGCCGTCGTTGCTGTTGTGTACTGCGTACACGAAGTACGCATGCGCGAGCAGCTACGTGGCTCGCGCATGCGCGTTAGCTTAATAAAGGCGGTGCCCGGCAGTTCGCGCCAGAGACCGGAGCCATCACACGTCTCCAGCGTGTCTTCTCTGCGTGCATGGGTGCCTGTGGTTGCATGCATGTGTGACGGCCGAGGGCCGACCCCCGCACTTACAAAATTGGCGACGAGGCGGGATCAGAGCTGTTCTTCCCGTTTTCCGACGACATCGGCGAAACGGAACACAACTCCGCAGTCGCGGACCCGCTCTAACAGCCGGCGGCCATTTTGAGTGCTTGTTCACTACGACATACGCAGTGGTTGCGGCCCGTTTCGGGTGCTCGTGCGCCATCTGCCCGTTGCAAGCAGTTGCAGCAATTTTTGGACACTCCACAGCCCAGCTGGTGCAGGGCTGTGACACAGAAAGTGGCAGAAGAGCCAACAGGAAGACTCTGCCACAGTTGGGAGTCGGATCACCCATCAACCTGCCAAGACAATACTGTGAGTACCTATCGTGATGGGTGAAGAAACAGATGATGAGGGCGCCGTTGCCCCAATACCACGCAGAGTGCGCACCACTCTGGCTCCCATGCCTGAATTTGATACCACGGGGCCCCAATCAAAACTTGGCCCAAAATGGCTCATATGGGTCAAAAGACTGGAAATGATGTTCAGAGCCTCGGGGGAGACAGAAGACGAGGCAAAGATCGCCATCATGATGTACTCTGCAGGCACTGAAGTCCAGAAAATATATGACTCCCTCGACATTCCAGTGGCGACGTATGACGCTGTCAAACAAGCACTTCGGGATCACTTCCTACCATTAGCGAATGTTGATTTCAACAGGTTTGTCATGGGGGCGGAAAAACAACGAAGTGAAGAGTCACTGGACCAGTTTTGTGCCCGTTTGAGACACCTAGCGAGCTCCTGCAGGTGGGTCAACGAAGAGGAAATGGTCCGCAACCAACTGCTGTAAGGATGCTGCTCAGGAAAACTTAGGAGGCAAGTCCTGAGGGAACCAGGGCTGACCCTCCGGCAAATCCTGGACATGGGAAGAGAGTATGAGCTGGCGGAGGCCAGAGGATCGAAAATGGACGCAGCCACGCATCCCAAGAATGAGGAGGAGGCTCTGGCAGTCGGACGTTTCACACCTGGGAAGGCTAGACGGACACCGAAGAGGGGAGAAGGACCCACGACATCAGGTACCCCTCAGTCGTGCTCCTATTGTGGATATGACCTCCCACACAGGGGCGAATGCTCAGCCAAATCACGAACATGCAGCAGGTGTGGGATACCGGGGCATTACGCCAGGATGTGTAGGGCCGCCATGCCTGTGGCAGCAAGCAGAGGACCAGAGAGGGCCGGTAGAGGTGGCGCTCGCACTGCAAGGGGCATATCGTCCCTTGAACAGGACGTGCACGACCTACACATTGCCGAAGAAGAGGAAGAAGAGGAGGAAGACATTTTCTTCATTTCCAGCATCGCAAATGGCCCTGGAACTAGATGAAGACCCATATGTACTGTAGACATTGGAGAGATTCCCACTCCAGTCCTCATCGACACAGGAGATTCAGTCTGCGTACTGGCGGACAGACATTACAACGCACTGGCAGGCCCACCAACCCTGTCTCCCTCCAAAGCTCAGATATACGCTTTTGGTGAAGATACTCCGCTACCCATCCAAGGGGTATTTGTAGCCCCAGTGACCCATGGCCAAAACAGCATCAAAGCGAGGTTTTTTGTAACCAGCGTCAGTCCGCACTCTCTTTTAAGCTGCGCAGCATCTGAAGCACTCGACCTGGTTCATTTCACTTTTGCTGTATATCATACAGATCTGGACAGCCTGCTGACACGCTTTGAGAGGCTCCTCAGGGGCATAGGGAAACTGAAGGCTGAGCCAATAAGGCTCCACATTGATGAGTCAGTCAGACCAACGGCGCTGAAACATTGTCGCATACCGTTTCATCTGAGGGCTCAGGTGGAAAAGGAGCTGCAAGACTTAGTGGAACGAGATATCATTGAAAAGGTGGAAGGGCCCACCCCGTGGGTCTCTCCAATTGTAGTGGCCCCAAAGCCCAAACAGCCTGGGGCTGTACGCATTTGCGTAGACATGAGACTTCCTAATCTGGCCATAAAAAGAGAACGTCATCTCACTCCCACTCTGGACGACATCGTTGGAGAACTTCAGGGTTGGAAATTCTTTTCGAAACTAGACCTGAGAGCGGGTTATCACCAGTTGGAGCTCCACCCAGAGTCTAGATATATTACGACCTTTACAACACACGAAGGACTGTATCAATATAAAAGACTCCGTTTTGGAATATCCTCGGCGGCAGAAGTTTTCCAAAATGCTATCAGAGGGGCTCTGTCCGGACTAAAAGGAGTAATAAACATGTCAGACGATATCCTAGTCTTTGCCAAATCTGAAGCAGAGCATATCAAGCGTCTGGAAAACACTTTTCACAGGCTCCACAGCCTCGGCCTGACGCTGCACCAAGAAAAGTGTGAATTCCTGAAGGACAGCCTGGAGTTTTTTGGATTTGTCTTCCATGCGGGAGGCATATCCCCAGATCCTGAGAAGGTGAGAAACATTTGAGAGGCGTCACCTCCCACGTCCCCGGCAGAAGTCCGCAGCTTTTTAGGGATGGTGAACTACTGTGGGCGTTTTATTCGGGACTTAGCATCCCTTTCTGAACCCCTGAGAGCACTCACAAGGAATGAAGTAGCATGGACGTGGACTGGAAAGGAACAGAGAGCATTCACGGCCATCAAGGATGCCCTGTCTGAACAAGCTACCATGGCGTTTTTCAACCCAGCCCGGGAGTCTGAAATCATAGTGGATGCCAGTCCAGTGGGACTTGGGGCGGTTCTCGTGCAGGCGGATCAACAGGGATCCATGCGACCCGTTGCATACGCCAGCAAGGCACTCACAGACACAGAGAGAAGATATTCTCAAATTGAATGCTAAGCACTCTGTCGGGGGGAAATTCTCCCGGGGTCGGCTGGGCCGTCCGCGGACCTCCAGGCAGGGAGGCCCCAACTCCTCCCGTATATCCCAAAAAATGAGTATGAGACACACGCAAGAAGCAAGGTGATTCTGCTGTTTATTAAACAAAACGGCAGGGATGGGTCAAGGATCGTACGCGTCAGTCCTGACACTCTCTCTCTAATCGTGGGGCTCGCAGGCCCTTTTTACCTTAGTATGACGCGCTACTTGCGTCACCTGGGAAAGTTAGCAAAAAACCTATCGCCACTCTGGATTGATTCCTCGAGTGGTAGAGTTAGTATAGCATACGTATAGAGAGCGTTATTAGTGGTCGAGGGTTAGTCAGGTGGTATACTTGGGTTGTCCCTTCAATTTGATACATGAAAATTGTTACATGAAGACCCCTGAGGACTGGCTAATGTTAATGGCGTCAGTGATAAGAGCCCCATGTTCTGATTGGTCCACTCGCGAGCCCCCCAGTCTGGGACCATCGCTGTTCCCAGCTCGCGGTGCACCTGTCATTTGCAACAATGTATCACTATGGGTATGTGCAGACAATGTGAGGATTTATTCATATGCTGGAAGGCAGACTACTCCCACCGCCGCAGATGTCCATTGAGTCGCTTAATTGTATCTGCCTGTGTCTTGAAACGTGGGATCCAGGCGCCTCCCTCCTCCTGGGCCTGGCACCCTGTCAGGTTCGGCTTGGTCACGTGAGGTGAGACCGTGGTTGAGGCAGAATTCTGCACAATTAATATTGCATTTTCCACTGTGTGCCTGGCTTAATTTGCAGGTGTGACCTTGGCATCGGCTTGCGGCATGCGAGTTTGCAACATTGTGCCCTTGACTGTCTGCTCTCGCCGGGCTCATTCTGCAGGGTCAGCAACTGTACTCTTGCTCATTCAATGTTCATGGAAGCTCTTGCTTGCGGCCTACTTGGGCCTGGTGGATAGGTGGAACCGTTTGATACACAGCGCTTTAGGTTATGGTATCATATTGCTTTATCCCCAGTATCAGGTCTTCGTTATATTTCTCATTGTAATGCATGGGTTTAGGAGAAGCGTGAGCAAGCATTTTAGATGAGTTCATTGTGCGTCTTGCGTTTCTGCATTTTGAAAAGCCTATGTGAAAAATAATAAAGATGCACGTCAGTGGGTGTGTCCGTCACCTACGTCATAGCACTGAATATGTTCTTCGTGTGGATTGGTGTGGGAGTGTCCAGTGTGCATGTTTGCACGGGTGTGCTGACCGTTGGCTAGGTCGTCATGGCATCTCTAACGATGTGTTGATTTAGTGTTGGATGGTTCAGTCGAGTCCATCCATGCCGCAGGTGTCGGCATGGGCAGGGCAGGCGGGTGGGCTCGCGGGTGGGCACATCCGTATGTTCCTGTACCAGGGTATTTGGTCGTCTGGTAGATGGGCAAACTCCTCTCGTGGCGGGTGCCTAGGCCGTGATCCTCTAGGACAGGGGTGTGAGGGGATTGGTGCGAGCCTTTTTTTCCATTCTCCCACTTCAGTCCCCCCTCTGGTCGACTTGTCGACCACAAACATATCCTTTTCCTTATCTCCCCTCACTCTCCATATTTTAGTTACTCCTCCCAAATGTCCATAGTGGTTGACATGGTCTTCGAATGACCAATACATATATACAAAGGTTCCTCCAGGTGTGCAGTATACCCATTTCCCTATGTAGCTCCTTGGGTTTCTTGGGTTTTCGAGCTTCACAGATGGTGGGTCCAGGTGGTTGGTGATGATCTGGTTGCGCAATTTCTCTCTCTCTTTTATTATTGTGCCTGTGTGTTGGCCATCATCTGCCGGCATCAAGGGGTGCATACCAACCATTTCGATCATTTCGTCTGTGGTGCGTGCCTTCCGGGCCTTCCAAAATCTTATTATGATCAGTGCAGCTCCAGCCAAAATAATGCATCCAACTATAATCTTCAGTCCGTCCGACAGCCAAGATGGCATCCATGACCATAATAGCGAAAACCAGCTGTCATCCTTTTTCACACCTTTACTTTCATCCATCATTTTGGAGTGCATCTGGGCCAATTGTGATACTGCTTCTGTCAGTGTACCATTGTCAGCATCGTTAGCAGGAATGAATGTGCAGCATGATTGTCCTATCTTTGCGCAAACTCCTCCTTCCATTGCTGTGAGGGGGTCCAGTACATATCTGTTCTGTAGTGCTACCATCCTCACTGCTCGCAGTTCCTCTTTTATTGCGTTGAATCCATTTACTGTAGAATTAATTGTCATCATTAGTTCCCATCGAGTTATCTGGAGCCATTTTGCGTTTGCGTAAGCCTGTAGTCCCGGATGTATTATTGAGGAGAAGAACATTGCTGCTCTGCTGAATAGTCTGTGTTCTGGCAGGATTGAAGTGAGTGCTGTTTCCGACCTTCCCCATAGGTAATTTCCTGTCAGAGGTTCTCCTTGTCTTTTATTTCTATTCAGGACAGTGTTGTTGCCGTTGTTTTGGTTCTCTGGCCCCTTCTGAGGTTGTACAGATCTCTTCTTCCTCTTGTTTCCTTCATCCATTTTAGGGAAGTTTGCCACATTCACATGTTTCTGGGGCACCACTAGTGATGGTACATTAACATGTACCATTGTGCATATACCATTCCACAGAGGGGGCAGTGTGTGGTATGCCTTGTCTCCGCAGGCCCAGTAATGGTCCATTAATACTGCTGTTCCTGCTCCCCCCTCAGGTAACTCCGTCACGTTTGCACAGTTGGTGTTGTATCCCACGTCTACTTCTCCTCTATGTTGGTAGCATACCTTAGGTGCAGACAGCGGCAGTATTGTTATTGGGTCTTCATCCTTCTCTATCCACGTTAGCATGGGTACGTACTTGACCCAAGTCGTCCAACATCTGTTGTTGTGTTCAGCAATAGTTGTAGTATCCTCTCTCGTTACCATGTTGCTGCCAACCACTCCTATGTCCCATTTGTTGCCCAGGTACACCTTCCCTGTTATTATTATCAGTGGTCTTTCCCAACATCCTTGTTTACCAGGAACTTCAGTGGCGTACCAATCACATGGTAGGTATTGTAGTGTTTCTTTCTTTGTTTCTCCTTTTTCAGGGCCACTTGTTATGTATCTGAATGCTTCAGCATGCAAACTGGTCTTGTGGTAACTCAAATAAACCTTGAGGAAGTTGTTTTCGTATGGGTATGTGTCTCGCGTTTTCCATACCAGGTGCACCGTGTTCCCTTGAAATCTCCCTTTCGTTTGGAACAGTGCCAAGTATATTATACATCGCGCTGTCTTTTCATCTATTTCCGTGGCAACGAAAGTTCGAGAAGCGCTCATGGCGTATGGGATCAATGAGCAGGCGTAGCAGCTGTCTTCTGTTGTCTGCTTACCTATTTGAGTCATGTGTTGGTACCACATGTTGTTCGAGACGTGTGCTGAATCTTGTATGTAGTTGTCAATACCTTTATTATCTGAGTATGTGCTGCGTTTAACTCTATTTCCCTTGTGTGGAATTTTGCTAGTACCACCTGACATAGCACCTGTTGCAGCCGTGGGTGGGGGTATATTAGGTTTGGGTACAGCCAAAATACTGATAGCATAACTGTTCTGCCATACAGAGGCAGCCAAGAACCCGGTGATCATCAAAATCCCTATCATCTTTATTACAGAGGCTAGTCTCACCGGCATTTTGCTCTTATCTTGCTGCAGTCCGGCAGCTAATTCTTGCAACGTTAAAGTTGCCCACCTGAAAATTCTCAATATGCTTGTTATTAGTGTTAGTTGTTGTTTTCAAGCTCTCCCTATCAAGTAGTCGTTCAGTGCCCAGGCGAAGAGCTGTTCCCACGCCAATCTAAGCGATCTATCTCTTAGGACAGGCAAGTATTGGTGAAGATGGGGCATTGATTGTTCTATGGCCAAGAGAAATGCTGTGTAGTAGACACGTACCCTCCTTCTTTTCAGGTACTTTGGCCTTTTTATGTGATAGACAAATTGGTGTGATAGCTCTTCAGGGTAGTTATCGTCTGAGGGTAGCATCTATTCCTGGGCAGTGAACCTTGTTAGTTATCTGTTTTCTTAGCAGTACAATAATACACGGTACCTGCATGTGCGAGAGAAAAAAAGAGAACATTCAAGTGTTTACATGTGTATATGTGCAAGATAATGTCCTTCAGTCGGGTTATTACTGCAGTGGGTAGGACGTTGATAGGCAGAGGGTTTAGAGCTCAACTGGCGGAAGTCTCTTTACTCTTTGATCGTGTGACCATGGGGTGGGCGGTATGGGAATTACCCTTCTCTATTTCAGTAGTTGTCTCTGGGGAATCTGGGGGGTGGTAGGGTAGGGAGACACTTAGGTCATTGGCTGTGGTAGAAGTCTCTTCCTCCGTGGGTGACGCTGTTGCTGTTCTTCCAATGGCCCTGTCGGTGACGCTAGGGCGGGTCTGGAGTTTGCAGATCTTTACGTCGTGTAGGTGATTCCAGGCACATTTGTCCTGTAACATTACTGCTCTCGTGGATACTTCCTCTACCAGGTTGGGGCCAGTGAAGCGTGGGCTGTTCCACTTTCTGTTGAAATTGCGGAGTAGTACGTGGTCACCTTTAGCAATTTTGCACAGTTTTCCCTTTTCCAATTCTTTATCCGCGTCTTCTTGTTGATCACTCGAGCTGTTGAGACACAAACACTACACTAGTAATCAAGGAAGACACATATTGGTACATTTCATCACCAAGAACAGTTGCTGTATTTTCATAATCTGTGAATGCTCTTGATGTTGGCATTAGAGGAAGGCGCATTTGACGTCCGGTCACCACCTCGTGAGGGGTGAGGTGGTGATTGGAGCCTGGTCTATTCCTTAGCTCAAATAGGGCTAGCGGAAGGCAATACAACCAACTCTTCTTTGTTGTTTGCTGTATCTTTGCAATTGCCTCCTTCAGTAGGCCATTCAGGCGTTCGCATACACCGTTGGCCTGCGGGTGATATGCACATGCAAATTTATGCTTGATGTTCAGTAAGGATGTGATGTGCTGGAACATTTCATTAGCGAAATGCGGACCATTATCTGACCGCAGTACCTCGCACACTCCCCACCTGGGGAAAACCTCCCTCACTAGAAATTTAGCTGCTCTGAATGCATCTGGGTGTGAGCAGGGTCCTGCCTCAATCCACCTGGAGAATGGGCATACTACTACAATCATATACCTATTTCCTTGACATACGTTGATCATATCAACATAGTCAATATGGATGTGCAGGAAGGGTCCCTCTGGCCGGGGTATAGTACCTTTTATCACCTTCAGCGTGTGACCGGCCGTGAACTGTTGACATGTGAGACAATTGCTGATAAAATTTGTCACATGGGAATTTAACTCGGGACAGAACCAATCTTCCCTAATTCGTGCTGCAATAACTTCCTTGCCTGTGTGGGCTGGGTGGTGGAGTTGGCTCAGGGCGGTGTTCAATAGTGCCAATGGCATTACCATCTTTCCAGTGTTAGCCTGGCGCCATAGTGCGTCAGTTGGTGACATTGTACATCCTCTTTTTACCCATATTTCTTTTTCTGCCATTGGTGCAGCCGCTTGTAGCTCCATTATCTGTGTGGCTGGGAGATGGGTGTACCCTTCTCTTATCAACATCTCCTTAGCTATTCCCCTCCCTCTGACTCTGGGGGGTTCCATATCTCACCAAAATATGCAGCATACTTCGCAGGTGCGTCTGCTGCTGCATTCCCTTTTGAGATATGATCTTCTCCATTAGTGTGTGCGGTACATTTGACCAAAGCTAATTCTTGGGGGTCATTTATTACTTCAATTAGTTCAGCCAACAAGAGAGCATGTTGCACTGGGGTGCCGTCAGCTCTCCTAAACCCTCTTCTCCTCCATTTGGACAACCCTGAGTGGACAGTAGACGTGACATTTGCGCTGTCAGAATATATAGTCACTCGTTTGTCAAAGCTTTCCTTCAACGCCAAGATCAGTGCAACCAATTCAGCTGCTTGAGCAGAGTAATGCTGTGGTAATTGTACGCATTTCATCGCCACACATACCGGTTCCTCTGTCATTTTTACCACTGCTGCCCCAGTTCTCCTTATCCCATCACTTTGGTCTATTGTTGATGACCCATCAATGAACAAGAGCTCACCTCCATCTAGTGCGTTCTCTTCAACCTTTCTAGTACATGAGTACATTTCGGTAGTCTGAGTACAATCGTGTGCATAGTCTCCTTCCTCAATTACTTCTGCTATAAACCTTGCAGGGTTAACCGTGCTGCATCTAACAATTGATAGTTCTGGTCTAGATAAGATGATCTCATAACCTGACGCCCTCTGCGTGGTTAGTGTGGACGTAGGCTTGTTCAATATTGCAAATAGTGCATGTTCCACAAGTAGTGTGGTTGGGCACCCCATTGTGATTGCTGATGCTTTCTCTACCGCAAAGGCAGCTGCGGCGAGACCTTGTTCGCAAGGGAAATGTCCTAACATCACAGGATCCAAGTGACCACTGTAAAACGCTACTGGTTTGTAGCCCATGCTTATTTTTTGAGCCAACACTGCTTTCATTACTGCTGAGTCGCAATGTGAAAATATAAAGAATTGTCGTTCATAATCTGGGGTGGCCAGTACCGGAGCAGTTGATATTGCATCTTTCAGTTCATCAAAAGCCTCTTTCATTTCCATTGTCCACCCCAACTTTTTCTCCCCTTTGTTAGCTTCTTTTAATGCCTCAAGTAGGGGTCTTATGTATGAGCTGTAATCAAATACCCAGGCGCTAAAGTAGTTGCACAGTCCCAGGAACTGCTGCAGTTCCCTCACTGTGTGGGGCGGCAGCGTTTTTGAAATGGCCTGTGCTCTTTGTGGTGCAATCTTTCTTCCGTATTGAGATATGAGCTGACCAATGTAAAGTACCTGTTCCTGACAGTACTGTAACTTTTCCTTGTCTACCTTGTAACCCTTTTCAGCCAAAACCGTCAGCATCTTCAATGAGTCCTCTCTACATCTTCTTTCGTTTGTGCTGCAAATTATTATGTCATCAACATACTGCAACACTGTGCTTTCCACTTCAATGTTACCCAAGTCCATCTGTATTACTCTGTTGAAGATTGAGGGTGACTCGCAGTACCCTTGTGGCAATCTGGTGTGTTTCCACTTTGTGTTCCTGTACGTGAAGCTTGTCAGATCTTGTGAGTCTGGGTCTGGGGTATTGAGAAAAAGGCATTTTTGAGGTCTAAATCGTGATGCCTCTGCTGGAATGCCGCACAATATTGTGGCCGGGTTTGCTGCTATGGGGTATTCTGCTTCCACTATGTTGTTCAAGGGCCTGAGGTCCTGTATGAAGCGCCAAGACCCCCCTTTAGCTTTGCGCACTGGGTATACAGCTGTGTTACATGGTGATTCTGATGGTACCAATATGCCATTATTTATAAGGGCCGTTATTGTTTCATATATGCCCTCATCTGCCTCTTTTGATAGTGGGTACTGTTTCACTCTGGGGAGTATTGCACCTTTTTTCAATTTTATTCTTACTCCCCCTATACTTTTTATGCACCCCACGTCATAGGGACTAGTAGTCCATAATGATGTTGGTACCTTTGCCATATCCTCCTCAAAGAAGGGAACTGGGGTGGATGTGGGTGCTTCAAGTGCCATTGCAATTTTCTGTGCCACTTGTTTGTACGTCACTCTTAGCCATATTTCTACACTCATCATAAACACCATTTCACCTTCTTCCTTTTCTTCTGAGAAGAGCTCCTCATCTGACACCTGGGTGAGTCTACATCCCTCTGCTAGTGCTATCACTGCCCTCCATGCTCTTCCTTCTCTGTCTTGGGCATGTACTGCAATGTAATCAGCAGTTGCTATAATGCTCTCTATGTTCACTGAAATCACCTTTCCTTCTGGTTCATTGGCTGGTGTTTCTGGTCTAAACAAATAGGCTGCTGGCCTCCTCCAGATCTTTCCTTCTATTCCTGGCATCCATGCAAATGCCATGTCTGTCCCGTACTGGAACAGTTCACCATCTACTGGCTCAGCCCTAATCACTGTCTGTCCACAGTATGCTTGCATAATTTGTCGTGCAGTGAGCATGTTAATTCCTGGAGTGGAGCAAATTATGCCGTCCTCCGTAAAGGAGATCGTCATATTCAACCTGCTCATTATGTCTCTCCCCAGTATATTTACTGGTGAGGCCCTAGAATATAAAAGCGGGACTGACATGTCATAATACCCTATCGATAAGGGAATGTTATCAGTAAAGGGAACCAACCCCCTAGCCCCAGAAAATCCTTGGGTGTTCATGGCTTCACCTGACATCTTAAATTTACCTTCCCTTATGCAAGACCGGGTCGCCCCGGTGTCAACAAGGAATAATTTGTTGTCACCTATCGTTACCTCTATGCGTGGTTCCTCCGCACTATTAGGTGTTACCGACAGGATGGGACACACCAAGGCCGTCTGTGGGCTGTCCTATTGAGGGTATAATGATTGACCACTTCCTGTGTAAGGGTTGTGTCCCAGGACCGTCACCCTTCCCAGTTGTGTTTGCTGTAGTTGTGTATTGGTAGAGGTTATGTTATGGTCTTCGATTTGGGCAGGTTGCTGTGCTTGCTGTACTTGGGGTTGTTGTGTTATCGCTACCTGTTGTTGTGGCAGTGAATATGTCTGTGGCTGTTGTTGTGTTACTAGTTGTTGCTGCCCATTTCCCTGTTGCAATGTCTGCTGTTGCTGGATGCCCTGCTGTTCCTGTGTGGGCCCTTGTTGTCCCTGTTCACTCCATGATGGTGTGCCTGGTCTCACTCTACACGTGCGTGACACGTGCCCTACTAATCCACAAATCCAACACATGGAAAGCTTCCTGGGTTGTCCTGGTATACTGGTTGCCCGGTGGGGTAGAAATTTCTAAGTCCTCCCCCCTGCTGTTGTGTGTTATATCCGTATCCTCTCCCCCTCATTATTCCTTCCCTTCCCCTGTTGTAATTATAATACCCAGCTCCTGGCGTTGAGCATCCTCCTCCCATGTTAGTCGTGTATGGTTGGAGTGGCGGCAGCTGTTGTGTTACAGTCTGTGATGATTGTATTTGGGAGGGATCTTGTGCAGCTACTACTTGTGTGGGGTTTTGAGTCATTGTTGCAGGTGTAGTTATTAGTGCACCTTCCATCGTGTATTTAGTAAGTTTTTTCTGTACTAATTTAGCCTCTTCCGTTTTTCTATCCTCTTCTTTTTGTTTCATTTTTTCTTGCCATGTCCTACAATGATGCACTATTGTCAGTTGTATTTCTGGCCATGCTTTTGCTTCCATCCCCACTACTTTCTTCAGTTATTTCTGGACTGCTTCTGGGAGCCCTTGTACTAGTATATGATAGAATATTGCTGGTGTCTTGTCCCATTGTTCTCTAGTTTCCATGCGCCACTTCTCTTGAATTTCCTGGATATAATCAACAGGATCTTCGTTCTCACACATCTTGCGTGAGGTAATTGCTCCTATGTCTGATGTGTCTGGGTACTGTACCCTCAGTGCCTGCCATAATGCATGTCTGCAGTTTGCGAATGGTGCCCCATCGTGTGATGTGTTTGTTATTGTGACCCCGGGGAAGCCTGCTCTCTTCCAGATGTCATCTGCTGCATCCCCTAATATTGATATTAGAAGGCCCTTTACATCCCCCACTGCCAATTTCTGTCCTGCAGTGTGTTTTTCCATTTCATATATCCATTTTCCCGCACCTCCACTTAATGATGGAAGCCTGCACTTTATATTTTCCTTGTCTGCATGCTTCCAGGGGACGTATTGTGGTCTAACACCTCCCCTCTCCAGAAGTGGCATTAGGTTGTGTCCTGGTTGGCCCTTTGGGTCCCACACAATCGAATCCGTACACCCCTCCTCTTCTTCCCTGTCTTCTACATCGTCAATGGGGTCCATATTTCCCCTGCTCGCAACTGTTTCTCCTCCATCTCTTCCCTTTCTTTTATCATTTCCTTTATTTAATGTGGGCGTGTGTATTCGTTCTCCCTGCCTGCGTCCAGGGAGGTCTCTAAGCCTGCCTGCATAGGGTGTCAGTTCGTGTGGGAAGGGCGCGAGTTTAGATGGGCATGTTGCACGTAATGAGCGTGAGGTAGTGGAGCATGTGGGACGGGATGGTGACGGTGTGGCTGCACGTGTCTGCCTTTCCGCTATTCCTTGCTCTTCCTCCTCACTTCCCTCCAGTTCTTGCTTTCTCCTGCAGATCCATGGTGATTCTCTGTTTGTCCGGGTGATGTATAATTTATCTAAGCTTTCCCTTTCACTGTCTCTCCCTTCCTTCTCTATCCCTTCTCCTTCCTCACTGCAAAAGTCCTCCATTAATGGCAACCCCCAATCTGTCTTTTTCCCCCTAATCGTTACTGTTTTTAAGTCTATTAGATCCGTTCTTCCCTTGTCTTCTTTGCCAATTGCTCCCCTTTGTGCTGATGTTGTTGCTACTTCTGTGTCTCTGTATACATACCTCCTTACTTCACTCCCCCCTCTCCTTTCTTCTCTTTCCCCTTCATTTTTCTCCGCTATTTCTCTACCAATTTCCTCTCTTTTCTTTTTCAATTCCTCCATTACTTCAATACTCATCTTTTCCATTATCCTTTCTTCTTCTTTCTTCTTTTCCCATCTCGCTCTTTCCCGCTCTAATATACCCTCTATCATCCTTCCTTCTTCGTATTTCCTTGTCGTTTCTGATAGTAATCTCCTTCTCCATATTTCCATTTCCTTTTCTTTCTCTTCTTCCTCCCTTTTCTTGTCACGCAGTGCTGCTCTGGATACCCTTTCTGCTACTGCCTTCACCCTTTCTGCTTCTCTCTTTTTCTCCTCAGTTCGTTCCCTCATTTTGTCCAACTCATTCTTGCTTTCTTTCCTTTCCCGTGCTCTCTCTCTTTCCTCTCTCTCGAGCTGCTTGATCAGTGTATTCTGCTCATCCCTTAATTCTGCTAATCGTTCTTCCAAAATCTCTTCCTTCTGTCGTAACAGCTCCTCCCCCTTTCTTTTCCCCTCTTCCCCTTTCCTTTCGCTCTTCCTGGTGTTGTCCTCGTCCATTTTCCTTACTACCTCCTCCTCTTCTTCTGTTAATGAACCTCGTAATTTTAATATTACCTGCGCAGCTACCCACTCATCCTGTCCTATTCCTGCGATTTGCTCTTCGCCAATCCCCCCTTCCCCTGCGGGTATTTTCGTGCGAGCTGATCCCGTCGTGCTACTCTGCTCCCTTCCTATGTGGCTACCTGTGGCTGTATATGGTGGCGGGCTGTATGTCGGGTTCGAGTACCCCTCAGCCGCCCTTAATTGAACCATGTCTTGTAGTTCTGTTAAAGGATATAACCCCCCTTCCTCCTTTTTCACTACCTTCGCTAGGGGTATATCGTCGCTCTGTTCCTTTTTTATTTCCTTTTCGTTTATGTTGTTACTCTTCTCTCCTCCCTCTTCTCCGTTCCCCGTGTTCTGTGTGCCTTCACTCTCTTTTTCCCCATTCTCTGCTTCCTCCTTAATCTTCTCTTCTTCCGTTGGTTCCCCCATAATAAACATTCCGTTTGGTCCTGGTCGGGACCCTTGGACCATCCTCCATAAGTTAAACACCTCCACGTGGTGCATCAACTTCTTCCCCTTGTATGTGTTATGCAGATGGTTTAATAGTGAATGTTGGGTATATGGATCGAAACTGCCATTAGGCGGCCATGGTGTCGTCATTTTGTTGTCCGTCCCCTGTGTCCATTCTATGCTATACTTGATCAGTTTCTCCCTATGGGGTGACAGTGTTTTACATATGTGCTGTAGTGGGGTAGTGAGGGTGTTCCCCCACCCTCCCGATCCTGCCCTGTATGACATAGTAGCGCTTCACTTGTTATCCTTCCCCTATTTGGTAGCGGTTATCTTACTAACAGTTTACACTATACAGCCTTAGATCTTTACCTGGCCCCGTAAGTTTGGGGACTTGCGATAGTCCGCTAAGGAAAATTAGTAAAATATAGCATTTACATTTGTATATTCTTTTCTTTCTTTTCTTCCTTTACCGAACACCTTTACGGCCCCCTGCGGCCGAGGCACACGTAGCCCCCTGCGGCTGCGTGCCCCTTGTGACATTCTTATACAGCCGTCCCACTTTCTCTTACTCCTCCTCCCCTTTCCACACTTGCCGTTGCCGGCGTTCTCCGAGCGCAGCCACGTCCCCCTTTTCACCTTCCCCCCGATCAATTCATTACCGTTTACCTCCGTTTCCACTCCCTTACCACAACTCTCTTCCCCACCACTCTCAGAAAGAAAGATGCCTTGTGCTCGAGATATCCTATGAAAGCCCTACTGGTGACGTCACCGATCTCTTCAAACTACTGGTAAGTTCTTCATATGTTTTTAAAAGTTCAAAATACGCTAGCAATCTACCCCCGTTAACCCCACAGCTGTCTTCCTGTCACGCCTGGAACAAGGTAATCAACAATATAATCGGACTGCGCACGCTGCGTCGCCTCGTGTGTGATACGCCCCTCGACAGGAGGGCTTAACCAGCCAATTATCTTCCGTATTGGGCAACCAGCTAGCTACCGCCTACAGGGAAACGTCATCTATCTATCGAGTTTCCTGCTCGATCAATAGGGATCCTCATCTACTCATTGATCAATAATTACCAAATCGTAGGAAACCGCACACACACACACCCTTACGCGTGGTCGCGACCTAGGCCAATCAGTGTCTACGAACGGCCGCACGTGATGTTTTCGTGCTCCGCCCCCTTCTCTCCCGTAACGTAGCGGACTGCTCTTGCACTTGTCCAGCTACCATTCATTGCACCGTCAACACTAATTTATCAAACCTTCGCCGCGCACCTGTGCAACACCTCCCGCCTCCCGTATTCAGTTCCTCCCCCCTCCCTCACAATTTCACATTGCTTGTTGTGCGTGGCATACTCACCAAGTTCTCTTGATGCGGGGCCGCTCGACTACGTGCACCCCTCCAAGCGGCTCGCCACCTCCCCTCGTCTGGACCACGTCTGGACGTTCGCCAACTGCGGGCGGGATACTTCTCAACCGGCTCCCGAAGGCCAATATCCGGATTGCGCTGTCCGGTCTTCTCGCAGTTCCGCGATGGTCCTGTAGTCCTCAAAAGGGGGCAGCGGCAGAGGGGGCCGCGCCGCCGGGCCTCCTCGCAACGGGAGTACTCGGAAAAATAAAATAAAAGTAGACCTCAAACAGATCTCAGCAGTGCCTCCAACTTGTCGGGGGGAAATTCTCCCGGGGTCGGCTGGGCCGTCCGCGGACCTCCGAGCAGGGAGGCCCCAACTCCTCCCGTATATCCCAAAAAATGAGTATGAGACACACGCAAGAAGCAAGGTGATTCTGCTGTTTATTAAACAAAACGGCAGGGATGGGTCAAGGATCGTACGCGTCCGTCCTGACACTCTCCCTCTAATCGTGGGGCTCGCAGGCCCTTTTTACCTTAGTATGACGCGCTACTTGCATCACCTGGGAAAGTTAGCAAAAAACCTATCGCCACTCTGGATTGGTTCCTCGAGTGGTAGAGTTAGTATAGCATACGTATAGAGAGCGTTATTAGTGGTCGAGGGTTAGTCAGGTGGTATACTTGGGTTGTCCCTTCAATTTGATACATGAAAATTGTTACATGAAGACCCCTGAGGATTGGCTAATGTTAATGGCGTCAGTGATAAGAGCCCCATGTTCTGATTGGTCCACTCGCGAGCCCCCCAGTCTGGGACCATCGCTGTTCCCAGCTCGCGGTGCACCTGTCATTTGCAACAATGTATCACTATGGGTATGTGCAGACAATGTGAGGATTTATTCATATGCTGGAAGGCAGACTACTCCCACCGCCGCAGATGTCCATTGAGTAGCTTAATTGTATCTGCCTGTGTCTTGAAACGTGGGATGCAGGCGCCTCCCTCCTCCTGGGCCTGGCACCCTGTCAGGTTCGGCTTGGTCACGTGAGGTGAGACCGTGGTTGAGGCAGAATTCTGCACAATTAATATTGCATTTTCCACTGTGTGCCTGGCTTAATTTGCAGGTGTGACCTTGGCGTCGGCTTGCGTCATGCGAGTTTGCAACATTGTGCCCTTGACTGTCTGCTCTCGCCGGGCTCATTCTGCAGGGTCAGCAACTGTACTCTTGCTCATTCAATGTTCATGGAAGCTCTTGCTTGCGGCCTACTTGGGCCTGGTGCATAGGTGGAACCGTTTGATACACACCGCTTTAGGTTATGGTATCATATTGCTTTATCCCCAGTATCAGGTCTTCGTTATATTTCTCATTGTAATGCATGGGTTTAGGAGAAGCGTGAGCAAGCATTTTAGATGAGTTCATTGTGCGTCTTGCGTTTCTGCATTTTGAAAAGCCTATGTGAAAAATAATAAAGATGCGCGTCAGTGGGTGTGTCCGTCACCTACGTCATAGCACTGAATATGTTCTTCGTGTGGATTGGTGTGGGAGTGTCCAGTGTGCATGTTTGCACGGGTGTGCTGACCGTTGGCTAGGTCGTCATGGCATCTCTAACGATGTGTTGATTTAGTGTTGGATGGTTCAGTCGAGTCCATCCATGCCGCAGGTGTCGGCATGGGCAGGGCAGGCGGGTGGGCACATACGTATGTTCCTGTACCAGGGTATTTGGTCATCTGGTAGATGGGCAAACTCCTCTCGTGGCGGGTCTAGGCCGTGATCCTCTAGGCCAGGGGTGTGAGGGGATTGGTGGGAGCCTTTTGTTCCATTCTCCCACTTCACCTCGCAATACTATGGGGCTGTAAATATTTTAGATTATATATCCTGGGGAAACCTGTTGTAGTGGTGACGGACCACAAGCCCCTACTGCCCATTCTGGCAGGCGCTTCGTCCAAACCGCCACCTGGGATAGAGAGGTGGATGCTATCCCTCATGGAGTACAGGGTGAAGCTGGTATACCGCCCAGGTACGCACAACCCTGCAGACTATTTGTCTCGCCACCCTGGCGCAGGAAGACCCAGAGACACTACGGAGGTTGCAAACTGTGTGGACACCATTCACATGGTCGTCGAGTCTGCGCTTCCCATTGCTTTAACAAGACAAGAAATTGCCAACGAATCGAACTCGGATGAGGCGTTTCTGAGAGTGAAAGGTGCGGTAGCCACAGGAGCATGGCGGGAGCTCCTTTTGAACAATGCCCGGAGAAATGCAGAAACGCAAAGGGATTTGCAATTGCTCTGGGGTGCACGACATGAACTGTCAGTGACTGCCGATGGCCTCCTGCTGAGAGGGCACCGGATTGTGATCCCCAGGTCACTCGTGCCGAAGGTCCTTCAGTTGGCAAACAACGGACAACAAGGGATGACCAGAATGAAGGCACGTCTCCGACTCAAAGTCTGGTTCCCCGAATTGGAAAAGAGAGTGGAAGAGTTTGTGAGGGCATGCATCCCGTGCCAAGCCACGAGCCCAGCGGAGAAGGGACCCCCGATTCAGACCATGGCAAGGAGTGATTTACCCTGGGGGACAGTACATGCCGACTTTGGCTGTACCGGAAGAGGACTACACTTCCTAGTGGTGACTGACCAATGGTCCCGATATCCAGAGGTGGAACTGGTCGAGTCCCAGGCCACCGACCACACCACCCTGGCCATGGACAAGATATTTGCTACCCAGGGGTTTCCCCTCGAGTTATGTTCTGACAATGGGTCACCTTTCCAAGGACAATCGTTTGCTCGATACTGCGAAGAGAGAGGCATAAAACACCGAAAAGTCACCCCACTATGGCCAAGAGCCAATGGAGAAGTAGAGCGTTTCATGCGCACACTAAACAAGGTGTTTCGCATATCCGAAAATGGAGGTGAAGACCTCCGACGGAATTTGTTCGACTTTCTCCGGGAGTATCGCACAACACTGCATCTATCAACTGGAATAGCCCCTGCGGAGGCACTTTTCAAGAGGATCCCAAGAGGACTCATACCGGATCCAGAGGGGAGACAACCAGGAGTGATCGACAATGACCAAGTACAACTAGAAAGGTCATGGAGAAACGAGAATGAAACAGCACGGAGGAGACTGCCGGAAAAACAGATTGCGGTTGGAGATACCGTGTTGGTACGAAACAGAAGAGCAGAAGGAAAGCTGTCGACAACTTACGAGACCCAACCACTGGGTGTAACACACGTGAAAGGTACAATGGTCACCGCAGCCAATGCCAGAGGAACCGTCACCAGAAATGTGTCATTTTTCAAGCGCATCAAGGCCACTGGTGGCGAGGCAACAGCAGAACAGGTCCCGGAACAAGGGGAAGAGACAGGGATGGAGGAAGCTACTCCAACTGCAGATCACGAGACATCGGAGGCCCCTGGTGACGTGGCACCACGATACCCGAGCAGGGCCGGACAACGACTTCCCCAGAGGTTCAGAGACTTTATCATGGACCCTGCACCATAGGCGGGGAAAGGTGCTGTTGCAAATCCGAAGAAGAAACCAGGTTGTACTTCTGCAGTCAGTTGTTAATTGTTGTTGTTTCTGCAGTTAAGTGTTAATTGTTTGCTTCCGCGGGAAAAGGAGGGATGTTGTGTACTGCGTACACGAAGTACGCATGCGCGAGCAGCTACGGGGCTCGCGCATGCGCGTTAGCTTAATAAAGGCGGTGCCCGGCAGTTTGCGCCGGAGACCGGAGCCATCACACATCTCTGGCGTGTCTTCTCTGTGTGCATGCGTGCGTGTGGTTGCATGCATGTGTGACGGCCGAGGGCCGACCCCCGCACATACAAAAGTTGCTTTGTGTTGGCCTCAGTGTCTGCGAGGAGCCCTGGCCTCCTCATTGTATTGTGCACGCCATTTTGTGCTTGGTGGCGCATCCGCTCTGGCCCTCCTGCTGTCGTCTTCCACCTCTGATTCGGCTCACGCTTCGAGCAGTGTGCTCTGCAAGACTTCCAGCAGCCTTCCGGCGTTTTCCACTACAAAATTCGTTTGTTTTGGACAAGTTTGTCGGATCTTCTGTCGGATCTCTCGGGTCCTCCGGAGATTCACTCACACACGCATGGCCTCAAATGTTCTAAGATTGTTATGCAATATTTTTAACCTATTTAAGTGGACTTGGGCACAGAGAGAAAAACGCTTATTTGCCCAAGAACACGCCATTTTTTCATGAGAGGAATCAGGCTCTCCTGTTTCCAAAATATACATCCGTGCCTGCAACAGTTTGACAAAAGTAAAACTTACCAAGCTGCCCATTCAAATATGTATTATTGTGTATTGGAAAGACATGTTTGGAATACATTTGATTGTTTAACCAGGGGACATGATTCAACATACCTTGTGGAGACTCAGCACCCAACAAATCTCCCCACGCATAAAAAGTGTCAGCCTATCAATTGTCTTTTCTGTGAAACAACTGAGGCTCATAAGTGAACCGGACAATATATCAGTGAATAGAAATGTATTAGGAAAAACAAGCATGGATCACTTTTAGAGGAGACATCAGCACTAGAGAGAATACACAGCTCCCAAAGACAATGCAGTAAAGAAGGTTGATAACCTTTGAAATGATCCTGTGCTATTGCACAGAATGGAATTGAAAAAGAAAGGAATTTAGTTTTGAGAATGGGACAAACTTCAGCAAACAAACACAAAGCAACAGAGGTAATGAACTGCGGCATTTATTTATTTGTTTACACATTTATGAAGCGCGCCAAGGAGAGAAAAGGAGATCCATCATGTAAAAGCTTGGTCCCAGGTTATATGGCCGTGGCTACATGCAGCTTCCAGTCCCTTAAACTGTGCGGCTCTGGCGGATGACAATGAGGAGCGTCCCTGCGAGGGGGGTTGGGGAGGGTGCGTATCAGACACTTCATCTGCCCCAGCTGGACATCCTTTACAGTGGTAATTATGTACTGTAGAGGGTGAGTGTTCAAACAGAGCTGGAGACCAGTTTATGCGTGAGTCAGATGGGTATAGAGGGTGTATGAATAACAGTGGCCCAGGTGGGCTGCTGGTGGCAGGCACGGATGGTGGCATCATGTGGGAATCTCTGAGGCTGCTTTGGCGAGGTTGGCTGGCAAGAGGGTAGGCTTTACCTGCCTGCCGCATTAAAATAACCCAGAAAAGCGCTCTCCTCCAAAGTTTTTGGAAGAGATCAAAAAGCAGGAGTATTACTCTGGTGACACTCTAGAGTAGTCCTCACCGCCCTGTATGTTATGCATTTCACCACATCACCTGCTCGGGATTCTTCCATGAAGTCTTCAAATTAAGACCAGAGTAGGGTACGCACGCGACAGAGTGACGTCAACTCCGTCGCGTGCCAGTTTAAATAAACGGGGCGGCTCCTGGTGACGTCAGTTCACCGGGGAGCCCACACCGACAACATCTCCGTCTCTGTGTCTCATTACCACAGGGGGTGGGGGGCTCACGGAGGCGGCCCATCGGAGACCGCTAACAGTGGCGACGAGACCGGGATCGCTTCCTGGGACACGCGGGGGAGTTCCGCCGCAGCGCAGATGATCGGATGTGAGCGCGCGACGAACTCCGACCGCAGAGAAGGAAGCGACGCACGCGGCCGGCGGCCATTTTGATGAACAGGCCTCGGAGACTCACGGCTTCATAACGAAGCGTCGGTGAGCCATCCGGGCTTAATTTTTGGAAACTTCAGCGGCGGATGGTCGCTGAACACAGCACATGTCAATTTCGTGAGGAAATTTTGACAATTTTCACGATGATTGTCGAGCAGAGGCAGGGAGACTCCATGGGGAGCCTGCTGTTGCAATAGGAGTCTGTCTCTTCCTCTACTCAATTTTTGGACACATCATTGTCTGCATGCTGGCTGGAGTGACACCTTCACGAAGATCACGGCTGGTGGTGAGTTGCGGCCCCTTTCTTGCCAATCTTGTGGGGTGCCTGTGCGCTTTCCACCATGAACCAGGATGCTGCTGCTGCTGCTGCTCCTGCTGTTGTGGGTCCGGCACCGCCTGTGCTTCCACCTGCCCCTCCGCCGAAACCACCGGGGTCCCTACAGCCAATGCCTGAGTTTGATATCTCGGGTGCTCCATCGGGCCTGGGACAGAGGTGGAAGATGTGGATGGATAGGCTGGAGATGTACTTCAGGGCCACAATGGAAACAACGGACGACGGCAAGCTGGCCACCCTCCTGTACTCTGCTGGTCCGGCGGTGCACGAGGTATTTATGTCCCTGCAGCCGGTGGACGGGTCGTTTGCTGCGGCAAAGGAGGCACTCCATAATCATTTTCTGCCAATGGCCAATGCGGACTATGAACGTTTTCTTATGGGAACGGCTCGCCAAAAAGATGATGAAACTCTGTATGTATTCTTTGGGCGGCTGCGGCGTCTGGCAGCACCGTGTGCCTGGAATGACCCCGAGGTCATGATTAGGAACCAACTCATTCAAGGGTGCAGCTCTGGGAAACTGAGACGCCAGATCCTGCGAGAGCCGGGCATCACCCTCCCTCGCATCCTAGAACTGGGGAGGTGCCACGAGGTCTCTGAGCTGCGGGCAACCAGGATGGAAGCGGGTATTCGCCCAGCCAAGGTGGAAGAGATCTGTGCGGTCGGAAGAGGCCGCGGGTTGAGGCACCCCATGAACAATCAGAGCCAGCGCGCGCAGGGGTCGAATGTCTCCTGCCCGAAGTGTGGCTATGATCTCCCGCACCCCGCGGAGTGCCCGGCAATGGGAGTCAAGTGTGGCAGATGCGGAGGCCCTGACCATTTCGCCAGAATGTGTAAGTCTGCCGCCCCCAAAATTGTGCCAAGGGGACCAGTTTGAGCCGGCTTCTTCCGGCCCCAGAGGGCCTCCAACGTTGCCCAGGTGGACCAAGGTGACGAAGGAGCCCCTCAGGAGGAGGAGGACGAGGACGAGGATGAGGAGAACGTGTTTTTCGTGTCCAGTGTGAGCGTACTCAAGTCCCGCTCCAATAGACAACCCAGGTGTAATGTGTTGGTTAATGGAGACTCTGTGCCGATGCTAGTGGACACTGGCGCATCTGTAAATGTAATGGCCCGCCAGCATTACAAGACCATGCTGGCCCCGCCTGCGCTGGCTGCGCCGAGGGCACGCATATTCACCTTCGGCGGGGACCGGCCTTTGCCTCTAGACGGTGTATTCGTGGCCCGTGTGCAGTATGGGGACTCACACATACGGGCTCGATTCTACGTTACACCGGTGAGCGACAACACCCTGCTCTGCTGTGCCGCGGCGGAGGCACTGGGTATTGTCACGTTCGCATACGCAGTATACTTAGAGGACATCCAGGTCCTCCTGGCCAAACATGGATCCCTGTTTGAGGGCATTGGACAGCTGGTGGGTGAGCCGGTCCGGCTCCATATCGATGAATCCATACAACCAGTGGCGCTGAAGCACCGACGGGTCCCTTTCCATCTCAGGGATCTGGTGGATCGTGAACTTGACAACCTCGTGGGGTTGGACATAATCGAAAAGGTTGAAGGACCCACCCCCTGGGTGTCCCCCATTGTCATCGCCCGCAAGCCCAAGCAACCCGATGCTGTGAGAATTTGTGTGGACATGCGGCTGCCTAATAAGGCCATAAAGAGGGAGCGACACCTCACCCCCACCATCGATGACATTATTGCGGAGCTGCAGGGTGCAAGGTTTTTCTCTAAGCTCGACCTGAGATCGGGCTATCATCAGGTGGTCTTGCACCCCGAGTCCAGATACATTACTACCTTTACCACACATCGGGGTCTCTATCGATATAAAAGACTAAGCTTTGGGGTGTCCTCGGCAGCGGAGGTTTTTCAAAACATAATAAGAGGTGCACTGGCGGATCTGGAGGGCGTCCTTAATATCAGCGATGATATCCTAGTGTACGCCAAATCGGAAACGGAGCATCTGTCACGCCTGTCCAAGACTTTTGAACGGCTACGTCTGCTGGGCCTCACTTTACACAAGGATAAGTGCGAATTTCTGAAGACGGAGATCGAATTCTTTGGGTTCGTATTCAAGGCGGATGGGGTGTCACCAGATCCCCGCAAAGTGAGAGACATCAAGGAGGCGCGCCCGCCCGAAAATGTCGCGGAGGTGAGGAGTTTTCTGGGGATGGTTACTTACTGCGGCCGTTTCATCAGAAATCTCGCATCCCGCTCTGAGCCCCTGAGGTCGCTCACCAAGAAGGACACCACCTGGCAGTGGGGCCCTCTGGAACAGGCGGCATTTGACGATATTCGAGGGGCGTTAGCGGCGCATGACACCATGGCATTCTTTGACCCGAGCCTGCAGACGGAGATCGTGGTGGACGCCAGCCCATATGGGCTAGGGGCAGTGCTCACGCAAGTGGGAAAAGACCAGGAGGTCCGGCCAATAGCATACGCCAGCAAGGCCCTGTCTGACACTGAGCAACGTTACTCTCAAATCGAGAGGGAGGCCCTGGCGGTGCTGTGGGGCTGTCGGCACTTCCGCCTCTACATTCTGGGGCGTCCCGTGACCGTGGTCACTGACCACAAGCCGCTGTTGCCGATCATGGCGGGCTCGTCATCTCGCCCGCCAGTGAGGATTGAGCGTTGGATGCTCGCCCTGCTGGAGTATGGGGTGTCATTGACCTATCGTCCCGGTGCCAACAATGCGGCGGACTACCTATCTCGACACCCCAGGAACGACTCGCAGGTGTCGGCGGAGGAAGCCGACGAACACGTCTGCCTGGTCATAGAGACTGCGACACCCAATTCCATGCAGGTGGAGGAACTTGAGGCGGCTTCGAAAAGCGACGAGTGTTTCTCCATCCTGAAGGAGGCCATGCAGAAGGGTG
Organism: Ambystoma mexicanum; assembly: GCF_040938575.1. Taxonomy (NCBI): domain Eukaryota; kingdom Metazoa; phylum Chordata; class Amphibia; order Caudata; family Ambystomatidae; genus Ambystoma; species Ambystoma mexicanum. Next base: position 2,250,828 of record NW_027182323.1, read on the forward strand.
CCTGGAAGACAGTGCTGGAGGTGGTGGAGCGAAGAACATGTGAGGCCAGGGTCACTCTCGAGCAGTTGTGGAGAGTGAGAGAGGAACTAACATTCTCCGAGTCGGGGCTACTGCTAAGAGGGGAAAGGATCGTAGTGCCCCAGGCCAAAGTGGCACAGGTCATCGCGCTGGCGCACCAAGGTCATCAAGGGGCCCCCAAAACCGAAGCTCGCCTCCGTCAGAAGGTGTGGTTTCCTGAGTTGGAGCGGAAGGTGGAGGCGTTCGTGGCCTCTTGTGTGTGGTGTCAGGCGGCGGCCCCGGCCCAGAAGGAACCGTCCATTGAAGCAATGCCCCGCGGGACTCGACCATGGGAAGTGGTGCACGCCGACTCTGGGTCTACATCCAGAGGCACGCATTTTCTAGTGGTGGTAGACGAGTGGTCGAGGTACCCGGAAGTTGAGTTTATAGACTCAGTGGCGTTTGAGAACGTGGTGGTGGCGCTGGAGAAGATCTTTGCCACTCATGGCCTCCCCTCTGTGCTGTGCTCGGACAACGGAGCCCCATTCCAGGGGGAGAGTTTCGCAGAGCTCATGAAAGAGTATGGAATTCAACACCGGCGGGTCACCCCGCTGTGGCCCCGCGCCAACGGGGAGGCCGAGCGAATGATGCGCACCCTCAACAAGGTGTTCCGCATTGCCCATGGAAAAGGGGAGTGTTTGCAGAGGGCTCTGTACGTATTCCTACGAGGGTACCGCACCACCCCTCATTCGTCTACGGGGGTGGCTCTGGCAGAAGCACTATTCCAGCGGTGCCCGAGGGATGTCATACCGGAGGTGGGGGACAGAGACCCCGCCGTCATCGACAATGAGCAGGTGGAAGAGGACAGACAGGTCAGGACACAGATGGAGAACATCCGGAGGGGGCTCAGACCCCCACACATCGCGCTGGGGGATGAGGTGCTGGTAAGAAATCGTCACCCTCATGGAAAACTGTCTCTCACGTATGAACCCGCCCCCCTGGACGTGGTAGCTGTCAAGGGGTCAATGGTGACTGCATCGGATGGAACTTCATCGGTAACCAGGAATGCGTCGTTCTTCAGGAAGATTGGTGACCCCAGAGTGGACAACCCGGACAACCGAGAAAGTGAAGGCGCTCTGGATGAAGGTGGGGGAGAACGCGCCGTAGTGGAATCGCCGGCTCGAGGCGGACCCAGTCCAGGAACACCAGCCAGGGACGGTGGCAGGAGGTACCCCCTGAGATCAGGGCGTGGGAAACCTGCCCATCTCAGTGATTATGTTACGGACTGAGCTGGGAGGCTGACCGGGGACTAATGGTCAGGCCATGACAGGTACACACGGGGGATCCGGGGTGGCTGTCAATAAATGGGGGTTTTTGTTGAAACTTATAGAGTGATATGTGTCATAGATGTGTGCTAGTTAAGTACTCCTATTTCCAATTTGTTGTTATGGAAAAGGAGGAGTGTGGCGTTGCCCCTTTAAGGGTACGCACGCGACGGAGTGACGTCAACTCCGTCGCGTGCCAGTTTAAATAAACGGGGCGGCTCCTGGTGACGTCAGTTCACCGGGGAGCCCACACCGACAACATCTCCGTCTCTGTGTCTCATTACCACAGGGGGTGGGGGGCTCACGGAGGCGGCCCATCGGAGACCGCTAACAGACTGGACAGTTCCAATCTTTGCAAGGAAGAAAGGACAGAAGCACACAATAGCAAGAATCGCGTAGAAAAAAAAACACATGATAAAAGAAACAGCTACTCCCGTTACTTATTGGACGCTGACGCACATCAAAATATAGATCTCGTGGCGCAACGGTAGCGCGTCTGACTCCAGATCAGAAGGTTGCGTGTTCAAATCACGTCGGGGTCAATTAGCTTTTTCTGTTTTAAAAGTAACGATTGCAGTTTTGTTAACTTTGTCTTTAAAATCAATCGTGGAACACGTTATCTAGAAGTTCAATTTTTAAAATATGTTTTTAGAACACCCCGGTCAATGTATTCTTATTTTCTGCTAAAAAATCAAAATGTGGTATTTGCAGAAAAACACACTACTAGTCTGCTGATTTACAGGCCAAATATTATGACCTTCCACCGATTAGTCACAGACAGCACATTGCAAACCCACATACCGCGTTTACCTGCATTGCTAAAAAAAAAAAAACTGTACACCTTAAGGGCTGCCTCTTAAAGTTGCAACTACCCCATCATTATGATGGCTGTGTATGCTGTACTGCAGACTACCGCCCGCTAGAAACCAAGGGTGGCAAAGTTTTGTTCTAACAAATGGTCACTCAGTGTTAAGACAACCCACGCAGGCAGTGTTTGCAGATGCCAAATAACCGAGCAAATAAAAATGCAATTTTCAAGATGTAAATATTTTCGTTTCAAGAGATGACTCATTGCTGTAATGCCTTCTTATGACACTAAATGTCAATTCAGCGGTCAAAAGTTACTAACAGGTTACATTTGACAGAGGCTATATATAGTAAAAGTAAGTTATACGCGGGTTGCTCAAGTTGAGTATGATGACAGTTGGGTTAACACCCTTCAGACACAACTGGTAGAAACATGTATGCGAAATGTACTGTTCGAAATGCGTATTTCCAAAATACATCGACTTTGGTGGGACTAGAACCCACAACCTTTGAATTGCTTCACAGCATCCTTAGAAGCCCAAAGCGCTATCCATTGCCACAGTCACCTACATACCACCTCTAAAATTATCATGATTATCAATCAATACATGACCTCGTCGGACAAGGTGTATATATTTGGGAATGTTAGACCACCAGTAAACATGTTGAAAGTTAATATCATTTTTAAACGTTGAGTCCCATGTACTTCAGTACTTTGTCAACCTGCCACCTCTCAACATCAAAAACATCAGTAGTGTTAAGGAGTGATACACGCATGCGCGAGCCGCAACAAGACCGCGCATGCGCAGTTGAATAAAGGGAGCCTGTGCCAGTCAGTTGCGGCCGGGACTCCGTACTAACCAGACCTGGGTGTGTGTGTTCCACCAGGTACCAGGCAGGGTGGGCCTCACTACAGAGGGAACCTGGGCTGCATTATACTATTTAACACTGGCGACAAGGTCGCATCTGAGTGGGGAGAGAATTGCATTTCGGGATCGAAGTCTCGATTTCGGAACGCTCTGTTTCGCAGCGCCCACTAAACGCGTTACCCACACGTTACACGTGCGGCCGCCATTTTGTGTGTGCATTAACGGTAGCGGCCCTCACGGGGTGCTTGTGCGCCGTTTTGGTCAATTTTTGGACCCTTCACAGCTGTTTCATGCAAATGCCTGTTATATGGACAATTTTCCTGTTTCTTTGGACTTTCTTGATTGTGGGCACCGAGAGAGATGCTTAGTAGACTTTCTCCAGATTTTTACAGCCATCTTCATGGGAAGCCCTGTTTTTGGTGGACATTTCTGAGTGTTTGATGCCTGGACTGGCAGGTGGGAGGCTGCACTTCCACTGTCTTCCTGCCGCAGGGTCTAGGCTTGGACAGTGATCTCATCTTTACCCACGTCTACACGTAGCTTGCCTGGAAGCATGTATCCGTTCCTTGCCCTCAATGGGAGGGTCCTTTTTCTGGCGCCATCGCCCTGGAGCATTTCGTCGAAGGGTGAACCCGCCTCGCACTGGACCTGTGCGGACAACTACGCTGCTGGTGCGGACTTGCAGCCTCTGGATACATGAGAGGTGCCTGTGCGGTTGGCAGCCATGGGCGACAACGATGATGCTCAAGGGGCGGCAGCTCCAGCGTTCTCGGGGTGCAGCCCCCTGTCAGACGCGTTCCCTGACAAAAAGGCACGTTGGCACCCATGCCGGAATTCGACATGTCTGGCCCTCTATCGAAAATGGGCCCGAAGTGGCTCCTGTGGGTCAAGAAGTTGGAGATGTACTTCAGGGCCACCAGTGAGACGGAGCATGATGCGAAAGTGGCAACCCTTCTGTATGCTGCCGGTTCCGAAGTCCATCGGATCTATGAATCGTTGAATGCTCCTGCTGGAACGTGCCAGGCTACCAACAATGCCCTCACAGAATATTTTCTTCCCCTGGCCAACCAGGACTTCGACCGGTTTGTGATGTGTGGGGAGAAGCAGCATGAGGATGAGTCACTAGACAGTTTCTGTGGGAGACTGACACCTGGCAAGCACCTGCCAGTGGGAGAATGAGGAGGGGATGGTCAGAAATCAGCTAATTCAGGGTTGTAGTTCAGGTAAAATATGATGCCAAGTGCTCTGTGAACCTGGGCTCAATCTGACACCAATCTTGGACACAGGGAGAGCGTATGAACTGGCTGACAGTCGGGGCTCTGGAATGGATGCAGCGGTGAAGCCCGGGAGGAGTGAGGAGGCCTATGCCATCGGGCGTACTGCGAACTCTGGGCCCCAGTGCCCAAGATGGACCCAAAGGAAATCCGAGCCTCTGCAGAAGGGCGATGTGCCACAACAGTGTCAGAAGTGTGGGTATGACCTCCCTCATTCTGGTGATTGCCCAGCAAAGACGAAGGTGTGCGGGCAGTGCAGTACCGCCGGCCATTTTGCCCGGATGTGCCGGGCGGCTAACCCAGTGGCTGTCTCGAGGGGCCAAAGTAGGTCCAACAGTGGAGGCCCACGCAAGCAGAAGAGCGTGTCCGCCGTCAAACAGGTTCTCAAAGTGCTGGACATCGCTGAGGAAGAAGAGGAAGAGGTTTTCTTCATCTCGAATATTGATGCCATCTCGAAGAAGCGCCGACAACCCATGTGTGAGATCAACATATGTGAGACTCCTACCCCAGTTCTCATAGACACGGGTGCGTCAGTGTGTGTGATGGCCTTGCAATACTATGAGGCACTGCCAGGACCACCAGCATTGGCCGTGACCAAGGCCAAAATATACTCTTTTGGGGGAGACCATCCACTTCCCCTCCAAGGGGTCTTCACAACGTCTGTAAAGCATGCCAACAGATCCATCAAGGCCAGATTCTTTGTGACCGATGTAAGCCCACACTCTCTGCTGAGCTGCGAAGCGGCAGAAGCCCTGGACATAGTGTACTTTGGGCTGGCCCTATACCAGTTGGACATCCATGGCCTCACCGAACGGTTTGCAGAACTGTTTGAGGGTGTAAACAGGCTAAAAGGAGAACCGATACGCCTGCACATTGATGAATCAGTGAGGCCAACGGCGCTTAAACTCTGAGGCATTCCTTTCCATCTAAGGGCCCAGGTGGAACAAGAGCTTCAGAATCTCATAGACCTGGACATCATTAAGAGGGTGGAAGGCCCTACACTGTTGGTGTCTCCCATAGTCGTGGCGTCGAAACCCAAGCAGCCAGGGGTGGATCGCATTTTCGTGGACATGAGGCTGCCCAACCTGGCTATCAAAAGGGAACGACACCTGACGCCAACGCTGGACGATGTGGTGGGGGAGCTGCAGGGTGCCAAGATATTTTCAAAATTAGACCTGCGCTCAGGTTACCACCACCTAGAATTACATCCTGACTCCCGGTATATCTCCACCTTCACTACTCACAATGGCCTGTATCAATACAAGAGGCTGAGTTTTGGAATATCCTCAGCCGCAGAGGTGTTTCAAAATGTGATCAGGTGTGCCCTTGACGGACTGGCAGGGGGGATTGACCTGAGCGACGACATCTCAGTATACGCCTCCATGGAGAGGGAACATTTGGCCAGGCTGGAGAAGGCGCTGGAGAGGATTCGTGACCTAGGACTAACCTTGCATCGCGAGAAATGTGAATTCTTGAAGAAGAGCATTGAATTCTTTGGGTTCATCTTTCACGCAGAGAGGATAACACTAGACCCACAAAAGGTTAAGGACATTCGAGAGGCCATGGCCCCAGACACTCCCTCCGAGGTGTGCAGCTTCCTGGGGATGGTCAACTACTGCGGGAGGTTCATCAAGAACCTTGTCTCCCTCTCAGAACCACTCAGGGCCCTCACCAAGAAGGACGCTGCCTGGACGTGGTTAGGGGAAGAGCAGAAGGCATTCGACACCATCAAGGAGGTGCTCACTGGTGAGAAAACAATGGCATAGTTTGATCCCAAGAAAGAATCAGAGCTGGTCGTGGATGCCAGCTGGTGGGACTTGGGGCGGTGCTGCTCCAGCCGTACCCTCAAGGGCAGATGCGGCCCATAGCTTATGCCAGCAAAGCCCTCACAGATACCAAGCAATGGTATTCCCAGATCGAGAGGGAAGCACTGCCCATTTTGTGGGGCTGCAAGTATTTTCGCCTCTACATACTGGGAAAACCTGTCTCAGTTGTCACGGACCACAAGCCCCTGATTTCCATCATGACAGGGGCATCCTCCAAACCGCCCCAGAGGATTGACAGGTGGATGCTCACCCTCATGGAGTATGGGGTGAAGCTGCAGTACCGGCCTGGCACAAACAACCCGGCAGACTATCTCTCCCACCATTCAAGGGGCAGCGGCACACAGCCTGGACCGTCAGGAGGTGACTGTGCCGAGGTGATTCGGCAAGCGGTCGAGGCGGCCCTGCCCATTGCCTTGACCCTGAAGGAGGTGGCCGAAGTCTCGGGGGTAGACAAGTGTTTCCAGCTGGTTCAGTCCACCATGGTCAGTGGGGACTGGAAGATGGTCCTTGCAGGCCTGTCACGAAAATGAGCTGATGCGCAGCGAGACCTGCAGGCGCTGTGGCGAGTGCGTCACAAACTATCTGCATCAGAAGAAGGGCTGCTGCTGAGGGGAAGGCAGATTGTGGTTCCGCGGGTGCTGGTGGACCGCGTACTGGAACTCAGTCGCAGAGGCCACCTGGGTACGGCTAAGAACAAAACATGCAAGAGAACAAAGGTCTAGTTCCCAGATCAGTAGAGGAGGGTAAATGAACACGTACATCGGTGTGTTTGGTGTCAAGCGGCCGCCCCAGTATCCAAAGGGCCCTGCATCGAGTCAATGGACAGGAGCGACCAGCCGTGGGGGACCGTGCATGCAGACTTTGGGTCCACCGGGAGGGGCATGTACTTCCTAGTCCTCATGGATCAGTGGTCCCGCTACCCAGATGTGGAACTGGTTGAGTCCACGTCCAGCGATCACACCATCCAGGCGCTGGAGAAAATCTTTGCCACTCATGGTTTTCCGCAAGAGCTGTGCTCGGACAAGGGTCCTCCGTTCCAGGGCCGCCAGTTTGTAGCATTCATGGACGAATGTGGTGTCAGACACCGGAAGGTTACCCCGGGGTGGCCGCAGGCCAACAGGGAGGTGGAACGGTTCATGCAGACACTCAATAAGGTGTTCCGGATTACTCAAGGTCAAGGGGGATATTGCGGAGAAACCTATACCAATTACTCTGCAAGTATCGACCCACATCGCACCATTCCACAGGGGTGACCCCTGCCGAAGCCCTGTTCAGCCGGTGCCCTTGTGGTCTCATACCAGAGCTGGGAGGATGGACCCCTGTGGTCATTGATAACCAAGAGACCCTGGAGGCCAGGAAAGGACGCAATGAACATGAGAACATCCGGAGGAATCTGAGGCCGGCGAACATCGGAGTAGGGGACACTGTCCTTGTACGCGACTAGCATCGCGAGTGGAAGCTGTCTCTCAACTTCAAACCCAACCCCAAGGGGGTGGCTCACATCAAAGGCTCTATTGTAACAGGGTCTGACCGGAGAGGAACAGTTACGAGAAACTCCTGTTTTTTCAAGAAGGTCGACATCCGGGACAACCCTGACAAACCAGGGGGTGGCGTGACCACCCATGCCTCCAGTGTGGCGCCTGGGCTGGACGAAGACCCCGGGGACCCAGTGCCGGTGCAACCTCCTCAGGAGGTGAGCAGAGAGGAGGGACGATATCCCCGTTGGGAAAGTCGACGGTGCCCGGACCGTTTCAAGGACTACATTCTGGACCCAAGTTCCTAAGGGCCAGAAGGGACGGTAACTACCCACGTTGGGCCTCATATAAGTTGTGTGATGATTATTTCTGTGTGTGTCACGTTGGCATTTTCTCTGTTTGTTGAAACTGTTGAGACTGTTAATTTGATATGAAATAGGAGGGATGTTACGGAGTGATGCACGCATGCGCTAGCCGCAACGAAGCCACGCATGCGCAGTTGAATAAAGGGAGCCCATGCCAGCCACTTGCGGCCGGGACTCTGTAGTAACCAGACCTGTGTCCGTGTGTTCCTCCAGGTACCGGGCGGGGCGGGCCTCACTGCAGAGGGAACCTGGGCTGCATTATACTATTTAACAAGTAGGAGTGACATTATGTTGCCTGTTTTGGGATACTCTTATCAAGAGTACTCTCTACTACACTATGGAAACTCTCAAGTGAAATACTTTGATGGCTGATCAGTGTTGGGCAAAACTCCAGGAAGGGCCCTTTGACACACAGCGGATGGTCTGTAATATGTCAGCCTGGCTCCTGGCCCAGAGTTCAGTCACAGCTGTACTATTGCCACTGCTGATGCTTTAAAAGCCTCTCTCTGGTATGTCTCCGTGGGAATGTTCTTGCCTCTTTCCTCCAGCCACCGCTGAGGCCACCCACGTGCCCTATTAACGTGCAAAGGAGCCTTTCCCCGTGCAATCTTCCTGCTTCCATTGGGTTTGCATGTTTTTAACTCATAGCTCCTTAGAAACATTTTTGAAAACGAGGAAGATTCTGAAAGTTCATAAAATGTTTCTGGGCATTTTCCCTCCCTTCAGCAGCAGTGAAACTCTTTCCATAGATGGTGAGAACTGAACACCAGTATTTCACTAAAGTAAAACATAGAACCGACGAGCAAACCCAAAGAGGCTTTTCTGAACAGGTCACATTATAACCGCATCTGGCATGGCGTTTTCAAGTAATCCTCCAACATGTCATCGTCATGGCAATGGTTTCTGTTCTGACTGGCTGCATTGAGTGGGCATTGTACTTTCTAGGTGTAGAGCCATGATGCCTTCGGGCGACTGATGAGTTTTATTAGCGTACATGACATAAACACAATGTTCCATGCCTGGAGTCTACAGTTTATCTGAATACAGGAAAGCCCTGTGGCAAAGTACAACATTGGAAGTCATGTTGGTTATGATGGCTCCATTACTTCGGTGCATGTGTTGAGTGAATCGCAAGGTCTATGGTGGAACAGTTACCACTCTGCTCTTTGAATCCAGCACTCAAATATCGGTGGGATGATTAAGCACGTGACCTCTTAAAAGCCTTGATGGCTATTTCTTACTTTCTATGCTCTCACGTTGTTGAACAGGATATATACTTTACAATAGTGTAATTTTCATTCATTTTCCCTTCCAAAATATTGTTCTTTCATATAAATCCGAAATGTTTGAAACACTTCTATACAAATCACTGAATGCATTATCCATGAAGGGCAAAGCAAAAGGAGGGACTCAAGGACTTATGTTTTTTGTGTTGCAATATGTCAACCTGTCTCTCGCACCAGGTTCAGTCACAGCTGTACTATTGCAACTGCTGATCAGTTAAAAGCTTGTATTGGATTTTTCTCTCTGGGAATGTTCTTGCCTCTTTCCTCTGGCATCCACTTAAGTGAATCACCTGTTCTGTTAACTTGCTAAAATGACACCTTTCCATGCAATCTTTCTACTTGCCTGGTGTTTACCTGTTCTTAATTCAAAGCTTTGTCGAAACATTTTTCAAAAGAAGGACGTTTCTGAAAGTTCCGAATTTTTTCTGGACATTGCCCTCCCTCCAGCAGCAGCAAATCTCTTTCCTTTTCGCTTACTCGAGCTGACCCAGTATTTCAATAAGAGCACCTGGAGACTTACTGCCCCTGGGTGGTAGCGGTGTGCGGTATAAATCAACACGACGTAACATTAAACATTTTGAATCCCCCAGACCTCCCATCAACACAATATAATTTCAGCCACCAAGTTTCTTGCATCCCAATGAAGTTAGACAAGTGCTGTGATTGTGAGGAATCCCACCGTCCGCACGGTAGGTGTGCGCTCACCTGGGATTTAGTTTGGATATGACAGGAGGAGTACACAATGTATCTCCAGAAGGTGGAGTGCCAAAAAGTCCCCCTGCAATGGTCAGCCTAACTAACTAACAAAGCCTCCATGGATCTGTTGTGTCCTTTTGCTGAGCCTTGTAGCTGTTGACAGTGATTTGCATACTAATCAGAGAGTAATTCAAACAGGCCCATATGGGGCCTGGCTGAAGAGGCTAACAAACGAGACAGGAAACCCCAATAACCTTTTATTATGTACTGCGTCAACCTGAAGCCAGCTCCAACCCTCAGTATCGATTGACAGTGAACTGTCATGTCTGGCACTGCATGTTTACAGTAGTTCTCCCCAGAGGGGAACCCCATTCATAAAATACGAGTATGTGGTTTGCAGATACCAGAAAGTCTAGTCTCGCTGCAGCTTTAAGGGAGACCTGCTGCTAGTAATCGGAACCACAGAGAGCTCCATTGACCAGAGCAACCCTTTGCTCCACAACAGACAGGAATGGGTGGGACTTAGTATTAGATATTTTCACCCCTTTACCTTTTCTGGTTATGACCTCACGCATACAGGAGATTGTTGGTGGGCACCCAGGATTGGTTTATTAACGTTGACTTAGCCTACACCAATCCCTGTGGTCCATTTGGCTTTAAAAGAGGGCCAAGGACCTCATTTGGAAGATCATCTGAAGGCTTCACTAGAAGCTGAAAGCAGAACTCATCTTTAGACCCTTGCTGGAGGTACAGTCTGCCTTCCATGTTCCGCCAGTGAAGGAAGGTCAGGACCTACAAGAGGGAAGCAGATCCCTCCCCTAAACATCTCCCATATAACAGAGGGATATACCGAATTCTGAGGACCCCCCAGCAGCTCCAGAACCCGTACCCAGACAGCACACATCGTACCCTGCTATCCTCTGCAACAAGCATCCTAGGTGGGAAGTGCCAAAAAGTCTCTGACCATTGACCAGGTGACAGTGAAAAGAATATATGTTAAAAGTAAAAGAAGAGGAAAACACCCCAAATGTGGCCATGTCAATATTTACAACCTGCCCTAAGTGGTAGGATCACAGGAAGATCTGTCTTTAGTAATAAAGGTATGGTTCTCAGGGCGGCTGGCTCTATACTTTGGTTGTTGTGGTGTTGCCCCTTTAAATGTATGTGGCACTACTTTGTCATGACTGCGAATAAAAGGAGCCTCAGCCGGCACGTGTGCCAGAACAGCGGCAGACTCCATGAATGGCACTTCTGTCTCTGTGTCTTATGATTGGGCCTGCAGGCTGACGCCCTGTAACCATGGTACTGGATCCCTGCTGATCTAGGTGCCCCCAGATCAGCATGTGTAACCTGGGAGCCCCCAGGCCACTGTCCTGCTGTGTGACTAGAGCACAACTGCTCATCCGTGAGCCCCCGACAGCTGATGTCCAGCCGTGTGATCATGGCAATCAGGGTGATCCCTATAGCTGTTCATGCCTTGTGACCACGGCACTATCTGTGTCTGTTGCGTGCCCCGAGCACTGATCGGGCTGGCCTGTGTACCACAGGTACAGCCTACAACAGGTGTCAGGGATCCTTGCTCTTTTCCGGAACAAGGGATGAGTTCCAGGGAGGCTGAGGCTGTGCTAGATCAACCTGTAGGTCCTAGGCAGGCTTCCTCTGTACCAGGCAGGGACAGCATCAACTCACTCTGTCGCAGGGAGAGTCTTGTCAGAATATTTGTACATTATTACCGCAGATTATCACACTTTTTTTTCATCTGACGGAGAACACATCATACTGTGGGTGTATGCCGAACACTCATACGGTCATATAAACATTTCACAAGTTGTAGAAACCTAAGTGCACAAGGACTGCACTGTGCGCACATGTGCCCAAGCTCAGCCGCAGATAAGGCAAGCGAGGAACACAGAAGGAGCAAACTCAAAGGGGATCATTTTCAAATGAACTAGAGCATAATTAGTAGTGTGTAATGTTTGTACTCTTTCCTTTTACGCTCCAGTTTATTTTACAGCCGTCTTGAGGTGCAGGAGAGCAACAATGGGGGTACCGGGAGGAACGCAAAGCCTTTCCCCCCCCAGGGTGGTTTTGGGCGCTGCACAGGCCAGCACGCTGGCCTGAGTATAGCGCGTCTTCTGGGGGGTATTTAAGGGGGCATGGAAGGTTCGGGAGCAGGCGATGGTTGAGGATGAGCTTTTGTCCGGGTTGCCTGCTTCCGTGCCTTCCCTGTGTTCTGGGCCTTGGTTTGGGTTTAGTGGAGTTAACGTGAGGTGAGGTGGTATCATTAGTGTTGGGTACAGGTGGGAGGATTAGCCGTGTTTGTAATTGTTATAAAATACATTTTCTTTATTTTTTTTCAAAAGTTTATATATTTTGCATAGTCGGGGGATAAGGTACCCCCCCTTACCTGGGGGTTTCAGCTGTTCAACCGCTTGCCTTCCGCTGTGGTGGGGAGGGCTACTGGTGTGGGGTGAAGTGTGCTCCGGTGTGATCACTGCTGGCGAGGTCCGTGGGAGTGGTCTGCGTGGTGGTGGGTTTCCCTCTGGGACCGGGTGGCTGTCAACGTAGGGGGCCAGCTGGGGGGCATTTAGGTAGTGGGGGTTTCCAGGGCCTGGTGCGGGCTAGGGGTATTTTGGTCGGGCTGTGGGGTAGTGCGTGGCAGGACAGTGTTTGGTTAGTGCAAGCCGGGGGGCCGGGGCTGTAATTAATTAAAAAAAAAAAAAAAATAAAAGGAGGATAATATAATACAGGGAGATAGGCAATTGGCCTGTATTCCCTGTGCGGGAATAAGCAATATTAGCAGTCAGTAAGCTCTGATATTAACTTTTAGTGGATATTTTATGAAGAGCTATGCTAGGGTGGAGTAATTTTATTTAAAGCACATTAAAAGTTAATGGGCCAGAATTAAATATCAGCCAGTGTCTTATAGCAGGTAGCTGGCTTTGGGGATCTAAGAGCTATTTGAGGGTTTCGGTCAGATAGGGGAATTTTTTACCTGCGTTCAATTTGAGAGTTGTCTTCCCCTGGTCAGGCAGCATGCTAGGGAGTAGGCAGCACGGGGGTTCTGGAGATCAGTTTGTATCAGCGCTGCTGCAGCAAGATGGTGGGCCAAAGGGCTAACAAGAAGGGGATAATTGATGCCAGGGCACTGAGGGAGGCCCTGGCGATCATCAGCAGGGCATCCAAGGATCAGCTTGAGCGGGCGATGGTTGAGGTTACGGGGGGGAGGAGGATGCTGGAGGGAGGCCACAGAGGACAGCTGCGGTGGATGGGGCGCTTGCCGCAGTGGTAGCATGTAGCCCGGCGGCTGGTAGAGGGGAAGCATGAGAGGCAGGGGGAGGAGGAGCAGGAGGGAGACTGCTAGTAGAGTGTCGAAGGGGGTAGGGGAGAAGTGGGAGAGGTCTAAGAAGGTTGTGGGGAATGAGGATACAGGGAGGAAACTTGCGAGAGAAATTTGCAAAGGGGTGCTGGCCAGGCAGCGGGGGAGGGTAGAGTTTTGGGGGTGCATATAGGGACGACTGGGCGGAGAGGTAAGGGAATATGTACAGAAGAGTGCTAGGGGTAGAAGGAGGGAGCGGTCACCAGAGAGTAGTGAGGAGAGGGAGATGTGTGGAACGGCCTCCCCGTTTAGGAGGGTTTCAGATGGAGGACATGGGGCGGCCCCTGCAGTTCTTCAGGAGCAGCCAAGAGAGGGCTTAATAACGGCCCCTCATCAGGATATTCCAGAGCAGCCTAGAGGGCGCAGCACGACCCCTAGCGCAGAAGACCAAAGGGTGGAGGTGAGGACCCTCACCCGAGAAGAGAGGAGCAGGCAGGGGTTTCCACGGCCCTGCCGAGAAGAAGTCGTCAGAGCGGTGGGGCGGACGCCCTGAGTTCGGCGGAGGAGGAGCTGCCCGGCCCGAGCATGTGCTCGCAACAGCCCGGGTATTGCATTGGGGATGATGGAGGGGTGGAAGAGTATGTGGGGCAGTGGGAGGACGAGAGGTACAGTGTGGCTAGGAGGAGGGATGGAGTGAGTGGGGGGTTAAGGTGGGAAGGTGGTATCCAAGAGCAAAGGGGTTGGGGTTTAAGAGGTCGGGGGGATAGCTGGTTGGGCAAGACTGTTGACATGTTTTGTCCCAGCAGCACAAGTCCATTGAGGAAAGTGACGAGGAGCTTTGGAGTGGAGGCAAGGCTGCAGACGGGCAACGGCAGGGCAGAAAGAGGTGAGCAGGAAAGGCAGTGGTCAGCTGCATGGCAGAGGGGGTACACAAGGTTGGGGGCAAGGGGGGAAGGTGTAACGGTGCAGGCTGTGGGGACCTCAGAGGTGGAGAAAAGGGCTTCTTCGGTGGAGGTGCAGACTGACAGGGTGATTGAGCCCAGGGCAACTGAGGTGCAGGTGCCAAAAGAAAAGGATGCAGAGTGTAAAGGAAGGGAGAAGAAGTTGCCATATATGGGCATCACTAAACCACTGGGAGCACACTTGATGGCATCAACAAAGGATAAGATTTGGGCTGGGGAATTTGTGGATGTGTTCAAGCTATTACATAGGGAGGTCAGAGCCAAGGAGGAAGAGAGGGAGTTGGCTTCGCCAGTGGCGAACCCCAGACATTTTTCATAGGGGTGGCCTGATGAGGCCACAGGAAATCTTGGGGTGGGACACAGGGGCAGATGCAGCCTCAACATTTTGGCGAGGTTGGATGGCAGTTTTGAAAACTGTTAGTGAGACAGGACATTAAACCTATTGGGCTACTGAATCCCCCTCGTCCTAACACCCCCCCTCCCCCAAGCCCAGGAGGCAGAGTAAATATCACGCCTTCCTTTGGCCCATTAGATCCATCTTTCACCCCAACTCACCAGAGGAGTAGCCACTATTCTGTAATAAGTGGGGCATGGAGCTAATCTAGTAGGGCCCACACTAAGAAGAGCCCAGAGAAGGAAGGGCACTTGTTCTGCCCCCAGCCAAATGCACAGGAGTGACAGAGAGTAGTGAGGGAGGGCGAATCAATCAAGGGGGGTTTGTCCCCTTGAGAAAAGGTTTTAATAATGGTTTAAAATAGTGCATTTTACAGTACACTTTGTGATAAATTAGGTAAAAACCGCACAGTTTTCAATCGGTTTTGTAGGGTAAGACATAAAAAGTATGCTAGATGCCAAGTCACCAACAATGCACAAGACAATTTTCAAGTACATTTTCATAATGACTTTGCCTGCTATATGCCAGTACTCTGCAAGTGTAAAAAAGCATTTTCATATTGATTGTGCTCACACATGTCCATTCTGGAGCACCTATATATACCACTATTTCCACATAGGACAATACTCATGTTTGCTTTGTCCATAATGCCAGTAACGATATTATAACAAAGCATGTTTATGCTAGCTCTCCCAATACATGCCAGTATCCCCATGTAAGAACATAATTCTGTTGGCTTTGCCTTAATGACAGTGAAAAAAAGCCATACCACAGTAAGAAAATATATCCTTGCTGGCTACACAAATCCCCCACTCCACATATAAGAACACTCGTTGTATTTGCTCCCTAACAGCAGTAAAAAATGTCATGCCACAGTAAAAAAACATCGCCTTGCAGGCAACACGAATGGCCCCTCCCCAATGCAAGAATATGTATGTTGCATTTGGCCTTAACAACAGTAATAAACTACAATGCCACAGAAAGAAAACATGATCTTGCTTGCTAGCCTGTAAGATAGTTCAGCGGGCTGAGCGCATGCTTTTGCAATCAGAGTGTGAGTCGCAGGTTCAAATCCTGGCAAGGCCAACTCTGCCTTTCATACTTCAATGTGACCTCTGTGATCTCTACCCTCCTCTAACAAACTTGTACTATTAAGTTGCTTTTGCATTTTGTTACCTCTCTCTTACTCTGTACTGTTTTCCCTGCTCAGCAAGTTGTACCACCGCCGTGATACTTACGGGTTTGGGCGATGGCAATAAATGCAATAAATAAATAAAGCTCATTAAATGAGTGCAAACGTAGGCTGGGTGATACATTTGATGTAAATATGTTCTATGTACATCGCTTTGGCGAAAGCGCTATATATAAAGCGCATATCATCACACAAATCCCCCCATATAAGAACACTTATGTTGCACGCATCAAGTTATATTCCCCCCATGTAAGAATATGTATGTTGTCATTGACCTTAAGCAAAAGTAAAATAAAGACCCAAGTCAAAATAAGGAAACATGCGCTCCCCATGTAAGAACACTCATCATGCTGCCTTTGACCTTAATGCGAGTACAACATTTCATGCCACAGTAAGACCCTGCCAGGCCAGTCCCACTGTAGTATTCTCCCCCACCCACCGCCACTCCAACCCCACCATCACATAAAAACATCAAGTTGGCTTTCCTTTGCCCAGAAACGTCAGTAAAACATGCCATGCTCTCAGAGTGTGAGTCTCCCGCCTAGAGCCTTCGGAAAAAGGTGCACCTGCAGCTTTTTCATTTATGGCACTATTTATTTAGTGGCTATTACTTCAACTCACTGCTTAGGGAAAATGGGGGGCCCTTCTTTCCTCTGAGCCTCATCTGAAATGACTTCCTGAATGGTTGGTCTTTTGTCCCTACCCTGGGTTTGTTCGTAAGGAAATGTCACCCTTTCATATAGCACTGGAGCGTATTCTCCCTACCTTCTGTAAAACTGCCCTGATGGGTTGCCTCATACGTTGTACCTATGGAGGGCTGTCCATTTACACAGGGCTGCTCCTTTTCGCTCTGTTGGCACACTGTGTGGCTTTTGTTCCAGGGAAATGGAGCTGGAAACTTGCAACTACCATCGAAAGCAGAGGGGCAAAGCAAATGATTGCTTTGGACTAAGGACAGCAGAAAGTTCTACTACCTGATGTGATCCAATTTCATTACTCGGGCGGCATTGCAGCTTTATGGGCAGAAAGGAGGTGTGTATCAGTGCCCAAAATCTGCAGGGCTACAATGTCAGCAATGTTTTAACATTCATTAAGCATTACAGATTTCATGTTCTAGACTTTGTTGGACTTAATTTTAGCTCAGAAGTCTTGAGCATTTCTCATTAAGGATTTGGTCTTCAGCAAATGGATTGCAGCATTTCCAGTGTGGGTGTTTAATGGTGCTTGCTATAGCCTCATATAGTTACAACTGGGGCGAGGAAGGTGCTATAGTGTCCACAGGGGATTCTCGTTACTCCAAATCCTACTCTTTCTTGTCACTCTCCTCTTCCTGCTACCCTGCCAAGTAATGCTGCCAGCCTGTGCACATGCTTAGGAGCTTTCTAGCCATACAGAGCATTCTGGGAGTGGGAGGAGTGCTATTTGAAGTCCACATTTGAATTAAATTAAAGTATTATTTGAAAGCTATTGGCTTACATAAGGTGACTCCAGAGGAGAAAAAGTGCCGCAAGTTGTAAGGACTATGTCAAGGAAGGGAAGGACTTGGTGTAATTAAGCATATTGGCAAGTAATATGGACACTGCCATTCTCTGAAGCATTCGTTTATATGGACTGGGCTTGTATCTTTATTCTACAGGTTGCCCAGGTGGGGATCTCCACACAGAAATGTGTTACGGTAGTTACCAGTATTCTGCCAATTGCTCAACCATCTTGCTTTCCTTCCTCTCTCTACTGCTGGGTTCCTCTTTATTTTGATCTGTGTGTCATTCTGACCGTATGCACTTTAATGAGATCTAATAACGTTAGTGGTACCACTTTAGAATTGTATATTTTTACCATTGTTGATTTTCGGAGTACAAAGTGAGTTATCGTGATCATGTATATGACCTTGAATATTGATTATATAAAGACTGTTTTTTTTAGAAAATTTAGTTTTATTGAAATATTTAGGTTCTGACATTGAGAAAACAATCATGCATCTCCTGGAACAAATTCAAAATGCGTACACAACCTTTACCCCCTATGATACCCCCATCCCCCCCCCCCTCCCTCCTGCACGCCATGGTTCATAGAGCAACCGGAATGGTAAGAGTTCAACACAGTAAGATGAAATGTATTACAGGTAGTAGGCAGTTCTTATGTTAACGCTCAAAACGTAGGGCCCAAGGCCTCAGGGCCCTATCGCCCTTCTCGTGGGACCCACCCAATCCCTGAGGGTAGCAGTCAGTAAGGCCGATCCTCAACTCAAGCAGTGGCTCCAAAATGTTCCTTCAAACTCAATTCACCCTCCCATATTTGTCGAAGAAAGGTAGCCACAGACCCTCAATATTGATCTTCGACTCATCAATCAAGTGGGTGAGGAACTCCATATCATATATGGCGTGCAGTTTAAGCACCCAGTCCTTTTCCCCTGGAGGTTGGGAGGCCTTCCATCTCTGCGCCCAACAACACCTGGCCGCCACCAGCATGACCTGTAACATGTGGTCATGTGTCACCTTCGGACCTCCCTCCACCTCAATACCAGCAGGACCAACCATGGAGACAGGGTTCTATCAATACCATCCACTTCCTTTATCCAGGATAGGACCTCATTCCAATAAGTTTGCGCCACCCCACATGTCCACCACATGTGTGCATAGTCGCCCCGCTCAGTGTGGCACTTCCAACAATGTGGGTCATTACCCTTCCTCATTCTGGATATTCTCTGCGGCAGGTAGTGCCATTTATGAATTAATTTCAGGGCCTGATGACGATACTGGGGTGCGGCCGTGGAGCGGTTGGCGTGTCTACACATTTTGGTCCACCTCCTATCAGTGATGGGTGTACCTAGGTCTTTTCCCCACTGCACCTGGGCGGGGGGGAATCCCTCGGGGTGGACAACAACAGGAGGCCGTAAAGTCTAGATATTACCCCTTTGGTACCTTTGTACGTGATCAGAAGTTTTTCAAAATCCGTTAGGTCCCTCCTAAGGGTGTCTCCCCACTTACTTTCGGTGAGGACCCCTTTAAGTTGCAAGAACCTGAATGGAGAAAGATCACCCAGGCCCAGGAGGTCCCCGAGGTCTCCGAGGGAGATGAACACTCCGTCCACCCAAAGCTGTTCCGCTCTGCTCAAGCCTGCCTCATACCATTTCTGAAAGGATAGTGGTTCATTGATCCCATTCATCAGTGGAGGAGCCCAGATGCAGCTCAGAGGCAAAGGCCATGTCGTGAGCCATCTAAGGTATCCCCTTCTTTCCATATGGACCACAGTACCCCCAAGACTGGATGGTTCAGAATACCCCTCGGGGTGCGTCTCTTGGGGACCCACAGCCATTCATGAAGCGTAACCGGAGAAAAGAGTTTGTTATCCAATGCCACCCACTGTTTCTTGGTGCCCTGTGCGAAGTGGTCAACCAAAATTCTCAGTTGGGCTGCCTTATAGTATGTGTCTAGATCTGGGAAGTTAACCCCCCCTCATCACTGGGCCTTGTGAGTACATCATAGGCAATTCTGTGGGACTTCCCCGCCCAAAGGTAGCGCAAGAGGGTGCACCTGATCTCCAGGAGGAATGGCCTTGGTATCTGGGTCGGGAGCATTTGGAACAGGTAAAGGAATTTGGGGAGGATCACCATTTTAATTGAGTTAAGTCGGGCCATCCAGGATAAGCCAGATCTTGACCATCTCTCCATATCTCGTTTGATTGCGGACCACAGGGGCGGGTAGTTGGCTGCAAAAAGGTTCGTTAAATCAGGTGGTATATGGATCCCCAGGTGACAAAAGCCCTTCTCCCAGCTGCAAAATGGAAGGTCTTTCCCCTTCGCTGAGGTGCCCTGCCACGAATGCAACCGACTTCCCCAGGTTGACCTTGTAGCCTGCGAGGGTCCCATATTGTTCTAGACTGTTCAGGAGTTCAGGAACTGACTGGGAAGGGTCAGAGAGGTAGAGCAGGACATCGTCTGCAAATAGGCTCACCTTGCAGTGCATATCACCCATCCTGATGCCTTTAATCTTCTCATTCCCCCTAATCGCTATGGCCCAGGGTTCCATCACTAGTGCATAGATGAGAGGAGATAGAGGACACCCCTGCCTGGTACCTCTCTCCAGTGGAAACACCACTGATTCCCCGCCATTGACCACCACCCTTGCTGAGGGGTTGGAGTAGAGGGCAGAGAGCCACCCCCGCCATCTCGGCCCCATTCCCACAGACGACATGACCTCTCCCATGAAAGACCAGCTCACCCTGTCGAACGCCTTCTCCGCATCCAAGGACAGGAGAAGAGCGCCCTCCTTTCGGACCTCCCTCAAGCTCAATAGGTATCAGGTATTAATATCGCCACATATATGGTCGCCGTAAATAATATCGCCGGGAAAATGTTGTGGCGATATTATTTGGGTGACCATATATGTGGCGATAGGGGCAAATTTTTTTTTTTAAAAAAAACAAAAAACGAAAAAAAATACATTTGGGGGTTGCGGGGGTGTCCCCCGCATGTTCCATGCAATAATGTTGCCACATAAAACGACAATTTTTCGGTGATATTTTTGTATGGCGATATTTTTGTGGCGACATTATTACATGGAACCGCCCAATATGTGTAGGGTTTTGCGCATACTATCTGCGCCCTGCCTATTGAGTATAAAACCCCCTTGATCTGGGTGAACCAGGCGGGGAAGGTACCGCTCCAGACGTGTGGCTAGAATTCTGGTAAATATTTTTGCGTCCACGTTTAAAAGTGAAATGGGTCTATATGATCGACAGTCTGTGGGGTCCTTGCCCGGCTTTGGTATAACCGTAATCAGGGCCTGTAGAAACGTTGGCGGGATGGTCTCCGAATTTCTAATCTGATTAAAGAGCTAAGTCAATGGCTGTATCAAAACTGCTTGAAATTGCTTGAAGAAGTGAGCGGTATACCCGTCCCCCCCCCGGGCCTTACCTACTTTCAACCGCTTAATGGCCTGCTCCACCTCCTCCTCCATTATATCACCCTCCAGGACCTCCCTCTCTAGTTCGGTGAGCCGCGGGACAGGATGGTCTTCTAAATATTTCTGGAGCTCGTCTGGGGACCCCTCCTCCTGTTTGGTATATAATTCTTGGTAAAACCCCACAAAAGACTGTATTATTCGCTCAGTTTTGGTTTGGATATTACCTCCCCCCTCTTTGATACCATCCACCCGTCTGTCTGCCCTGTTCCCCCTCAGCCTATGCGCCAGAAGGGTCCCAACTCTGTCTCCCTTTTTTCGTAGTATCGCTGGTTAGTATATCTCATTTTTTTAACCACTTCACCAATTAAGACTGTATGTAGGGCTTGTCTCTTTTCTCTCATTTCCCCCAGGAGGGTCGCCCGATCTATGTCATCCTTAGTAAGCCGTGTCCTCAGGACTTGCAATTCTCCCCATAGCTTGGATTCGATCAAAGCCCTTTCCCTCTTTCTCCTGGAGCCTTCAGCTATGAGGAGGCCCCTGAATGTGGCCTTGGCCGCCTCCCAGACCGTGGCCATCGGCATTTCCGCCGTGTCATTTGTTGTAAAATAGGCTTCAATCTCCTTTCGGAGAAATTCTTTGAATACTTGATCTCTCAAGTGGGTGTCATTGTAACGCCATCTATAGGACTTCGTTATTTCCTGTAGTTGCCATTCCATGACCAGTAGATCATGGTCTGACCAGGTGACTGACTCCACCGCTGGGCTGCTTATCACCACTCCTCCCTCCTCTGACACCAGCAATAGGTCAATTCTAGTATACGATTGGTGTGGGGGAGAGAAAAATGTGTACCCCCGGGGTGCCTGGTGACACCTTCGCCATACGTCGACCCAATAATATTCCTGCAGGAGATCCCTCAGTGTGACATTTTCCTTCGTGGGCTCCTTTGTCCATGTCTCCTTAGCTGACCACCAGTCTAGGCGGGGGTCCGTGATGAGATTAAAGTCTCCGCCAAGGATCATTGCCCCTTCTGCCCACTCGTCCATAACCTGAAGGATCTTGTGAATGAACCTGACCTGGCCAGTATTGGGCACATATATGGGGGCCAGAGTAATTCGCCGCCCCTGGGAAAACCCTTTATGCCAAGAAATCTGCCCCCGAAGCCCCTTTTCATCTCCACTTCTGTAAGATGCATTGATTTGCCCAAGAGAATGCCCACCCCCTCTTTTTTGGAAGACTTGTGTGAGGCCAAAAAATTCCTACCTATTTCCTTCCCCTTGATCGTCGACTCCGCTCCCCTTCCATAGTCTGTTTCCTGCAGAAAGAGGACAAGCAGTTTCTGCTTGCGAAACATATTGCTTGTGAGGGAGCGTTTATTTTGTGAGTTCAGGCCCTTTTACGTTGAGCGTACCAACTCGACCTTCAACCATGGTTGTCGTTGCGCATGCCCGATAAGATGTCTGTGTGGCCCTCCGGGCGCATGTCTGCCCGTAGCCCTCTATCCCATGATGTTTTGTTCCCTTTAACTTTTACACTCTCCCTTCCCCCCCACACCTCCATCCCTCCCCCCTTTCCCATCTGACAAGGCGTTCGTCTCCTTCACCCAACTCGTGCCGGAGTTCGTCGACGAACCACCAGGGTTGCGACCCTGGCCCCAGGAATATCCCTGAAAACCATACTTGTCCTCCCGTCATTGTCTCCAGAGTGGAGTGAGGGGGTTGAGTCGCTGTGCAGTGGCTTGGGGGGCTGTGTGGGGTGGGCGGGGGGCTCCCTGGAGACCCCAAATGTAATTAAGACTGTGTTTTAACAGTTACAGTGTGTGGACATTCCTTTGTGTGTGCTTGGGGACTACACAGTACTTAAGAACCAGCTCGCATCACCTCCTGAGAAGCTAGGCCTTGATTTCTCGTCCATTGCTACCACAATAGAGAATCTTGGCTGGGGTCGTCTGTGCCTCTCCTCTACAATAGAGAGCAGAAGTACAGACCCCCCTCCGGTCTTTACACAGAGGTTGGCCGAAAACAACTATATTTGGCAAGTTGGCGGGAATAGCCTTTTATGGGAAATGGTTTTGGGGTTTCCAGCCGAGCGGCGGGGAAATGGTGGGTAGAGTGTTGGGGGGCTGGGTGAGGGAGAGCAGGAGGGATAGGGATGGCAGAAGGCCAGAATCGACGGCTTGTTGGTCAGATTATGCCGGGCATTGGAGGGGGTTTGCTGGTCGGCTCAGGAAGGAGTCATGTTTCAGGCCTGTTTTACGTGGTTGTTTTTTGGGGCATTTAGGGTGTCAGAATTAGTGGGAGTGAAGGGAGGGGCAGGGGGATTGCAGTGGAGGGATATTTATTTCTCGGATTTGGGGGTGGATATTTGGATTAGGAGGTCCAAGACGGATCAGAAAGGGAGGGGCTGTTGGGTATCTCTAGGGTGGGGTAGTAAGGAGCTGTGCCCTGTTAGGTCAGGTTTAGCGTGGAAAGAGATCTGTGGGGGTGGTTCAGGGGGATTTTCGGTATGAGGATGGGGTGGGGGTATCAGCTGTGCAAGTGTTTGGGGTGCTGAGGAAGGCGTTGGTGGTAGTAGGTGAAAACCCGGGGGACTTTGGAACTCATTCGTTCTGGATGGGTGCGGCATCAGAGGGTTTCCGTTTGGGGCTATCAGAGGACAAGGTTAAGGTCGATGGAAGTCAGGGTAGTACAAGGGATACATTAGGGATCTCAGGAAAGGGTCTGGATGAGATGGTGCATGAGGTTTTAGGGGAGGGTGGTGGTTTGAAGGGTTGTGGGATGGTGAGTGACATTGTGATTTCTTTTGCAGATACGGCGCAGAGACCGCGGCAGATTCCGCAGATTTGGATTGTGGGGCATTCTATTGTAAAGTGGGCGGGAAAGGAGGCTGAGAGGAGGATTTTTGGCACGCAATTGGGGTGAAGTTATAAGGTGGCGATTGTGAGGTGGTCGGGTCTTGGGGGGTGTCGCTGGGATCAACTTCTTCCCATGTTGACAGGGATGAGAGAACGGTATGGGGTCCCAGATGGGTTGATCATACATGCGGGGGAGAATGATTTGCTACGGGACACGGGTGTGGCTCGCCTGAGAAAAATGAAGAGGGATTTGGCATGGCTCAGGGAGATATGGCCTAAGGTAGATTTGATATGGACTAAGTTGTTACCGAGGAGAGTGTGGAGGGGAGCGGTAAGTGAGGGGGCAGTTGAGCGGACGAGGAAGAAAATAAACAGGGAGATGGTAAAGTTTTGTGGCTTGGCAGCGGTGCAGGTATTGGACCACAGGGAGATTGTATACGAGGATTTTGCGGTTTTTAGGGAGGATGGTGTCCACTTGTCGGTTTTCAGGAATAGCTACTACCTCGCGGATTTGACATTGCAGGTGGAGGGCATAACTAAGAGTTGGAGGTAGGATGGATTGTGGGGGGAGTGGGGCAGAAAGAACACCTCAGGGGAGGATTTTTCTGATGCCGGGGGCATGGCCCCTTTTGGATGAGGGGGGAGGCAAGCACAATGGGGGATTAGCACGGGAAAGGATGGGGGTGGTGCTGTTTGCATGAGCAGGCTGTGTAAAGAGGGAGAACAGGTCTTGAAGATGGAGGGGCATGGCCCTGGGGGAATGATCTGAGAAAGCGGGAAGAAAGGCTTGAGAAGATGGTAAGGAGACGGTAGGGAGCAGGGGATATGTAGGGAGGAAGTTGGATTGATTTAATTATTTATTGGGGGGATGTAAAGTGTTCAATTATCAAATATGGTTTGGCAAGTTGTTAATAAACAGTTATTTTAGTCTGTAAGGCCAGAGGCCAGGTTAACGTTATTTGTGAGCCACAGCCTGTCACATTAAAGTGACCTTTTCCACTTCAAGCGAGACTGGGTGTTTTTGTGCAGTAAACCCAAAGCGGGGCCCCAGGGGGAACGCAAAGTTTTTCCCCCCGGGGTGGTTTTGGGTGCTGCACAGGCCAACGAGCTGGCCTGCATATAGCGCGTCTTCTGGGGGGTATTTAAGAGGGCAGGAAAGGTTCGGGAGCAGGCGACGGTTGAGGACGAGCTTTTGTCCCCGCCCTCCCTCCCCCTGGTTAGGGTCCTTTTGGGTCAAAATTGTGGGGTATGATGTTTTTATTGGGAAGCTGCCTTTTTCCCCAGTCAGTGGGTTTTTCGGCAGTTTTTGGGTTTAAGGTTATCAGGTCCGGTGGGAAGATTAGTAGTTTTCGTTTGACAGGCCGGGGCGTTAGTTGGGGAATTATGTGTAAGGTTTTCGTTGCTGATGTGATACGTCAGCCTGGCTGTAGGTCATAGGAAGGAGGAGTTTGGTGTAGAGGGGAGTTGAAGGGGTATGAGGTTGCTTGTTGCTGGGGTCATTGCCCCTTTTGGATGAGGGGGGAGGCAAGCAAAATGGGGGATTAGCGTAGGAAAGGATGGGGTGGTGCTGTTTGCACGAACAGGCTACCCCGGGGTGCAAAGAGGGGGAACAGGTCTTGAAGATGGAGGGGCATAGCCCTGGGGAAATAATGGGAGAACGCAGAAAGGAAGGCTTGATAAGATGGTAAGGAGACGGTAGGGAGCAGGGGATAGGTAGGGAGGAAGTTGGATTGATTTAATCATTTATTTGTTGGAGGGATGTAAAGTGTTCAATTAATAAATATGGTTTGGCAAGTTGTTAAAAAACGGTTATTTTAGACCGTAAGGTAAGAGGCCAGGTTAGTGTTATTTGTGAGCATTGACCTGTCACATTAAAGCAACATTTTCCACTTCAAGCGAGTCTGGGTGTTTTTGTGCAGTAAGCCAAAAAGCAGAGTTTGCATTTCTGCTTTGCTTTATTCTTCCGTCTCAGGTGAGCATTTGGTTTTACGCCTGCATGAGATGTTCCTGCAGGTGTAAAACCAGAGACTCCAGTGGAATAGGCCTTGCTTTTACACATGGTGTACAGAAGGGGGAATCCATTATAAATCACTACCTTTTGCAGGCGCTATTTAATGTCTCTCAAAGCAGAGAGACAAAGTAGAGTGAAGGTGATTTCGCCTTGCTTTCCTCTTAACTTTTACACTGACCCCTAAGAGTCTTTTCTGAACAGAGGAATATACAACAGCCCATAACATGGCGTTTCAAGGTGATCTTCTTCCAACATGGCAGCCTCATGGCAATGGGGAACTAAGAAAATGCTCCATGCCTGGATTGTATGATTGGTCGGAATACAGGAAATCTTCATGTACATGAAAAAGCTAATGGCCTGATTTACAACCTTGTTTTTCAATTGGAAAACACCAATGAACAATGCGTTGTAAATCAGTTCCTAAAAGTAGTAAATGTGAAGGCTATGGTGCTTGTTTAAATATGTGTGGTGCATGAATGAGAACATGATCAGAGCGGGTTCCATGGTGTAATGACAGTTTACCCATTCCCCCCACAGGGGTAGGTATCCCAGGAGGTGTGATCGTCTGCCTGTCTGCCTGGGTTCCTTTACGGCTGGTTGTCATTGCACCGGTGTGAGGTGTCATACTCTTTGGATATTCAGACACAGTTCCAACAATGAATTGTTGTCAATGTCTTCAAAGTTTGATGAGCTTAATGGGCCGTTATCACACGGACCTGGTGCAATTATTTCCTCAATAGCAGTAGAATTTATTTCAGGGGCTGGATTTCGGGGAAAGAACCCAGTAATCACACCTTGATTCGCTGGGATGGCGTTCTTAACTTTCTTTTCTGTTCTGTTTTTCTGTTTCTGGGAAATACTGTCGCTGCAATACATATATCTTAATCAAGCTAGTGGTTATTGACGTAAATGGCAGTGTTATAATGTTTCATGTACTGCAAATGTCACCACATAATGCGCTCTTAATTAGATTTGGTTGAAATACATTGTAGTCACCCGATGAAAAAGTGTGCAGAGAGCATTAAGGAAAACAAAAGGTTCATAACAGTAACAGGACATATCGATTTGTTTCAGTCCTCCAAAGAGATTGCCAATGGATTAATGGAAATTCTAAAAATTCGGCCCAACTGCTGTGACATTGCCTCACTGCAATGCCGTGACTTGGGTTCGAACCGAGATTGCTGCGGCCACAACGCAAAGTACTAACCACTATACGATCACGGCAAGCTACTTGGGCTGCTATGCTGTGACATTCCACCTGCCACTGGCAGTGAGGGTGAGGAGGCATCTACCGCAGGGAAGTTCTTCTTGCTGATTCCGTTCGTGATGCAGTGAAGGTGGGGACAGAGCACAGTCCTACTCGCGCTGTCTGGGCTTTGTGCGGCATGCACCAAACAGCTGGTAGACAGGGAGGGGCGTGGTCCAGGTTGCGTCCTCTGGGAACGTTCGTTGGAGGAGGAGGAAGCAGGCCTTATGCTCCAGGCCGGCTATGCAGGACAGCGGGATCGCTGATAGGACTTCAAAGATGCGGCCGGATAAAGCCGACAACTGGCGCCCAGTGGGATCACTGGCGTGGATGCAGAGACGTGCAACAAGATTGCCGGTGTGCGGAGGAGGAGGACGCTGGTGTGCTGGATGCGCCTCATCGGCAGTTGTTATACCTCGCGGTCACACAGAATAAACGGATACACACCAGCTCGTTAGGATACAACCTCTTTATTCAACATATAGGAAGATACTGATCCTCCTCCGGTTCTTCCCTCGATCCTCCCCTTTTTCTCCGTCACATGCGCTAGTGACGTGCAAGGGGGAGCACGGTCTTAAAGGGACAGGTCCCTGTCACAGGACGTTTCAAGTCAAGCTGATCGGTATTGTTCTGTGAAAAAAATGCGTTCTTAGACAGAGTGAGGAGTTTTTGGGGATAATGAGAAAATAATTTCCAAGTAAATGCCAAGAATTTCTTAGTCCAATCATGTGTTGTGCTAGGCCTTTTTATACTGTGGCTGAAAGAGAGAGAGTATAACAGTCATTATAAATAAAGGGTCAAGGTAGTGACAGTTTATGGAAGGAACAATTTGCACATAGTTTTAGAATGTGGTCAGGAGAAGGTCAATGTGCTTACACATATGAAACATTAGTAGGTAGACATTATGGAAGCACATATATTTATTTATTTTTTATTGTAATTGGGGTCTTGGGGGGGTTAATATAGCACGTCCAGTGTAGAAAAGTGCTTTCCATAGCACCTTGCCTCAGAGGTCAAAGAGAACAAGAAGTTACACTTGTTGGAGGCGAGGGTGAGGCAGGGAGGAGATATGATCCCCGTATGAAGCCAAGAGAACGAGGAGGTGTGAACGTGCATCCATGTATGCAGGCGAGAAAGGGAGGAGCCAGGGTCATGCATCCCTACATGAGGGTGAGACAGGGAGGAGATATGATCCCCGTATGAAGCCGAGAGAAGGAGGAGGCATGAACGTGCACCCATGTGTGCAGGCGAGAAGGGAAGGAGCATTGGTCATGCATCCCTGCATGAGGGTGAGGCAGGGAGGAGATATGATCCCCGTATGAAGCCGAGAGAAGGAGGAGGTGTGAAAGTACATCCATGTATGCAGGCGAGAAGGGAAGGAGCATTGGTCATGCATCCCTTCCTGAGGGTGAGACAGGGAGGAGATATGATCCCCGTATGAAGCCGAGAGAACGAGGAGGCGTGAACGTGCATCCATGTATGCGGGCGAGACAGGAAGGAGCATTGGTCATGCATCCCTTCCAGAGGGTGAGACAGGGAGGAGATAAAATCCCTGTATGAAAGCAAGAGAACGAGGCGGCATGAACATGCATCTCTGTACGCAGGTGTGACAAGGAGGAGACATTAACATGCATCTCTTTTTGAGGGAGTGATAAGGAGTCATCATGAACATGCATCCCTTTATACGGACATAACGTGGAGGACGCATGAACATGAATGCCTGAATGAGGGCTAAACAAGGAGTCATCAGGAATATGCATGCCTGTATGGCAACAATACAGGGAGGAGACATACACATTGCATCCCTGTATGAGAGTGTGACAGGAAGGAGACATTACATTGCATCCCTGAATTAGGACGTGAGAAGGAGGAGACATTAACATACATGCCTGAATGAGGGCTAGACAAAGACTTATCATGAACATGCATGTCTTCATGAAGACCACACAGGGAGGAGATATAAACATGCATACCTTTATGGAGGAGAGACAGGGAGCAGATATGAACATGCATCCCTGGCGAGGCAAGGAGAAGATATAAACATGCAACCCTTTATGAAGGCGAGACGGGGAGGAGACATCAACATGCCTCGCTGTATGAGGGGATAAAGGAAGGAGCCAGGACCATGCATCCGGAATGCGGATGAGAAAGGTGCTTGTTTGCATATCACACATGGTATGTACTCTTAAACTGCCTTATCCACCTGCTGGCGATAGCATGAACTGCAGTTCGATGCATGCGTCTCACCATGACCCTCATGACCCTTTTGACAATAATGTGCACTGCGCCTACTAGCTAGAAGATACATACACCTAAAAAGAGTGGGAGACATCCTTCTGGTGACACTAATATAAACAATACATCACTTCACACCGGCAGTAGAACTAGAATGTTGTAAAAGTTAAAGGTCTTAAGACATTTAACATTCTATGAACGTGATGATAAATCGTATTTTAAGGATAGCACGTTTGAAATGACAGAAAGTGAAAGGCCTCCCTTGTCTAAATGGGATTTAGTGAAGATGTACTTTTGGGTCTTATCTCATTGGGTAAGTGTAAGGAATGTGCTAGAAACAAAATAATTGTAACAAAGTGTATGTCAGAAGTGGGATTCGAACCCACGCCTCCAGAGGAGACTGCGACCTGAACGCAGCGCCTTAGACCACTCGGCCATCCTGACAGTCGAAATAAAGTTCGCAAAACATCTTCAGGAGGTTATGCACACTTTCTGTATTTGTCAGGTCCTGTTAATTTTATTACTTGAAATGTGCCCCCTCCTCTTGGCAAATGTAGGAGTGTTAAGTCGGCCCCCAATAACTAAGAAAACATAATTACTTTTTTAAGTGGTGAGTTGGGGTGTCTGTTCCCTGCTGGCTGATTTTCTTTGTTCTGCCACGCAGAGGCAAATGCACTTGTCTTGTAATAATCTGCAGCTACTCACACACTCCCTCCATTGCTTTATCTAGAATTTCTCCACATACCTTTGAGGTCAGGCTGCTGCTGATATGAAAATATTAATTAAGGATGCATCAGTATTCACAAACTAAAGGATTTGCCACTTTATGCCAAAGACAGACCTCTTTAAAGGTGTCAACTTATCAGAGACATGTGCTGCCCTGCTTTCAGCTCTTTGGTGTCAGGCAGTGAAGATGCCTGGAGATCATTGAAGTTCATGGTGAGGCTCATATTATGCACCCTGAATGATAAAACCAGGGACATCACCTATAAGACGTCACATTATGAAACTTCTCCATTATAATCTGTGCATTCCACAGCTACCTCAGATAGCCCCCAAGATCCTGCTCGCATCTTCCACTTGGCCTGAAATCACCCACGAGAAAGAGGAAGGGGACAACTAGAACCAACATGTTGCTTTGCATAAACCAAAGAGCATTTTGGGATTAATGACCACACATGTTTATATTGGACCAATATGTCTGTGACAGTGCTTTCCGCCTGCAAACATTCTGAGCACATAATGCACAAAAGCCTACTGCACATTTAATTTGTGATAAAGCCTATACAGTGCATGTCTGAAAACCATGAAGCATATATACTCATTTGGACAGACTCAGCCGTGGCTATTAGGCAATGGCTGTACTACTTGAGCACAAGGCTACTTCTTGTTTCCCTGCACAAATGTACGAGCACAAGCCTCCAAGTGCTAATGTTTGGTAGACTTAGGGAACCCCGGCACCAAACAGGAATTGCCCTTTTCTTTGTCTGCCCTTCGCTTCGGACGCCCGGGCGAGAGACACCCTTGATCTAAGAGTTAGGAGAAGGAAGGGAGAGGCATGGCTGAGAAGGTGGAAGGTATGCTATTACCATAATCGAGACAGGAATTCATTAACGTCCCCACGACAGTGGAATGTTCTGTTTGTGGAATACATTGCATGGCAAGACGCAGAAGGCATAAGGAGTAAAGAAAACGGATTGTAGTTTAGCTCCCATTTGGCTTTCACAGCGAAGATTAGCTTGCCAGATGCGTCCCAAGTTCTTGATTTTAGGAGAATAGTTTAGGATTGAGCCCATAAAGCAAGTGGGGGGGGACATTTAGACTTGTCTGTAAGAAGATGTTTAGGTCCAAACAGGACCAATTCAGTTTTACTTGATTTAGTTGCAGCCAGTTCTGTGACATCCATAGTCCCACTTCTTCCAAACATTGGTTTACTCTATGAAAGGATCCCTCACAGTTGCCCTGTTTAAAAAAAAATCAGTTTAATCAGCATTTGATTGAAATCCAACATCATGTTTCCTCAGTATATTCATTAGTGGTTGCATGTAAAGATTGAACAGCAACGGTGAGAGCGAAGAGCCTTGCGGAACACCACATTTCTAAGTTAAGGTATCAGATAAGAACTCTCGAAGTTTCACTTGTTGGCAACGGCTTGTTCAGTCTAATACTCTCCCAACTCTACTATGTTGGCATGCTTGCACCAAATCGATCACTCTTTAAATGTTATGTTATGTTATGTTATTTTGCATTTATATAGTGCCTTATGTACCATTGGTATGATCTCAAGGCACTGTTAGGTTGAACGCCCTGGGGAACCGAAGTTCAAGTCACTAGAGAGAGTCATAAGGTGCGTGTGAGCACCTTATATGTGTGCAGCCGGTGTGGCATTCGTGTGAGAGCTGCTTCTTAGCGGTAGGTGTCATGGTTGGGAAATCAGGAGTATGTGTTAGTTCTGGCAGGTTGTTATCCAGACCGATTCTGGCTGAGTTAGGCCTGAGGAGAACGCCTAGGCTGGAGGGTGTGTAACCAGCTGTGTTTAGTTAGGATGATGGGGAGTATGAGGCAAGTGATGGTATGAGAATAGCCATACCGAATGGTGACATAGTACTGCTGTGTTCTATTTGAGCCGTGGTGTAAGGAAGAGAGTAAGCGTGGAGGTGAGATATGGTGGTTCACCATAGGTGCTTGAGATTGAGCAAACTCCAATATTTCCATGCATTCCAACCGTTCAAAGTACACTGACCGTTCCATGCATTCCGACCATTATACCCACTTCACCCGTTTCATCCACACACTTCATTCATTTCATCCACTTCACCTGTTCCACCTACTCCACCGGTTCCACCCACTCCACCCAGTTCATCCGTTCCACCCGCATACTTCCCGGTTCCATCCACATGCTTCACCCGTTCCATCCACATACTTCACCCGATCCATCCACATACTTCACCCGTTCCATCCACGTACTTCACCTGTTCCATCCACAGACTCCACCCGTTCCATCCACATGCTTCACCCGTTCCATCCACATGCTTCACCCATTCCATCCACATACTTCACCTGTTCCATTCATCCATTTCCTCGGTTAATCCTCATATTTCAACCATTCTTCCACATACTTCACCGGTTCCAGCCAACCACTTCATCCGTTCCATCCGTCCACTTGACCCGTTCCATCCACATACTTGACCCGTTCCGTCCACAAAACTTGACCCGTTCCATCCACATACTTGACCCGTTCCATCCATATATTTGGCCTGTTCCATCCACATACTTGACCCGTTCCATCCATCTACATACTTCACCCGTTCCGTTCACATGCTTCACCCGTTCCATCCAAATACTTCACCTGTACCATCCATATACTTCACCCTTTCCATCCTTATACTTCACCCATTCCATACACCCACGTTTGCCATTCCATCTATCTACTTCATTTGTTCCTTCCACATACTTCACCTGTTCCAATCACTCATTTCCCCTGATTCCAGCCACCCATTTCACCCGATCCATACACATACTTCATCCTTTCCATCCACACACTTCATCCGTTCCACCCACTTCATCAGATCCACCCTGTTCATCCGTTCCACTCACATACTTCACCCGTTCCAACCCCATACTTCTCCATTCCAAGCACATACTTAATTTGTTCCATCCACTTCACCCGTTCAATCAACATACTTTACCCGTTCAATCCACATATTCACCCGTTCCATCCACTTATTTCACCCGTTCCATTCAACATACTTGACCCGTTCCGTCCACATACATCACCCGTTCCTTCCACCTACTTCACCTCTTCCATCCTTATATATCACCTGTTCGCTCCGCAATCTACACTCGCTCCACACTCTACATCCGTTCCATTCATCATACTTGAGCCGTTCCTTCCACCTACATCACTCGTTCCTTCCACCTACATTACTCGTTCCTTCCACCTACATCACTCGTTCCTTCCAGCTACATCTCCCGTTCCTTCAACCAACATCACCCATTCCATCACATACATCATCTGTCCGCTCCACACTCTACGCCTGCTCCACACTCTATGCCCGCTCCACACTATTCCACCGCTACACACTCTACGCCCGCTACACACTCTACGCCCACTACACACTCTATGCCCGCACCACACTCTATGCCCGCACCACACTCTATGCCCGCACCACACTCTTCCACCGCTCCACACTCTTCCACCGCTCCACACTCTTCCACCGCTCCGCACTCTCCATCCGCCCCACACTCTTCCTCCGCTCCGCACTCTTCATCCGCTCTGCACTCTTCATCCGCTCCACTCTCTTCATCCGCTCCACACTCTTCATCCGCTCTACCCTCTTCATCCGCTCTACACTCTTCATCCGTTCCACCCACTTCATCCGTTCTACCCACTTTATGCGTTCTATCTACGTCATTCGTCGCACGCACTCCATCCGTCCCCTGTACTCCATCCGTCCCATACACTACATCCATCTCATACACTTGATTCAGTTGTTCAACAATGATTTGTTATGATCATTCCATGCACTCTGAGATTCCATGCCATCTATCCGTTATATGCACTCCATCCATATCATATACTCATCCTTTTAATCCTCTCATCAACTTTGCTCCTCTCATCTGTTTCGTTTATGTCATCCATTTCGTTAATTTCAACCACTTCACTGCTTACATACAATGTATTCCTTTCATCCACTTCACTCGTTCTATTCAGTTTATCCGTTTTAATTTACATTAGCGGTTATTAGTTTTCGATTTCTCGCTCCGATCTTGATGCTGGATAGTTATTTAAGATATAGCAGTTTTGGGCTAAGGTCATTGAACTGCTGTTGTCCAGTTTGAGTCGATTATAGAGGAAGAGCCATGTTTTCAGTAATTTACGGAAATACATGTGGTCCTCGGTGAGTCGGATGTGGGGTGGAAGTGCGTTCTACAGAGTTGGGGCCAGGGCTGAGAATGATGATCCACCTAACCTGACTGAGTTGGTTTTTGGTATGACTAGGAGGCCGGCAGAGCTTCATCTTAGAGTACGAGGAGGATGATAGGGTTTTAGTTTGTCTTGAAGATATTGAGGTCAGGTTTTATGTATTGCTTGGTGAGAGCTGCATAAGGTTTTGAAAGTCACCCTTCGGGCAACTGGCAGCCAGTGCAGAGCTTTGAGGGCTGGCGAGATGTGATCTCTTGGGCCAAGTGCTAGCAGCAGTTTGGCTGAGGCGTTTTGTGCTCTTTGTAGTTTAATCAGTTAGTACCCGTGGACTCTGACATAGAGGGGGTTGGCATAGTCCAGTCTTGACATAACAATTGTTTGGACCGCGGAGAGTCTGTTAGCGAAAGGAGAGGTATGTAAAAATGCGCCTAAGGGTTTTTAGATGGTAGTGGCAGGACTTGGAGACATTGTTGACTTGGAGCGAGAGGGTTAGGTCTGAGTCTATGGTGCATCCAAGGTTTTTTACTGAATTGGCGGGTGTTGGCGAATTGCCCATGGCAGATAGCCAGGTTAGCGGGTGCGGAAGAAGTTCAGTATTGCCACATACCATGATTTCAATTTTGGAGGGGTTTAGCAAGAGGTGGTTTGAGGTCATCCAGTGATCTATGTCGAGGAGGCAGGAAGCGAAGTTGGGTTGGCAGTTGGGATTTGAATTTAGAAGTTTTAGGATTAGTTGTGTGTCATCGGCATAGTTGTAGCACAGGATGTTGTGCGAGCGGATTATTCGTGGGAGGGTGGCCATATAGAGGTTAAACAGGAGGGCTTATAGGCATGCTCCTTGTGGAACTCCAGTGTTGACTGGTCGGGCGTGGGAGGCATAGACTGGGAGTAGGGTTTATTTGGTTCCTATTATGGAGGAAGGATGCTATCCATTTGAGAGCATTTCCACTGATTCCCATGGAGTGGAGGCGGTCAAGGAGGATTGAGTGGTTGATTGTGTCAAAGGCGGCGGATAGGTCAAGAAGGATTAGTGCTGTGCATCCAGCAGAATCTGCTGTGTTTTTAAGGTCATCCCAGATTGACGTTAGGGTGGCTTCGGTTCCGTGTCGGGCTCTGAAACCGGATTGAGCGGGGTCTAGGCGATTGTTGGCTTCGACAAAGGCATTTAGTTGGGAGTAGGCGGTTCGGTCAATGAGTTTGGCAAGGAACCTGGTGTTTGAGACAGGGCGGTAGTTATTGGGCTCGAGAGGGTCGAGGGAAGGTTTTTTTTAGAAGAGGCTTGACATGAGCAGTTTTGAACGCATCAGGCAAACTTTCTGAGGAGAGGGAGTTGTTTATGATGGTTCTTGCGTATTCTCCAGCACAGGTAGATGTGAACATTTCTTTGAGGGTTGTGGCTGGGCAGGGGTCCAGCGGGGAGCCGGATGTTTTGCGGCCAGAGATGAGTTTGAGAAATTGGTCAGTTGATATTGGACTGAAGGAGTCAAAAGTAGGTTGGGTGGCGGTCGCAGGTGGTAGGATGTCAGGTAGGGTGGGTGGGTTACATGGTGGGTGAAAGAGAGCTTGTTTGTTAGTTAGAAAGTTTGTTCTTTCGAGAACTGTGGTGTAAAAGTGGAGAGAGAGTGAGTTGCACTAATATCAAATGTAGAGGTGTAAGTAGCAGCAAGTGGCTGTCAAATCATAACAAGCCATATGTATTAATCCAGGCTGCAATAAATGATTGAAAGTAACAAGATCATGTACGCAGAAACTCTTCTGCCATAAAGGAACCTGATGACGGGTTATTTATTCAGATCATGTGTGGGGCCAATGGCAGCATTATTCCAACTGGGCCTCATTAATGTTTCTAGTGTAATTGAATATTGCAGTAGCAGGAATGACATTTCACAAAGGGTTTACATTACAGATTGGTTGCGAGAGATGAAACAATCATCATATGCTTATTGTGTTTCAAGGGTGGTTTTGGTGTGACGGGCCATAAGTTTAAGAAAATATGTTAACCTGGCTTCCTCTCTCAATAGGAAAACACCATAACAACAGACAGACACAAAAAACATTCTAGCCCACCCTCCCCAAAATGTCTACCTTCACAGAACGCTGCCACCTTTGAAAAGGGAACTATATGCATCTATCCCAAGTCCTTACTTCAATAAGCCCAACCCTACAGGAGCTACCCGTTTCTCCTACCCATATTTCTCTACAGCGCCAACTCTATCTCAGGAAAACCGCTCCACACCCAGACAGTTCTAAAACACCACCATCAATGCCACTGAATCCGGTCCTAGTCTTCCAACCGATCATACCACTAGCACTGGCAGCACGCATGAGATGAGTGCATCATTGGTTAGTCCTGAGAGCACGTCTTATCTAGGATCCCAGATGCAAGATAACAACAATGAAGGCTATACTCACCCTCGAATGCAGCCAGGAGCTACTTAGCAAAGAGCACTCCTAAACACCAGATCCCTGAACAACCATGCCAGTGACAATCATGAACTAATAGAGGATAAACACATTGATATCCTGTGTCTAACTGAAACATGGATTGGGGTTACCAGTGGCCCTGCGATTAGCCTAGAAGTACCTCCAGGCTATTCCATTCTCTGTAAAAATAGGGAATAGAGCTTGGAGGTGGCCTAGCAATAATTGCCAAAGAGCAACCTCAGACTGTTTGTATCTCCTATTTCTTGTCAGGATTGTGGAATTCTTCTCGCCAAAATGAATCCTAATCCTAATAACTATTTAAATCTAGTCTTGATTTACTGCCCACCATCGATAATGCCTAATTTTAATGAAGATATCACTTAAACCCTCATTTCTTTGGAGGACCCGAACCGTGCAGCACTTTTTCTTGGCGACATGAATCGTTGGAAGGGTGACAAATCGGGCAGGGAAGCCATCGAACTCGAGAGAGCCTTGAACAACATACATTTCCAAGTCATAAACAACAAACCCACGTCAGACAAAAAACACATTCTTGACTGGGTTACCACTAAGAATCTGGTAGCTAAAATCCGCCAGACAAATCTATGCATTTGGTCCGACCATTATATTATTGAACTCGGACCCAGCTTAACACTTAGTCGGCTCATATGCTAACAACCTAACTGATATGCTAGAAAAGATAGCTCTGATGATTAGAACCAGACTAGTCAGAGACAACCCCCGACATCAAAAATGGTTTCCCCTGATTTGAGTGGTTTAAAAAGAGAAAAAGGAAATCTAAAAGTACTCTGGCTAAACACCAAACGGAAGAAAACAAAAAGGCAGACAAAATGTGTAAAGACAAAATCAGAGATACAAAAAGAACTATTACAATCTTGAAATAAAACATGCAGCTCACAGCTCAAGAAAACTCTTTGAGACACTTGGACTGCTTGAAAAACCTCAGGCATTTCAAACCCCCTTTCTGCCTACAACTCAAGACTCCATAGCAGTTCAAACTGCATTTGAAGCAAAAATTATTGATGCCAGAGAGAAAATTAAAGAAAAGATTATGCTTATGGATTACACTTCCAAGGACCTCCAGCACACAGATCCCAACAGGCTCAGGTTTGTCTATAGTGCAATAGGCCCATGGCCGAACCACAAACACAAAATGCTGGTGTGGGCCATTTTCTTTGGTCGAAGTGGGCCACTTTTTCAGGCAATTTGGGCCAGTTTGATGAGTTAATTCACTCTGTGGCTAGTAGTTTTGACCAGTGCTGCTGAATAAATATTCTTTAGTGTGCACAATTTGCATCACACATTACCAAAAAACTCCCCCTTGGGTATCATTCAAACAGTGTCACAAAAGGAATGAATTGCCATTTGCAACTGCGGGTCACTTTTTCATTGGTGCCTGGTGGTCCAGTGGGATTGCTCGAGGATCGAACGATCCTCGACCTGCAATCTACTTGTGGGAGGGCTTGTTGGAAAGAAGAGGCTCTCCCCTTTCCAACAAGCCCTCCCCCATGCAATTAGGCAGAAAATTCCAGAGCGGACAAAAAAAACGTGTCTTCTATATTTACATGTTGAAGCCATTAGGCTTCAGCATGTTAATATCAATTCCTGATGACGTCAGCGTGCGTAGCGTGTGTCAACGTCATCACAGACACCCACCCCCATCCCCCAGGCACGGAAGAGGAAGTCCTCCCCTTCACTGACTGGGGATCGGGGAGAGGGGAGATGCAACAGGGGGGGGCATCTGCACCCCAAAACCCCAAAGGTAAGTGCTAAAAAGGACGAAGTATCTCATCCTCAGCACTGAAAATGTGCTGAGGATGAGATACCTCGTCCTCAGCACTTAAGGGGTTAAAGTGAGTGGACAAGGCACATGCACGAGGCACATCTGGGAGGGAGCGCTGGTAAACCCTGAGGGCAGCTTGTGGGAGAGATACACTTGCCTGATTTTGCTAGGAGGGTGCAGCTGATATTCAGGGAGGTGGGTGACACACCAATCAGTGTCTGTCTCCTAAAGTGAGTGGACGAGAGACATGTCGTCGGATGAGAACTGTGAGCAAGACCAGGTGGAGATGGGAATCCCTGGGGACAGCTTTTGTGAGAGAGACATGCTTGCCTGGTTTCACTGAGAGGGTGCAATGGAGATTTGAGTGGCTGGTTCACAGACCAGTCAGTGTTAGTCTCATAAAGCGAATAGACAAGAACAGTGATCTCCCAACATTGCATCGTTTGAAGTACCGCAGGGGGCGATTTTCTCTCCAACTCTTTTTAATCTTTATATGGAGCCCTTAGGTAACTTTAGGACTCATTACAAGTTTGCTGGTATCTGGTAAAAGTGCCAGTGATTCTGGTTAACAGGACTTTTTAGCATTCTGGTCAATTACGAGT
Organism: Ambystoma mexicanum; assembly: GCF_040938575.1. Lineage (NCBI taxonomy): Eukaryota > Metazoa > Chordata > Amphibia > Caudata > Ambystomatidae > Ambystoma > Ambystoma mexicanum. The sequence goes on from NW_027182323.1 coordinate 2,289,619, forward strand.
TGGCAGTAACGCCGTTGATGGAATTACCGGTCCCGGCACAACCACCTCGGGAAATACCAGTGCTAGTAAAATCAGAAGTCTGCGAACGCCAGTTGGAAACTGTGATCACTGCCAGTGTTCTTTCTGGAATTCCGGCGCCTCTCTATCCCAGCTTCAATATGTTTTCCGCAACCACCCTCGCAATGCCAGCCCTTTCACCTCTCTTCACAGGTTCCATCCAACCCCACTTACCCCCTCTCCTCCCAGCCTCGTCATCTCCATCACCTGTCTACTGCCGTGGCAAAGGGACGTTTTCCCTTTTCTTTTTTCATGGTGGTGGCCATCGAGAGATTTGGCACGTGCAATTGGTGCAGAGCACTTTTCCTGTGAAAAAAAATTAACTATTAGCACCCAGGAGGGAGCCCCTGCGGTTCTTATAGGGAGAAAACTCTGCAATGGAAGGGGACAGGGTCAATAATAGCTGTAAACTCTCACAAGACCATGAATGCTCTCACACTTTCCTGCTCTCAGGCTGGCGGGCCATTATCGGCCCTGGCTGCCGCACCATTGCCAGGTTTGTGTAACTATATTATTTCTAATTGGCTCCACTTTGATGACTTTCATTTGGATTCTGACTTGATTATTGAGATCTAAAATAAGTGACTGGGGATCAGGTGTCCACTTATTCGCATGGATGACAACACAACCAACCTGTAATTCAGACATAAGTCATGACATCACAGATGGAGTACAGTTTATGATAGAGGTGGAACGTCACATTGTGGCAGCCCAAGGATCGTATAGTGGTTAGTACTCTGGTTGTGGCCGCAGCAACCTCGGTTCGAATCCGAGTCACGGCATTGCAGTGAGGCAATGTCACAGCAGTTGGGCAGATATTTTAGAATTTCCATTAATACATTGGCAATCTCTGTGGAGGACTGAAACTATTCGATATGTCCTGTTACTGTTATGAACCTTTTGTTTCTTTAATGCTCTTTGCACACTTTTTCATCGGGTGACTATTCAATGTATAATTAAGAGCGCATTATGTGGCGACATTTGCAGTAAAGCCATTAGTACTTAAAACATTATAACACTGCCATTTACGTCAGTGACTACTAGCTTAATTAAGATATATGTATTGCAGAGACAGTATTTCCCAGTTGCAAATGGGAATAAAAACAACATCCGCGAGGGATTGAATCAATGACATTTAACTGATGTTGCCAATGGAGCGCGTTACAGAGAGCGCGAGGTCCCGCCTTTACAGTCATACGCTGATGATAATACAGATGTTTAAATAAACAGGCATATCTGTGGACTTGTGGTCTTTCTACATTGGGACTCATAGTCTAGTCCTAGGCTATTGTAGGCACTGGCGTATCTTTGAGTGGAATGAGAGGCATTCTGTAGTCGCGTGAAAGGACCTTTCAAGTCAATCTGACCTGTATTGTCCTGTGAAAAAAAGCGTTCTTAGACACAGTGAGGAGTTTTTGGGGATAATGGGAAAATCATTTCCAAGTAAAGGCCAGGAATTTCTTAGTCCAATCATGAGGTGTGCTAGGCTTTTTTAGACTGTGGCGGAAAGAGAGAGAGTATAACAGTCATTATAAATAAAGGGTCAAGGAAGTGACAGTTTATGGAAGGAACAATCTGCACATAGTTTTAGAATGTGGTCAGGAGAAGGTCAATGTCCATACACATATGAATCATTAGAAGGTAGACATTATGCATGCACATATATTTATTTATTTTGTATTGTAATTGGGGTGTTGGGGGGGATAAAATAGCACGCCCAATGTAGAAACGTGCTTTCCATAGCACCTTGCAGGTGGCCGACAGGTCAAAGAGAACAAGAAGTTACACATGTTGGAGGTGAGGGAGAGACAGGGAGGAGATACGATCCTTGTATGAAGCCGAGAGAATGAGGAGGCATGAACATGCTCTGATTACTTACCGTAATCTTCATTACTCCTAGTCCAACTCTTCCTCATCACATTACTTACCTCATGAGGCCCTGCCTCCAACACAGGATCTTCTTTTATTTATTTTATTCGCTATAACTCCTCCCCCACAACCCTGTCACTCAGTTTCATATTACCAAGCCGGAGCACGGGACCTTCCCCGGAGGGAGGGAGAGGAGGGTCGTCAGTACTGTGAAGAGGAAGAGTAGGACTAGGAGAATTGAAGATTACCGTAAGTAATCAGAGCATTACCTCCACGTCCACTCTTCCTCATCCCAGTACTTACCTCATGAGGTATAGCAAAGCAGCAATGGGGAAAAGGTCCCAATTAGACACAGAGCCAAAAACAGTGCAGAAACACACACCTTTAATAACTCCGATTCACATCCCCACAGACAAAACCCCAACCCCGAAGGAACCAACCCCTGAGGGGGAGACATTCAACCTATAGTGGTTGATGAAAGTGCTTTGATCAGCCCAGGTGGCAGCCCTAGAAATCTCCTGCAGAGAAACTCCCCTAGCACTGGCCCAGGAAGCCGCCAAACCCCTGGTGGACCGCCCCTGAATGTGCGCAGGCACAGGCAGGCCAGAAGCCACATAGGCCATGGAGACCACAGCACGGATCCACCGGCTAATGGACACCACAGATGCCTTACGCCCAGCACCAGCCGGGCCAAAAGTAATCAGAAGAGTATCAGAGTGGCGGAAAGGGGCAGTCCTAGCCAAATACTCCAACACTGCCCACCGAACATCAATGGTATGCCAAGCCACTTCCTCAGGTGGTTGTGGATCCTGAAAAAGGCAGGGCGAACCAGATCCTGAGAGGTGTTAAACCGAGAAACAACTTTAGGGAGAAACTTCGGATCACATCTCAGCACCACCGAGTCCAGCAGTGCCCTCAGGAAAGAGGGGTGACATAACAGAGCCCCAATCTCCCAAGCCTACGAGCAGAAGTGATGGCAATGAGAAAGGCAGTCTTTAGCGTCAGATGTTTTATATCAATCTCGGAAATGGGCTCAATAGGAGGCCCTTGAAGGAACCGTAAGATAAGAGGAAGATGCCAAGGGTGAAGTCCCTTATAAGGACAAGGATGAGAAGAAGAAAAACCCCAGAACAACTTCCCCACTAACACCTCCCCATCCAAGTGACCATCAGAGTCCCCCAAAAGGAATTCAATGGAGGCCCACTGAGAGCGAAGCGAGGAAACTGATAGGCCCTTGTCAAACCCCTCCTGGAGGAATTGAAGGATAGCGGGGAGGCCAGAACGTAGTGGAGGGATACCAGACCACCCACACCAGTCCCGGAAATGGCTCCAATGCCTGCTGTATGCCTTCTGAGTGGAGAGTCTAAGAGCATTCATTATGGACTCGACAACAGGACCAGAGAATCCCTGAGACATCAGCCTAGCCCGTGCAATTACCACACTGCCCATTATCTAGCGGACCCTCAACCACAGATCCCTTTGAAGGGGACAAGGCCACTTCGGAGCCAATCAAGGCTCCTGGGACCGAAGCTCCAACAGAGAGGGGAACCAATTCCGACAGGGCCAGAACGGAGCCAACCAAAATACAGTCACACTGGACACTCTGATGTGCTGAACCACCCAGGGCAGAAGGGGAATAGGGGGAAACGCATAAAGGAGACCCCAAGGCCATTGTACAGAGAGGGCGTCCACCCCCCCAAACCCCTTCGCTGGGAAACCGAAAGCAGAAGAGGGGAACCATCACTGAGTCCGGAGATGCAAACAGGTCTAGAACAGGGGTCCCGAATCTGACACAGATGTCCGCAAAGACCCAGGCCGACAGGACCAGTTTCACAGAGGAGGGAAACCAGCGGCTGAGAAGATCTGCATGAAGATTGTCCACCCCCCTGATATGCGAGACCACCAGAGACACCAGATGCGATTCCCCCCAAGCGCCTATCTGAGCTGCCAGGGAATTCAAGGTGCTGGCCAGAACCCCCTTGGCAATTGACATAAGCCAAGGCCGTTGTATTGTCCGCCTGGACCAAAACCGCCTAGCCTACTAGCATGGTTATGGCGGAGGAGTTATAAGGATAAAAGAAATAAAAGAAGGACCTGTGTCGGAGGCAGGGGCATCATGAGTTAAGTACTGTGACGAGGAAGGGTAGGACTGGGAGCAATGAAGATTACCGGTAAGTAATCCGAGCATGATTCAACATACCTTTTGGAGACTCAGCACCCAACAAATCTCCCCATGCATAAAAAGTGTCAGCCTATTAATTGTTTGTCTTTTCTGTGAAACAACGGAGGTTCATAAGTGAACCGGACAATATATCAGGGAAAAGAACTGCATTAGGAAAAACAAGCATGGATCACTTTTAGAGGAGACATCAGCACTAGAGAGCATACACAGCTCCCAACGACAGAAATGATCCTGTGCTGTTCCACAGAATGGAATTGAAAATGAAAGGAATGAAACACACTGTGAATTTAGTTTTGAGAATGGGACAAACTTTAGCAAACAAACCCAAAGCAACAGAGGTAATGAACTGCGGCATTTATTTATTTATTTACACATTTATGAAGCGCGCCAAGGAGAGAAAAGGAGATCCATTGTGTAAAAGCTTGGAGCCAGGCTATATGGCTGTGGCTACATGCAGCTTCCTGTCCCTTAAACTGTGCGGCTCTGGCGGATGACAATGAGGAGGGTCCCTGCGAGGTGGGTTCGGGAGGTGCGTATCAGACACTTCATCTGCCCCAGCTGGACATCCTTTACACCGCCCCTTTCTGTTTATTAGAGCTGCACTATCGTCACCGTGTATTCATTTATACTACAGTGGTAATTATGTACTGTAGAGGGTAAGAGTTCAAATAGAGCCGGAGACCAGTCTATGCGTGAGTCAGATGGGTATAGAGGGTGTATGAGTAACAGTGGCCCAGGGGGCTGCTGGGGGCAGGCACGGATGGTGGCATCATGTGGGAATCTCTGAGGCTGCTTTGGCGATGTTTGCTGGCAAGAGGGTAGGCTTTACCTGCCTGCCGCATTAAAATAACCCAGAAAAGCGCTCTCCTCCAAAGTTTTTGGAAGAGATCAAAAAGCAGGAGTATTACTCTGGTGACACTCTAGAGTATTCCTCACCGCCCTGTATGATATGGATTTCACCACATCACCTGCTCGGGATTCTTCCATGAAGTCTTCAAATTAAGACCAGAGTAGGCTTTGATATGGACTAAATAGTTCCAATCCTTGCAAGGAAGAAAGGACAGAAGCACTCAATAGCAAGTATCGCGTAGAAAAAAAAACACATAAAAAGTAACAGCTACTTACTTTACAGTAACTTATTAGACTCCGACGTGTATCAAAGCATCGACCTCGTGGCGCAACGGTAGCGCGTCTGACTCCAGATCAGAAGGTTGCGTGTTCAAATCACGTCGGGGTCAATTTGCTTTTTTCTCTTTCAAAAGTAACGATTGCAGGTTTGTTAGCTTCCGAGCTGTCTTTAAAATCAATCGTGTTAAGCGTTTTCTAGAAGTTCAATTTTTAAAATATGTTTTTAGAACACCCAGGTCAATGTATTCTTATTTTCTGCTAAAAAATCAAAATGTCGTGGTATTTGCAGAGAAACACTAGTAGTCTGCTGTTTTACAGGCCAAATGTTATGACCTTCCACCGATTAGTCACAGACAGCACATTGCAAACCCACATACCGCGTTTACCTGCATTGCTAAAAAAAAAACTGTACACCTTAAGGGCTGCCTCTTAAAGTTGCAACTACCCCATCATTATGATGGCTGTGTATGCTGTACTGCAGACTACCACCCGCTAGAAACCAAGGGTGGCAAAGTTTTGTTCTAACAAATGATCACTCAGTGTTAAGACAACCCACGCAGGCAGTGTTTGCAGATGCCAAATAACCGAGCAAATAAAACTACAATTTTCAGGATGTAAATATTTTCGTTTCAAGAGATGACTCATCGCTGTAATGCAGTGGTATTCAAACTGTGGGTCGCGACCCCCTAGGGGTCCGCGGGTGCATCCCAGGGGGGCCCTGAGAGCTCAGCATGAAAAAAGATTTTTTTTTTTTTTTTTAGATTGGAAGAAATGGGCAGGGGTGGCCCACATGGGCGGGCTGAAGCATGAAACTGTCTCAGGCAACAATGAAAAAGTGGCCCACAGTTGTAAATGGATATTCATTCCTTTAGTCACAGACTGGGCCTCATTACTACTATGGCGGACCAGTAACAACGGTGCTGGTAAGCTACCGGCACCGTTGCTACCGTTCCGCCATAGTAAGAGTTGTGCTCGTGGGTGCTTGACAGCCCCCGCCAGGTCTGACCTCAGCTCGTCGGATGCACCGGCACCGTTATTAACGGTGCCGGTGCATCCGAGCTCCCCCTTCCCATTTGAGCCATATGGGGCTCAAATGGGAATGGGGATCTACCGGCACCTTCGAAAGGGCAATTATCATGTCCGCCTAACTCGGCATGACCTAGTAATTGCCCATTCGCGGGTGCCAGACCCGGATGCAACTCCAGTGGCAGCCGTGCCGGTTTTACCGGCACAGCTACCGCCAGAGTAGTTATGAAGCCCACTGTTTCAATAGTACCCAAAGGGGTGCTTTGTGTTAAAATGTAAGTAAATTGTGATATATTCAGCAACAATGGTCAACATTACTAACTGCATAGTGGACCCTCACCCATTATGGAGGAGCTAAGGAGCCAGCCCAGTGAAACAGTGAGCACTCCCTCAGCTGCTTTATCCAGCTAATGGAGTGCTCCTGGGCTGGCTGAACTGTCAAAGGGAAACACTGTTTCCCTTTGACAGTTCAGTTTAGTTCCCCAGTCGCACATGCTCACTGAGCCATGCAAGTGCTGGGGCGTTTTGCTTCGCCAGCATTGCATAGCTCATTGGAAATGCTGGCTGGGGCACTGCATGTCTGTATGTCCGAGGGGGAGCTCCTGCGCCTCCTCGCACATACGGACAGAGCAGCTGGAGCAGCACCCACACACAGGCCAATGCAGAAGGTACGTTTATGTTCATTGTTTTTATTTAAACATGTGTATGGATGCGTTATGAGTGAATGTATGGTGATGGATGCTCATGTGAATGATAGAGTGATTGCTGTATGAATGTGCAGCGCCTTGCATATACACATAATCATGTTCATTGTGTTAGGACCAGTGGGGCCCAGGGGACAGGGATGGTATCTTTTTACCGGACATCTATCATTCAAAACCCTCTGCCTTGTCCACAAGGCTTTCTGGGGCCTCGGTCCAAAATACCTTCAGCTATTCCTCCGCAAATACCTCCCCTCTCGAGCTCTTCACTCCTCTACCTCCAACTCCCTCAGGGTCAGTCGTTTATCAAAGAAACGAGCTGGGGGTAGATCTCCGTCTTCGGCTGGGGCCTCCCTCTGGAACAGCGCCCTGCCACTCTAAAACTTGAGGAGAACCATCTTTCTTCCTGCACTTATCAGACCTACCCTGTCTGCTGCCTTAAATGTAGCACTTGCAAATTGCTGGCTGCACTACCACTGTTTGTTGCCTTTATTATTTATTTATTGTTATTTATCTGTTTCTCCTCTGCTTCGCACTTTCCACTTCTCCCCCCTTCCATGCACTTTTCCCCTCACACTTGCACGTTCTCAATGTCACTGGGCCTAGTAAGATCGCTGTTTTATTCTCCTCTGTTCCCCTCCCTTGCCTTGTCACGCTCTGAAACACTTGTGTACGAGTGCGATAGAAATAAAATATCAATGCCTGCCCCCTGGACTCCCAGCAACAATTGCAAACTGTTTGGCTATTTACCCATTTTTTGGTAAAAGTATGCTCTACAATGCAACATTTTAACCTATTATTTAAAAAAAAATTCACAGGGGGAAACCCCCCCGAACCTACCCTTAATGCCCCTCCACTTAAAAAAGATTCACCAGCCGCCACTGGCCCTCAGACTGTGTTGGGAACGGGATGGGGGAACCGAGGGACTATGGTGGGAGCACAATGGGCGGGAACCATGGGATAGTGATGGGAGCAGAGTGGGGAGAGCCCTGGGTGTGTGATGGGGTGGGGAGAGACCAGCGACTGGGTAGGAGTGGGATGAGGGAGCCCAGCGACTTTGATGGGAGCAGGTGACGGCGCGCAATATATACTGTCCATTTGGCATTTCTGGGGGGTCTCGACCTGCCCAAATTTTGCTCAGGGGGGCCCTGGCCAAAAAAGTTTGAAGACCACTGCTGTAATGCCTTCTTACGACACTAGATGTCAATTCAGCGGCCAAAAGTTGCTAAGAGGTTACATTTGACAAAGGCTAGAGTAAAGGTAAGTCATTTGCGGGTTGCACAAGTAGGGTATGATGACAGCCTTAACCCACAACTGGTTCAATGCGCAGTTGAATAAAGGGAGCCTGTGCCAGTCAGTTGCGGCCGGGACTCCGTAGTAACCAGACCTGGGTGTTCCTCCAGGTACCGGGCGGGGTGGGCCTCAATACAGAGGGAACCTGGGCTGCATTATACTATTTAACACTGGCGACAAGGTCCCATCTGAGTGGGGAGAGAATTGGATTTGGGATCTAAGGCTCGATTTCGGAACGTTCTGTTTCGCGGCACCCACTAGACGCGTTAACCGCGTGTTAAACGAGCGACTGCCATTTTGTGTGTGCATTAACGGTAGCGCCCCCTCACGGGGTGCTTGTGCGCTGTTTTGGTCAATTTTTGGACCCTTCACAGCTGTTTCATGCAAATAGCTGGTCTTCTATGGACTATTTTCATGTTTCTTTGGACTTTCTTGAGCGTGGGCACCGAGAGAGGTGCTTAGTAGACTTTCTCCAGATTTTTACAGCCATCTTCATGGGAAGCCCTGTTTTTGGTGGACATTTATGGGTGTTTGATGCGTGGATTGGCATGTGGAAGGCTGCACTTGCGCTGTCTTCCTGCTGCAGGTTCTAAGCTTGGACAGTGATCTCATCTTTACCCACCTCTACACATAGCTTGCCTGGAAGCTTGTATCGTACCTTGCCCTCGCTGGGAGGGTCATTTTTCTGGCGCCATCGCCCTGGAGCATTTCAATGAAGGGTGAGCCCGCCTCGCACTGGACCTGTGCGGACAACTACGCTGCTGGTGCTGACTTGCAGCTTCTGGATACATGAGAGGTGCCTGCGCGGTTGGCAGCCATGGGTGACAACGATGATGCTCACAGGGGGGCAGCTCCACCTGTTCTCGGGGCACAGCCCCCTGTCAGACCCGTTCCCTGACAACAAGGCACATTGGGACCCATGCAGGAATTCGACATGTCTGGCCCTCCATCGAAACTGGGCCCAAAGTGGCTCATGTGGGTCAAGAAGTTGGAGATGTACTTCAGGGCCACCAGTGAGACGGAGGATGATGCGAAACTGGCAACCCTTCTGTATGCTGCCGGTTCTGAAGTCCATCAGATCTATGAATCGCTGAACGCTACTGCTGGAACGTGCCAGGCTACCAACAATGCCCTCAAAGAATATTTTCTTCCCCTGGCCATCCAGGACTTGGACCGGTTTGTGATGTGTGGGGAGAAGCAGCATGAGGATGAGTCACTAGACAGTTTCTGCGGGAGACTGTGACACCTGGCAAGCATGTGCCAGTGGGAAAATGAGGAGGGGATGGTCAGAAATCAGCTAATTCAGGGTTGCAGCTCAGGTAAATTACGATGCCAAGTGCTCTGTGAACCTGGGCTCAATCTGACACAAATCGTGGACATGGGGAGAGCGTATAAACTGACTGACAGTCAGGGCTCTAGAATGGATGCAGCGGTCAAGCCCGGGAGGAGTGAGGAGGCCTACGCCATCGGGCGTACTGTGAACTCTGGGCCCAAGCGCCCAAGATGGACCCAAAGGAAATCTGAGCCTCTGCAGAAGGGTGCTGTGCCACAACAGTGTCAGAAGTGTGGGTATGACCTCCCTCATTCTGGCGATTGCCCAGCAAAGACGAGGGTGTGCGGGCAGTGCAGTACCGCTGGCCATTTTGCCAGGATGTGCTGGGCGGCTAACCCAGTGGCTGTCTCGAGGGGCCAGAGTAGGTCCAACAGTGGAGGCCCACGCAAGCAGAAGAGTGTGGCCGCCGTCGAACAGGTTCTCAAAGAGCTGGATATCGCTGAGGAAGAAGAGGAAGAGGTTTTATTCATCTCGAATATTGATGCCATCTCGAAGAAGCGCCGACAGCCCATTTGTGAGGTCAACATATGTGAGACTCCTACCCCAGTTCTCATAGACACGGATGCGTCAGTGTGTGTGATGGCCTTGCAACACTTTGAGGCACTGCCAGGACCACCAGCATTGGCCGAGACCAAGGCCAAAATATACTCTTTTGTGGGAGACCATCCACTTCTTCACAACATCCGTCAAGCATGTCAACCGATCCATCAAGGCCAGATTCTTTGTGACCGACGTAAACCCACACTCTCTGCTGAGCTGTGCAGTGTCAGAAGACCTGGATATAGTGTACTTTGGGCTGGCCCTATACCAGTCGGACATCCATGGCCTCACCGAGCGGTTCACAGAAATGTTTGAGGGAGTAGGCAGGCTAAAAGGAGAACCGATACCCCTGCAGATTGATGAATCGGTGAGGCCAACAGCACTGAAACACTGACGCATTCCTTTCCATCTAAGGGCCCAGGTGGAACAAGAGCTTCAGAATCACATAGACCTGGACATCATTAAGAGGGTGGAGGACCCTACACCGTGGGTGTCTCCCATAGTCATGGCGTTGAAACCCAAGCAGCCAGGGGTGGTGCGCATTTGCGTGGGCATGAGCCTGCCCAACCTGGCCATCAAAAGGGAACGACACCTGACGCCAACGCTGGACAATGTGGTGGGGGAGCTGCAGGGTGCCAAGATATTCTCAAAATTAGACCTGCGCCCAGGTTACCACCACCTAGAATTACATCCTGACTCACGGTATATCTTCACCTTCACTACTCACAATGGCCTGTATCAATACAAGAGACTGAGTTTTGGAATATCCTCAGCCACAGAGGTGTTTCAAAATGTCATCAGGGGTGCCCTTGCCGGACTGGCAGGGGTGATCAACCTGAGCGACGACATCTCAGTATATCTCAGACTAACCTTGCATCACGAGAAATGTGAATTCTTGAAGAAGAGTATTGAATTCATCTTTCACGCAGAGAGGATAGCACCAGACCCACAAAAGGTTAAGGACATTCGAGAGGCCAAGGCCAACATGCACTCCCTCCGAGGTGTGCAGCTTCCTGGGGATGGTCAACTACTGCGGGAGGTTCATCAAGAACCTTGCCTCCCTCTCAGAACCACTCAGGGCCCTCACCAAGAAGGACGCTGCCTGGACATGGTTAGGGGAAGAGCAGAAGGCGTTCGACACCATCAAGGCGGCACTCACCGGTGAGGAAACAATGGCATTCTTTGACCCCAAGAAAGAATCAGAGCTGGTCGTGGAGGCCAGCCCGGTGGGACTTGGGGCGGTGCTGCTCCAGCCGTACTCTCAAGGGCAGATGCGGCCCATAGCCTATGCCAGCAAAGCCCTCACAGATACCGAGCAACGGTATTCCCAGATCGAAAGGGAAGCACTGGCCATTTTGTGGGGCTGCAAGCATTTTCGCCTCTACATACTGGGAAAACCTGTCTCAGTTGTCACGGACCACACGCCCCTTATTTCCATCATGACAGGGGCATCGTCCAAACCGCCCTTGAGGATTGACAGGTGGATGCTCACCCTCATGGAGTATGGGGTGAAGCTACAGTACAGGCCTGGCACGAACAACCCGGCAGACTATCTCTCACGCCATTCAAGGGGCAGTGGCGCACAGCCTGGACCATCAGGAGGGGACTGTGCCGAGGTGATTCTGCAAGTGGTCGAGGCGGCCCTGCCCTTTGCCTTGACCCTGGAGGAGATGGCCGAAGTCTTGGGGGCAGACAAGTGTTTCCAGCTGGTTCAGCCCAACATGGGCAGTGGGGACTGGAAGATGGTCCTCTCAGGCCTGTCCAGAAAAGGAGCTGATGCGCAGCGAGACCTGCAGGCGCTGTGGCGAGTGCATCACAGACTATCTGCATCAGAAGAAGGGCTGCTGCTGAGGGGAAGGCAGATTGTGGTTCCGCGGGTGCTGGTGGCCCGCATACTGGAACTCGCTCACAGTGGCCACCAGGGTACGGCTAAGAACAAAACAAGCCAGAGAACAAAGATCTGGTTGCGAGATCTGGAGAGGAGGGTAGATGAACGCATACATCTGTGTGTCTGGTGTCATGCGGCCACCCCAGTCTCCAAAGAGCCCTGCATCGAGTCAATGGACAGGAGACCAGCCGTGGGGGACCGTGCATGCAGACTTTGGGTCTACCGGCAGGGGCATGTACTTCCTAGTCCTCATGGATCAGTGGTCCCACTACCCAGAGGTGGAACTGGTTGAGTCCACATCCAGCGATCACACCATCTAGGTGCTGGAGAAAATCTTTGCCACATATGGTTTTCAGCAAGAGCTGTGCTCTGACAGTGGTTCCCTGTTCCAGGGCTGCCAGTTTGCAGCATTCATGGACGAATGTGATGTCAGACACCGTAAGGTTACCCTGGGGTGGCCGCGGGCCAACAGGGAGGTGGAACGGTTCATGCGGACCCTCAATAAGGTGTTCTGGATTACTCAAGGTCAAGGGGGGAATTTGCGGAGAAACCTATACCAATTACCCTGTGAGTATCGACCCACACCCCACCAGTCCACAGGGGTGACCCCCGCCGAAGCCCTGTTCAGCCGGTGTCCCCGTGGTCTCATACCAGAGCTGGGAGGATGGATCTCTGCGGTCATTGATAACCAAGAGACCCTGGAGGCCAGGAAAGGGCGCAATGAGCGTGAGAACATTCGGAGGAATCTGAGGCCGGCGAACATCGAAGTAGGGGACACTGTCCTTGTACGCAACCAGCATCGCGAGTGGAAGCTGTCCCTCAACTACGAACCCAACCCCATGGGGTGACTCACATCAAAGGCTTTATGGTAACAGCGTCTGACCGGAGAGGAACAGTTAGGAGAAACTCCTGTTTTTTCAAGAAGGTCGACATCCGGGACAACCCTGACGAACCTTGTGGGGGTGACGTGGCCACCCATGCCTCCAGTCCGGCACCTGGGCTGGAAGAAGACCCCGGTGACCCAATGCCGGTGGAGCCTCCTCGGGAGGTAAGCAGAGAGGAGGCACTATATCCCCGTCGGGAAGGTCGACGATGCCCAGCCCATTTGAAGGACTACATTCTGGACCTAAGTTCCTAAGGGCCAGAAGGGACGGTAACTGCCCACGTTGGGCCTCATATAAGTTGTGTGACGATTATTACTGTGTGTGTCACAATGACATTTTCTCTGTTTGTTGAAACCGTTGAGACTGTTTGTTTGTTATGAAAAGGGAGGGATGTTACAGAGTGATGCACGAATGTGCGAGCCGCAATGAAGCCACGCATGCGCAGTGGAATAAAGGGAGCCCATGCCAGTCAGTTTCGGCCGGGACTCCGTAGTAACCAGACCTGTGTCTGTGTGTTCCTCCAGGTACCGGGTGGGGTGGGCTTCACTGCAGAGGGAACCTGGGCTGCATTATACTATTTAACAAGCAGGAGTGGCATTTTTGCCTGTTTTGGGATACTCTTACCAAGAGTACTGTCTACTACACTATGGAAACTCTCAAGTGAAATGCTTTGATGGCTGATCAGTGATGGGCAAAACTCCAGGAAGGGCCCTTTGACACACAGCGGATGGTCTGTAATATGTAAGCCTGGCTCATGGCCCAGAGTTCAGTCACAGCTGTACTATAGCCCCTGCTGATGCTTTAAAAGCCTCTCTCTGGTATGTTTCTGGGGAATGTTCTTGCCTCTTTCCCCCAGCCACTGCGGAGGCGACCCACGTGCCCTATTAACGTGCAAAGGAGCCTTTCCCCGTGCAATCTTCCTGCTTCCCTGCGGTTTGCATGTTCTTAACTCATAGCTCATTAGAAACATTTTTGAAAACGAGGAAGATTCTGAGAGGTCAGAAAATTATTCTGGGCATTTTCCCTCCCTTCAGCAGCAGTGAAACTCTTTCCACAGATGGTGAGAGAAGTGAACACCAGTATTTCACTAAAGTAAAACATAGAACCGACGAGCAAACCCAGAGGCTTTTCTGAACAGGTCCCATTATAACCGCATCTGGCCTGGCGTTTTCAAGTAATCCTCCAACATGTCATCGTCATGGCAATGGTTTCTGTTCTGACTCGGCTACATTGAGTGGGCATTGTACTTCCTAGGTGTAGCGCCATGATGCCTTCGAGCGACTGATGCGCTTTATAAGTGTACATAACATAAACACAATGTTCCATGCTTGGAGTCTACAGTTTATCTGAATACAGGAAAGCCTTGTGGCAAAGTACAACATTGAAAGTCATGTTGGTTATGATGGCTCCATTACTTCGGTGCATGTGTTGAGTGAATCGCAGGGTCTATGGTGGAACAGTTACCACTCTGCTCTTTGAATCCAGCACTCAAATCTCGGTGGGATCATTAAGCACGTGACCTCTTAAAAGCTTTGATGGTTACTTCTTACTTTCTATGCTCTCACGTTGTTTAACATGTTATACTTTACAATAGTGTAATTTTCATTCATTTTCCCTTTCAAAATATTGTTCTTTCATATAAATCCGAAATGATTGAAACACTTCTATATAAAGCACTGAATGCATTATCCATGAAGGGCAAAGCGAAAGGAGGGACTCAAGGACTTATGGTTTTTGTGTTGCAATATGTCAACCTGTCTCTCACTCCAGATTCAGTCACAGCTGTACTATTGCAACTGCTGATCAGTTAAAAGCTTGTATTGCATTTTTCTCTGTGGGAATGTTCTTGCCTCTTTCCTCTGGCATCCACTTAAGTGAATCACCTGTTCTGTTAACTTGCTAATATGACATCTTTCCATGCAATCTTTCTACCTGCGTGGTGTTTACCTGTTCTTAATTCAAACCTTTGTAGAAACATTTTTCAAAACAAGGACGTTTCTGGAAGTTCCGAATTTTTTCTGGACATTGCCCTCCCACCAGCAGCAGCAAATCTCTTTCCATTTCACTTACGCGAGCTGACCCAGTATTTCAATAAGAGCACCTGGAGACTGACTGCCCCTGGGTGGTAGCGGTGTGCGGTATAAATCAACATAACATAACATTAACCTAAAACATTTTGAATCCCCCAGACCTCCCATCAACACACTATAATTTCAGCCACCAAGTTTCTTCCATCCCGATAAAGTTAGACAGGTGCTGTGAATGTGAGGAATCCGACCATCCGCACGGTAGGTGTGCGCTCACCTGGGATTAAGTTTGTATATGGCAGGAGGCGTACAGAATGCATCTCCAGAAGGTGGAGTGCCAAAATGTCCCCCTGCCATGGACAGCCTAATTAGCTAACAAAGCCTCCATGGATCCGCCCTGCACTGTTGTTGAGTCCTGTAGTTGGTGGCAGCGATTTGCATACTAATCAGATAGTAATTCAAACAGGCCCACATGGGGCATGGCTGTAGGGGCTAAAAACGAGACGGGAAACCCCAACAACCTTTCTGATGTACTTTGTCACTGTCACCCTCAGCATCGGTTGACATGTCATGTCATGTCTGAGCCTCCGTGTTTACAGTAGTTCTCCCCGCACGGGGACCCCATTCATAAGGTATGAGTATTTGGTTTGCAGGTGCCACAAAGTCTGGTCTCGCCGCAGCTTGAAGGGAGACCTGCTGCTATTAATCAGGAACCACATAGAGCTCCATTGACCAAGAGACCCTTTGCTCCACAACAGACAGGAAGATGGGAGGGACTTAGTATTAGATATTTCACCTCTTTACCTTTTCTGTTACAAAGCACTCTGGTTATGACCTCACGCATACAGGAGATTGTTGGTGGGGACCCAGGATAAAGTTCATTAACGTTGACTTAGCCTTCACCAATCCCTGTGCTCCATTAAAGAGGGCCAAGCCCCTCATTTGGAAGATCATCTGAAGGCTTCACTAGAACTAGAAAGCAGAACTCATCATTAGACCCTGGCTAGAGGTACAGTCTGCCTTACATGTTCCGCCAGTGAAAGAAGGTCAGGACCTCCAAGATGGGCTGGCTCTATACTTTGGTTGTTGTGGTGTTGCCCCTTTAAATGTATGTGGCACTACTTTGTCATGACTGCGAATAAAAGGAGCCTCAGCCGGCACGTGCTCCAGAACGACGGCAGACTCCATGAATGGCACTTCTGTCTCTGTGTCTTATTATTGGGCCTGCAGGCTGACGCCCTGTGACCATGGTACTGCATCCCTGCTGATCTAGGTGCCCCCAGATCAGCATGTGTAACCTGGGAGCCCCCAGGCCACTGTCCTCCTGTGTGACCACTGCATAACTGCTCATCCATGAGCCCCCAACAGCTGATGTCCAGCCGTGTGATCATGGCAATCAGGGTGATCCCTATAGCTGTCCATGCCTTGTGACCACGGCACGATCTGTGTCTGCTGCGTGCCCCGAGAACTGATCGGGCTGGCCTGTGTACCACAGGTCCAGCCTACAACAGGTGACAGGGATCCTTGCTCTGTTCCGGAACAAGGGATGAGTTCCAGGGAGGCTGTGCTAGATCAACCTGTAGGTCCTAGGCAGGCATCCTCTGCAGGGGAGTTGCTAGGTCTGGAAAAGACCCGGGGCTAATCTGATGTCGGAACTGTTGGGACTGGGGGCTAGCTGGTCTTTTGGCTGTAGCTCCTGAGATTCTATCCGGGGCTACAACCAAAAGATCAGGGGCTATAGCCCCCTTAGCACCTGATCCTCTGTACTAGAACAGCCGGGTTTGCTCGGCAGGGACAGCATCAACTCACTCTGTCGCAGGGAGAGTCTTGTCAGCATATTTGTACATTGCCACAGATTATCACTCTTTTATTATCTGATGGAGAACAGATCATACTGTGGGTGTATGCCGAACACTCATACGGTCATATAAACATTTCACAAGTTGTAGAAACCTAAGTGCACAAGGACTGCACTGTGCGCAAATGTGCCCAAGCTCAGCTAGAGATAAGGCAAGTGAGGAACACACAAGCAGCAAATTCAAAGGGGATCATTTTCAAATGAACTAGAGCATAATTGGAAGTGTGTAATGTGTGTACACTTTCCTTTTACGCTCCAGTTTATTTTACAGCCGTCTTGAGGTGCAGGAGAGCAACAATGGGGGTACCGGGAGGAACGCAAAGCCTTTCCCCCCCAGGGTGGTTTTGGGCGCTGCACAGGCCAGCAAGCTGGCCTGCGTATAGCGCGTCTTTTGGGGGGTATTTAAGGAGGCATGGAAGGTTCGGGAGCAGGCGATGGTTGAGGATGAGCTTTTGTCCGGGTCGCCTGCTTCCGTGCCTTCCCTGCGTTCTGGGCCTTGGTTTGGGTTTAGTGGAGTTAACGTGAGGTGAGGTGGTAGCGTTAGAGTGTTGGGTACAGGTGGGAGGATTAGCCGTGTTTGTAATTTTTATAAAATAAAAAAAAGTTAAAATTAAAAAAAGGTTTATGTATTTGGCATAGTCGGGGATACTGTAGATAAGGTACCCCCCTACCTGTGTGTTTCAGCGGTTCAACCGCTTGCCTGCCACTGTGGTGGGGAGGGCTCCGGTGTGGGGCGAACTGTGCTCAGGTGCGATCTCCGCTGGTGAGGTCCGTGGGAGTGGGCTGCGTGGCAGCGGGTTTCCCTCTGTGGGGCCGGGCGGCTTTTAGGGTAGGGGGCCTGCTGGAGGGCATTTAGGTAGTAGGGGTGCCCAGGGCCTGGTGTGGGCTAGGGGTATTTTGGTGGGGCTGTTGGGTAGTGCGTGGCAGGACAGGAGCTCCTCTGTAGCTTTGTTCGGGCGGGCGGTGGAGACGCACACAGTGATGTGCATTAGCCAGGAGAGGGCAGTGCAGAATTCTTAAATTCTTCTTTTAAGAGGGCTATTTCTCCTGACGTTGTGGTTTTCTCTTTCGGGTTTGGTTAGTCGGGTGCCGGAGCTGTAATTAATAAAAAAATAAAATAATACATTAAATAAAAGGAGGATAATATAATAAAGGGAGATAGGCAATTGGCCTGTATTCCCTGTGCAGGAGTAAGCAACATTAGCAGTCATTAAGCTCTGATATTAACTTTTAGTGGATATTTTATGAGGAGCTATGCTGGGATGGAGTAATATTATTTAAAGCACATTAAAAGATAATGGGCCAGAATTAAATATCGGCCAGTGTCTTGTAGCAGGTAGCTGGCTTTGGGGATCTAAGAGCTATTTGAGGGTTTCGGTCAGATAGGGGAATTTTTTACCTGCGTCCAATTTGAGAGTTGCCTTCCCCTGGTCATGCAGTGTGCTAGCGAGTAGGCGGCGCAGGGGCTCTGGAGATCAGTTCAAAGGGCTAACAAGAAGGGGCTCATTGATGCCAGGGCACTGAGGGAGACCCTGGCGTTCATCAGCAGGGCATCCAAGGAACAGCTTGAGGGGGCGGTGGTTGAGGTTACGGGGGGAAGGAGGAGGCTGGAGGGAGGCCACAGAGGAGAGCTGCGGCGGATGGGGTGCTTGCCGCAGTGGTAGCATGTAGCCTGGCGGCTGGTAGAGGGGAAGCATGGGAGACGGGGGGTAGGAATAGCAGGAGGGAGACTCCTAGGAGAGCGTTGAAGGGGGTAGGTGAGATGGGGGAGAGGTCTAAGAAGGTTGTGGGGAATGAGGATACAGGGGAGGAAACTTGTAAGATGAACTTGTAAAGGGGTGCTGGACAGGCAGCCGAGGAGGGTAGGGGCGTGGGGGTGCATAAAGGGACGACAGGTCAGAGAGGTAAGGGAGGGAAATATCTACTGAAGAGTGTGAGGGGTAGGAGGAGGGAGCAGTCACCAGAGAGTAGTGAGGAGAAGGAGAGGTGCGGAAGGAGGGTTTCAGGTGAAGGGCATGGGGCGTCCCCCGCAGTTCTTCAGGAGCAGCCAAGAGAGGGCTTAAGAACGGCCCCTCGTCAGGATATTTGGGACGGCAGGGCACAAAGAGGTGAGCAGGAAAGGGAGTGGTCAGCTGTATGGCAAAGGGGGGACACAAGGTTGGGGGCAAGATGGGAAGGTGTAAGTGTGCAAGGGGCAATGAGGGAAATTGGCCTGCAGGCTGTGGGGACCTCGGAGGGGGAGAAAAAGGTTTCATTAGTGGAGGTGCAGACTGACAGGGTGATTGAGCACGGGGCAACTGAAGGAAGGGAGAAGAAGTTGCCATATATGGGCATCACTAAACCACTGGGAGCGCACTTGATGGCATCAACAAAGGATAAGATTTGGGCTGGGGAATTTGTGGATGCGTTCAAGCTATTACATAGGGAGGTCAGAGCCAAGGAGGAAGAGAGGGAGTTGGCTTTGCGTCCAAAGGTACCGGTGACAATTGAGAATTGGATGTCGGCTTTTATCATCTATGCCAGTGTTTATTGCGAGAAATTCCCAGAGAGGTGTGTGGCTCTGTTGAAGTATACGGACGTGATTAGAAAGGCCTTCACGAGTTTTGGAGGTTTCGCGTGGGTGCGTTATGATGAGGAGTTTAGAGCAAGGTTGGCGGAGGACAGCCAGGCGGTCTGGGGGGAGATAAACATGGATCTCTGGTTGCAATGGATGGCGCCGACGAGGCCTGCTCCAACGTTACACACAGCAAGTGGCTTACCCGTGCCCTACCGGCCCTTTCTTGGTCACCCCGCTCCCGAGGGGGCCGGGGGAGCAGGCAAAGGTCAGCAATCTGAAGCGTGCTGGGCTTTCAATAAGGACAGCTGCACAAGGACAGTGTGTAGGTTCAGACATGTGTGCACCAGATGTGCAGGGTGGCACCCGGTCACACAGTGCTTTCAGCAAGGGGACCGAAGGCGGGGGCGTGAAGCAGGCCGAGGGGTTGTGGGGAAAGGCTTTTACTCCAGTTAAGGGAAGGGGCGAAGATTTTGATAGACGGTTTTCAGGAAGGTTTCAGGCTAGGCTATCAGGGTCCAACGGTGCGCAGATGAGCAGAGAATTTGAAATCTGCTAGGGAAAATGGGGAAGTGGTTAGGGAGATGTTGCTCGAGGAGGTGGCTGCAGGGAGGGTGGTAGGTCCATTTGCAGATTTGCCGGGTGATTTAGTGATATCCCCACTGGGGGTAGTGCCCAAGAAGGTGCCGGGGGAATTTAGATTGATACATCATTTATCTTGGTCAGAGGGCTTTTCTGTGAACGATTTCATTGCCCCAGAGGATTGCGGAGTGTCATACGCGAGCGTGGATCAGGCAGTGGAATTGGTAAGGAAGGCTGGTCGCGGGGCATTTTTGGCTAAGTGTGATATCAAAGCAGCGTTCAGGTTGCTGCCGGTGCACCCAGAGGTTTTTTGGCTGTTAGGGATGCAATTTGAGGACCGCATTTACGTGGGCATGGCTCTACCAATGGGCTGTGCTATCTCTTGCGCGTTGTTCAAGTGTTTTAGTTCATTTTTGCAGTAAGCTTTTATGCAAACACTTCATTTATTGGTTGATTCAGAACTGCCTTAATTTTTTTAAACTTTTACTCGGTTGCGGAAGGTGTTTTGCACTACTTGGACGATTTTTTGTTCATCAGCTGGGCAGACAATGAATTAGAGTGCAAGAACATGCTAGGGAGTTTCCAGGCGTTGATGCAGGAGTTGGGGGTGCCTTTGGCAGAGGACAAAAAGGAAGGGCCGGCGGTGGTTTTGACCTTTTTGGGGATTTAATTGGACTTGGTGGCCATAACATCACGCTTGCCGCATGACAAGGTGAGTCGTTTAGTGGGTTTGCTGGAGAAGGCGGCAGTGGCGCGGAAGATGACATAACTGGAGATGCAACGGTTGATAGGGCATTTGATTTTGCATGTAGGGTGGTGGCCCCGGGACATACTTTTTGTAGGAACATGTCGCGGTCTATGGTGGGAGCAAAGTACCCACATCATCGGGTAAGGGTTTCAGGGTCAGTGCGGGAAGATTGTAGGATTTGGCTGCGCTTCTTGGAAGGTTTTAACGGGGTGTCCATGTGGCTACAAGTAGATCCTGTAGCATTGGAGGTGCAGATATTTTCGGATGCAGCAGGTGCAGGGAGTTTTGGAGTTTTCTGGGAGGGCAGATGGTGCGCGGAGAAGTGTCCGCCGCAGTGGCTAAAGGAGGGAAGAAGCATAGCATTTCTTGAGTTATTTCCTTTGTTGGTTGCATTGGAATTGTGGGGCAGGGAATTTTCAAACAGGAAAGTAAATTTCAATGTTGATAATGAGTGCGTGGTCAATGTGGTCAACAGGCCGTCGGCTAGGGACCAGAGTCTGGCAAAGTTAATGAGAGAGTTTGTGTTGCGATGCATGGAATGGAATGTCCTGTTCTGGGCAATGCAGTTTCTGGGTAAAGATAATGGCATCGCTTATGCATTATCTCGTTTTCAATAGCAGAGATTCCTTGGATTGGCACCAGGATAGACCGGAGTGGGAAGTGGTTTCCAGAGGAGCTGTGGAAGATAGGAAGTTGAGAGCGCTGTCGTTAGTGGAGGGTTCACTGGCCCCGGCGTCTAGGGCGGCTTACAGGACAGCGTGGGAAGAATTCCTAAAAGGGGGAGCGCTTAGCTGGAGGGCTATCAAGGATGCCGAGGAACACAGAAGGGATGATGTGGTCAATTACCTGTTGTGGTGTATGGACAGAGGTTGGTCGAAAACAACTATAGTTGGGAAGTTGGCTGGAATAGCCTATTATGGGAAATGGTTTTGGGGTTTCCAGCTGAGCGGCGGTGAAATGGCGAGTAGGATGTTGGAGGGCTGGGTGAGGGAGAGCAGGAGGGATAGGGATGGCAGAAGGCCAGTATTGACGGCTTTGTTGGTCAGATTATGCCGGGCATTGGAGGGGGTTTGCTGGTCGGCTCAGGAAGGAGTCATGTTTCAGGCCTGTTTTACATGGTTGTTTTTTGGGGCATTTAGTTTGTAAGAATTAGTGGGAGTGAAGGGAGGGGTAAGGGGATTGCAGTGGAGGGATATTTATTTCTCGGATTTGGGGGTGGATATTTGGATTAGGAGATCCAAGACGGATCAGAAAGGGAGGGGCTGTTGGGTATCTCTAGGGTGGGGTAGTAAGGAGCTGTGCCCTGTTAGGTCAGGTTTAGCGTGGAAAGAGATCTGTGGGGGTGGTTCAGGGGGCTTTTCGGCATGAGGATGGGGCGGGGGTATCAGCTGTCCAAGTGTTGGGGGTGCTGAGGAAGGTGTTGGTGGTAGTAGGTGAAAACCCGGGGGACTTTGGAACTCATTCGTTCTGGATGGGTGAGGCATCGGAGGGTATCCGTTTGGGGCTATCAGAGGACAATGATAAGGTCGATGGAGGTCAGGGAAGTACAAGAGATACATTAGAGAGCTCAGGAAAGGCTCTGGATGAGATGGGGCAGGTGGTTTTAGGGGAGGGTGGTGGTTTGAAGGGTTGTGGGATGGTGAGTGACATTGTGATTTCTTTTGCAGATACGGTATGGAGACCGGGGCAGATTCAGCAGATTTGGATTGTGGGGCATTCTATTGTGAAGTGGGCGGGAGAGGAGGCTGAGAGGAGGATTTTTGGCACGCAATTTGGGTGAAGCTATAAGGGGGCGATTGTGAGGTGGTCGGGTCTTGGGGGTCGTCGCTGAGATCAACTTCTTCCCATGTTGACAGGGATAAGAGAGCGGTATGGGATCCCAGATGGGTTGATCATACATGTGGGGGAGAATTATCTGGTACAGGACCCGGGTGTGGCTCTCTGTAAAGACCGGAGGGGGGGTCTGTATTTCTGCTAGCTATATGGTAGAGGAGAGGCACAGAGGACCCCTGCCAAGATTCTCTATTATTGGTAGTTGTGGTCGAGCAATCATGGCCTCGCTTCTCAGGAGGTGATGCAAGATGGTTCTTAAGTACAGTGTAGTCCCCAAGCACCCACAAAGGAATGTCCACACACTGTATCGGTTAAAACACAGTCTTTATATAATTAATATTCACGGTCACGTACACCATCACGATAACTCACTTTGTACTCTGAAAATCAACAATGGTAAATATACACAGTTCTAAAGTGCTACCACTAACGTTATCAGATCTCCTTAAAGTGCATATGGTCAGGATGACACACAGATCAAAATAAAGAGGAAACCAGCAGTAGAGAGAGGAAGGAAAGCAAGATGGTCGAGAAATTGGCAGAATACTGGTAACTACCGTTAAACACAGTTCTGTGTGGAGATCCCCCACCTGGGCAACCTGTAGAATAAAGATACAAGCCCAGTCCATATATTGTTCCCACTAGAATTTCCAATAGTCCTGCAACCCCAAAGTATCTGGCATTGTAGCGTTCCTCGTCGGGGAATAGACGGCCCTTCTTGAGTGTCCTCCCTTTCAGGCAGGAGTCACGGGTCGTCGAACGTCTGATGGAACAGGTCGAGCTATGACGGTGAAGTGGCCATGTCGTTCCTAGCGGTGCTTGTTGACTTGGAAGCGTAAACGTCCTGCCAGCAAGGGGCGTGCGGGGTACCTCGGTGTCGATAGTTCTGGACCGCAAAAAGTTGAAGAACTGTGGCCCAGCAAGGGCGTCGAGTCGTCGGCATCTCTGTGGTCTTTGGGTGGCGGAATACCCACCGGTGGATGCTCCTTGGCGCGTCGACGGTCAGGCCTTTTCCAGCAGGATACAGCGGCGATGATGCGGACGAGAGCGTCCTTGGATCAATTAAGTTGGATCAATTAAGCATGGCGGCTCCAGTCGGCGATGGCGGTCGTCGACAGTGGCGGACAACAGTCCGGATGCTTCTCCTTGGAGTTCCGTAGCAATCCCTGTATCGGGTCGGCAGCTTGTCGAAGGTCTGTCTACCAGGGAGCTTAGGCCAAGATGAGATGTGCACGATGGTCCCTCGTAGCTCGGGAATAGGGCGCCTTACCAGGTCCTCTCTGAGTCAGTCCTTGGAGGCACAGCAGCTTTCATATTGTGAAGGAGAGCAACAGCAATTCTTCTCGTCCAACAGGGCTTCAAGGTTAAGCTTCAGTTACTCCAGTTACTTGTCGTAGTGGACTTCAGCTTCTGAACACGATTCCTAGCAGTGAGAAGTCCCCAGATATACTGTTGATCTCCCATTAATTCCACTGGGTCACACTCAAGCATCCAATCACGACTACAGGCATTCAGGCAGGCAGGCAGGCAGGCAGCAAATCAGGCACATGGTGCATCCAGGCCATTCACTTCTCTCCAGACACTCACAACAAGTTATGTGTATTGGGACAAGTAACGAGCCATACAACACTCCATACTGCATTCATACCGGTTTCGGGCAGGGCTGTCTCAGCCATTGTGTCAAACACCAGATACTAGACACCCATAACATAGAATGCATATTTGTCACACACTCCATTCACCCAGGTTCCACCCACAGGCGTAACCACAACATACGGTCGTTGAGAAGGCTCCAGCCAGTCTGGTCAGCACTTCCCCACATTACCATATACAGATCTTCCACCCAACAGCCAGTCAGGGGGAAGGGACAGAGGCAGGGCTTCCTGGGACTTCGGGAAGATCAAGGTAACCAGTGATGGAAGGCAAGAGGCCATGGGGGCCATTTTGTCTCCATCTGGAATCTACCGATTCCAATGACAGGGCCTGGGCATCCCAAAATGGAGGACGCTCAGGGCACCTACTCATTTCAGCACGGAGCTGCCACCAGCCCATACCCTGCTCAGTGGGCCACACACAGGTGCCCAAAAACAAACACTAGGGGCACAAGGTTGTACACCTACCCATGGGTGCCATAAGGGTATCCCATGGCTCTGGTCACCAAACCAAGAGAGAGAGCTGCACTGCCAGGAGTCCCACACAAACTCCTGCGCAAAAAACACAACAGAACACACGATAAAAAGCAGTACCTTTACGGCTACCTTTACGAATCGCATCGGAGGCCCTGTCCCTCCGATGCATTTCCAGCATCACACTCTCCTGAGAAAAATGAAGAGGGATTTGGCATGGCTCAGGGAGATATGGCCTAAGGTAAGTTTGATAAGGACTAAGTTGTTACCAAGGAGAGTGTGGAGGGGAGCGGTAAGTGGGGGGGCAGTTGAACGAATGAGGAAGAAAATAAACAGGGGGATGGTAAAGTTTTGTGGCTTGGCAGCGGTGCAGGTCTTGGACCACAGGGAGATTGTATACAAGGATTTTGCGGTTTTTAGGGCGGATGGTGTCCACTTGTCGGTTTTCGGGAATAGCTACTACCTCGTGGATTTTACATTGCAGGTGGAAGGCATAACTAAGAGTTGGAGGTAGGATGGATTGTGGGGGGGTGGGTTAGAAAGAACACCTCAGGGAAGGGTTTTTCTGATGCCGGGGGCATGGCCCCTTTTGGATGAGGGGGGAGGCAAGCACAATGCGGGATTAGCACGGGAAAGGATGGGGGTGGTGCTGTTTGCACGAACAGGCTGTGCAAAGAGGGGGAACAGGTCTTGAAGATGGAGGGCATTGGCCCCAGGGAAATGATGGGAGAAAGCGGGAAGGAAGGCTTGAGAAGATGGTAAGGAGAGAGTAGGGAGCAGGGCATGGGTAGGGAGGAAGTTGGATTGATTTAATCATTTATTTGTTGGGCGGATGTAAAGTGTTCAATTATTAAATATGGTTTGTTAAAAAAAGTTATTTTAGTCTGTACGGCCAGGGGCCAGGTTAGCGTTATTTGTGAGCATTGGCCTGTCACATTAAAGCAACCTTTTCCACTTCAAGCGAGTCTGGGTGTTTTTGTGCAGTAAGCCCAAAAGCAGAGTTTGCATTTCTGCTTTGCTTTCTTCTTCCGTCTCAGGTGAGCATTTGGTTTTACGACTGCATGAGATTTTCCTGCAGGTGTAAAACCAAAGACTCCAGTGGAATAGGCCTTGCTTTTACACGTGGTGTATTGAAGGGGGAATCCATTATAAATCACTACCTTTTGCAGGCGCTATTTAATGTCTCTCAAAGCAGAGAGACAAAGTAGAGTGAAGGTGATTTTGCCTTGCTTTCCTCTTTACTTTTACGCTGACCCCTAAGAGTCTTTTCTGAACAGAGGCCAATACAACAGCCCATAACATGGCGTTTCCAGGTGATCTTCTTCCAACATGGCAGCCTCATGGCAATGGGGGACTAAGAAAATGCTCCATGCCTGGATTGTATGATTGGTCAGAATACAGGAAATCTTCATGTACATGAAAAAGCTAATGGCCTGATTTACAACCTTGTTTTTCAATTGGAAAACACCATTTAACAATGCGTTGTAAATCAGTTCCTAGAAGTAGTAAATGTGAAGGCTATGGTGCTTTTTTAATATGTGTAGTGCATCAATGAACACATGTTCAGAGTGGGTTCCATGGTGTAATGGTTAGCACTCTGGACTTTGAATCCAGCGATCGGTGGGACCATGGAAAACAATTCCTTTTTGAGACTCGCAAGAGTTTTGTCTCACTTTCTTTTCTCCATTGTTAATTATTGCACTACTAATACTATAAAATTATACATTTATTTCCATTTTCCTACAATAGCGATTTCAAAATATTGTTCCTTTTTGTCCTAAATATTAAAAGGAGGTAAATAGATATGTTCTAACATTGTTATGCGTTATTTTGAACCTATTTATGGGGACTTAGGCACAGAGAGAAAAACGTTCATTTGCCCAAGATCACGCCATTTTTTAATGTGAGGAATCAGGCTCTCCTGTTTCCAAAATATACATCCGTGCCTGCAACAGTTTGACAAAAGTATGATGTATGGCAGGGTTCTGCAACCTTTGGCTTTTCGGGTGTTTTAGACTACAACTCCCACCAGCCGTATCCAGCAAAGTCAAAGCTGAGGGATCATGGGAATTGTAGTCCAAAACATCTGGAGAGCCACAGGTTGCAGACCCCTGATGTATGGCATCAAGGTAACCTACCAAGCTGCCCACCCAGATATGTATTATTATGAATTCGAAAGAAATGATTGGAATACATTTGATTATTTAACCAGGGGACATTACCTCCACGTCCACTCTTCCTCGTCACAGTACTTAACTCATAAGGCCCCTGCCTCTGACACAGGACCTTCTTTTATTTCTTTTATCCCTATAACTCCTCACCCATAACAATGCCCCTCAGTTACAGTTTAATTTTTCCTGCCTCTGGCAGGTTGGGCTTGTTTTTCCCACAGGTGTGGCGATACTCCTGGGTTCCCTGCGGGGCTCGGGACCCGGTGGAGTTTGATTGCTTTGCCTGGCTTCGGCAGGGCTATGGCCAGTGCAGGGCTTTCCGGCTCGGGTACTGGAGAAACAAGCCCGGGTGCAGGTAAGGAGTTTTTGGGGGAGGGGGCTCTGCTGAAGCGGGAGTCCGCCGGCTCCTCTGTCGGGTATAAATCATTGTGATGTTGTTTCCTCCTAACGCCGTTCTGCGCGAGCTGTTTTTACAGCTCAGGTTGGTCTCTCTCCACGTTGCTGCAGTGGCGGGTGGGCTCCGCCTCTGGTGCTATAAGTGAGGTTGACATAGGGATTGATGTGGTCCTATTGGTTGGTTCTGTTTTCTGGCCTCTGTTTTGGGAGTGGAGGCTAACAGCTGGTTGGCGTTTTTGTTTTGCATCAGTATTGAGAGGCCTTGGCATCCTTTGGTCACCTGCATTCTGTGAATACACGATGGGTAAACATTCCTCGAAGAGCAGGCATCTGGTCCTGTATTCTTCCTCTTCGTCTTCCTCTTCTCCTGTGGTCTGCAGAAAGAGAAAGAAGAAGGTTAAGCGTTTTTCCCTGTCCAGCAAGGAGTTGAAAAGGCGGCCTAAACATCATGGGAGGAGGCGTGCACATGCACATGGACACAAGCGCAGGCGTCTGTCTTCCTATTCGTCTTCTGGCACTGAGTTTTCGGCCTCTTCTTGTTCCTCTTCTTGTTCCTCTTCGGCTGATGCAGAAGGGAAGTACCTGGACAGAGAGGGAGTGGAGGAGGTGCTTGCTCAAGTGAGGGATTGCATGGGGTTTTCAGAGCCCTTGGTACCGGTGGAGGGGGCAGACCCTTCTATTTGGCAGTATAGGCATACCCCTAGGTTGGGGTTGCCATTGGTTTCCGATGTCTGGGATAAAATGCTTTCGGGAATGGCATGACCCGGAGATGATTGCAATGGCCCGTTTCGTGTCCAAACTTTACCCATTAAGGGGTGAAACTTTGCTGTCTAATCCGGTTGAAGTCGGCAATATCCTCGCCAGCCTGGTGGGTCGCTCCTCTGTGTTGGCCGAGGAGGTGGCCGTCTGGGATCTGGTGGACCGCCGGGTTAATTCCAGCCTTAAGAAGGTTCATGCAGGGGCGCATCTGGCCCTTAGGGCGAATGTCTATGGTTCCTACACGGCTGAAACGGTGCTAAATGGTTTCAGGAAATTGAAGAAGGCTGTCAATGAAGGCTCTGATTGTGCCCCTTTGCTATCGGACATTCAGAGACAGGTTGAACTTTTGGCCGATCTGGCTTTTGATGGGGTGCGTGGTTTGGCCATTGCCATGGGGGCAACAGGGGTGACAAATCCCCCCCAAAATTTTAAGTGGGGGGATGTAATGTCATTTATCCCCCCCCAGAATATGTGTTTGGTGTATCGTGCAGGGATATGTTTTTGAAGTGGGGGAGGGGCTGCTTATTATGCAAGCTGCCCTCTCCCACCGGCCCCCAAAGCATGTGGGCAATACCCTCGGGGCAGATGGGTGATCATCTGCCCCCAGGGAAGGGGGGCAAATGTAGTTTTGGGTGTGGTGGGTGCGGGTGGGACCACTAGCCACCAGGGATTTTTGCAAGGGGGTTGGCCCTCCACCCCACCCTAAGTGGATGGGGGCACTTATGCAGCCCTCCCTGGGGGCAGATTTCTGCCCCTAGGAAGGGGTACATGAGATGCCCTCCATCCATTTGGGGTGGGTGGGAGAGGCCACTGCAAATATTGGCAGAGCCACCCCTCCCAAGCCTTGGGCAGTACATTTTGCCCCCCCCCCGTGGGTGCAGAGAGCCATACACATGTGCTCATCTGCTCCTAGGGAAGGGAAAAACAAATATATATATATATATATATTATAACTTGTTTTGGGTGGGGGTGGGAGAGCCCACTAGACCACCAGGATTTGTTTGTGTTGAAAGGGGGTGGCCCTCCCCCCCCACCCTAAGTGGATGGGGGGCACCTTATGTAGCCCTCCCTGGCGGCAGATTTCTGCCCCTAGGAAGGGGTACATGAGATGCCCCCATCCATTTGGGGTGAGGGGAGAGGCCACTGCAAATATTGGCAGAGCCACCCTGCCCCTCAAGCCTGGGGCAGTACATTTTGCCACCCCACTGGGGGCAGATGGTCACACCCCTAGGAAGGGGTACATGAGATGCCCCCACCCATTTGGGATGGGGGAGGCCAATGCAAATGTTGGCAGAGCCACCCCCCAAGCCTGGGGCAGTACGTTTTGCCCCCCCCCCGGGGCAGATGGCTCCAGCCCATCTGCCCATAGGAAAGGGGCAAAACAAAAATAAAACAAATTATAACTTGTTTTGGGTGGGTGTGGGCGGCCACTGAACCACCATGGATGTTTTTAGTGGAAAGGGGGGTGGCCCTCTCCCCCCACCCCAAAAGGATGGGGGCATCTCATGTAGCCCTCCCTGGGGGCAGATTGCTAGCACAATCTGCCCCTAGTAAAGAGGCAAAACAAAAATAAAAAAACATATAACTTGTTTTGGGTGGGTGTGGGGGTCACTAAACCGCCATGGATGTTTTTAGTGGGAAGGGGGGTGCCCACGGGTGTCTTCTTTTAGCCAGAGTGAAATGTCTGAAAATTGTGTTTTTTTCCACCAAATTTCAGAGACATTTCCCTCTGCCCTCCCACCGAAACACGCCGCCAACAACAGATGTCATACCTTCCCGCATTCCTACAAGTGTCCCAACAAAAACGGTGCCTCACATGTGTGGATGCACCTACCTCGGCGAAAAGAGAAAAGGCTAACCCACTGATAACCCCAAGCCTTTCGGGAAAGCAGATTTTGCTCATGTGGACAACCTACAGATTTGGGCCTATGGTGTCGAAGCCACCAAGGAAAACAGAGAACCCCATGCATTTCCAAAAAGAGGACACCTGTGGGAATCCACAGAGGTCTGACTTGCGCGAATCGCCCCAGAATGTATTGCCCACAATCCCCGGCAAAGTCTGAAATTTGGTGAAAAAAACTACAATTTTCAGACATTTCCCTTTTTCCACCCACCGAAACACGCCGCCAACCCCACATGTCCTACCTACCTGCGTTCCCACAGGTGTCTCGACATAAACGCTACCTCACGTGTGTGGGTGCACCTACCTGGGCGCAAAGGGAAAAGGTTAAACCACTGGTACCCTCAAAGGGTTTGGGGAGACAACCTACAGATTTGGGCATAGGGTGTCAAAGCCACGAAGGAAAACAGGGTACCCCATGCATTTCTGAAAAGAAGACACCCGCGGAAATCCACAGAGGTCTGACGTGCTCAAATTGCCCTAGAAATATTACCCACAATCCCAGACAAAGTGAAAATTGTGTTTTTTCCACCAAATTTCAGACTTTGTTAGCGATTGTAGGTCATAAATTATGTGGCGATTCGTGCAAGTCAGACCTCTGCGGATTCCCACGAGTGTCTTCTTTTCGGAAATGCATGGGGTTCCCTGTTTTCCTTTGTGGCTTCAACACCCTAGGCCCAAATCTGTAGGTTGTCCACATGAGCAAAATTCCTGAAAATCTGCTGTGCGAAAAGACTTGGGGTTACTAGTGTTTTAGGCTTTTCCCTTTGCACCCAGGTAGGTGCACCCACACATGTGAGGTACCATTTTTGTCAGGAAACCTGTGGGAATGCGGGAAGGTAGGCTATGTGTGGTTGGCTGCGTGTTTCGGTGGGTGACCAGAGTAAAATGTGAGGAAATTGTGGGCTTTTTTCTGTCATTTGCCCGATTTCCCCCCAAACTATGGAATCATTCCCTGCATAGTTGTTGCCTGACCTATGCAAGTGACCCCTTCCTAAACTTGGAATATTGTCTACTTTTCAGAAATGTATGCCTTTCTGGCTCCCCATTCAGCTTTCCTACCCTTTTCTTCCATTCCATCCACGCATGTCCTATTGGACAAAAAAATGCCAAAATCGCCTACCACTCACAAAACGCCTGATTAGCATATCAAAATGTGTTATTTTGGTTTCCACTCAGTCTGTGCATGAAAGCCTGGAAAATGGCAAATACAGCACAGCAAACTATTTGTTCCTAGCTCTTACAAGGAAAACACCACAGGCTTCTTGTACAACATTTTATTGTCATTTTCTGAAAAACCCCCAAATGTTCTCCTTTTTGGTCATTTTGTCTTACCCTCCTACAGCAAACTAGGATTCCTGGGTGGCGTTATGACCACCTACATGTGGGAAAAAAGGGGCCAACTTTGGCCGAGATATCTCAGGTAACAAAGAAGTTACAAGGGATTGAATGGCGACATACCGAAATCACCAACAAAGGCCTTGGCACTGGGGGGAAATACCCATGGCAGTTAAGGGGTTAAGACGGTAAAGCCCCAGAGGGGATATCATTTGTAAGGTAGCTCAGTTAGTTAATGCTCCAAATGCAGATTGTGCACAGGAATATGTAACACCTGTGTTCAGCACCTGGCTTAATCTTCCGGTGGGATAATAGGCAGAGTCAATACATTCAGCTTCTGATGCAACACAGCATTTTCC
The DNA here is from genome assembly GCF_040938575.1 of Ambystoma mexicanum. Taxonomy (NCBI): domain Eukaryota; kingdom Metazoa; phylum Chordata; class Amphibia; order Caudata; family Ambystomatidae; genus Ambystoma; species Ambystoma mexicanum. The sequence goes on from NW_027182323.1 coordinate 2,321,171, forward strand.
AGGTCAATTGGTTCAGAAAAAGTGGTGGAAAACACTATTACGGTCACTTTTTCTAATTGGCCAGATTTTCGTGCATTTTCTGGGTGGAGTTCGGGAGCTGAGTGGACACACCAGGACCCCTTGTATTTCCCGCTCCACCAGACAAATGCGGCCTTACTGCCAGCATGGATTCTCATGCTGGAAATAAGGAAAGGGATTCCTCTGGGATCTGCTTGGAAATGAAACCTTGTAAAAGCGGGCAGAGTCCAGAGGAAGCCATTGTTAATTCCGCCAGCGATCGCTAATTTCACCAGGTATTTACACTCTTCCAAAGTGGAAAAGCAATGTGATTTCACCTGCCTTTTACGCTAAAATCTTCCATTTTGTTTCAGAAAAAAGTGGTCCACTCCATGCAGTTTAGTTTGCGCCTTGATGCTTGGGGGTTTTGCGTGATGCTACACATGTAATAAATAAATAAATAAATTTAACATGACCCCAGATAAATGGCAATTGGTGATCAGAATGAGTGAGCATGGCATGTCACTGGTAAGAGGGTTTCCTGTGCTTCTTGAGTGCGCTGTCAAATGCCCTTAATTGCCATCGCGCGTTAAGCAGGTGCTTAAACCCATCAGTGTGGATTGCGCAATAATAAGTCGACAGAGGTATTTCAAATGGCCAATTTCACTCTTTGGGTGGCATTGTCAAAGAGGGAGAATGTTGCCCAGCATGTGCCAATTTCTCTGTGGTGGTAATTGTGCCCACCCCGTGGAAGAAGTGTGAAAAACCCACAAGGGCACTGTGCCCTGCTCTTTCTGTGTGTGTCTTCCCCACAGGGCGACAGATGCCGACTCAGAGATGGGTAAGTCTAAGGTGGCAAGCCTGTTCCCTAGTTGATGTGGCAAAGGATTCCAGACTTCTGAGGCTGATAACATTAGTAGCATTGAGTTACATGCCACCTGACAGGTATGTGTGATAAAGTTGTAAAGCAGAGCTGTTAGTGGGCTAAAGCAGGAGGCAATGTCTGCCCACCCTCAAAGGGTGTGTACAACCAAAAGTAATAGGCCCCCCCACCCATCATGGCTGCAGGGGCCAGGCTCCAAACCAGGGCAAGAATTCCCTCCAATCATCCATGCCCACCAGTAGGGTACCCCTCGTGCTCCAAGAACCCTGTTGAGCAACCTCTGTGCTTTCCAGGTGATACTAATGTTATTTAAAGCCAGAAGTCTAAAAGGTAATCGCTTAATTGCAGCTGTAAATTAGCTCCTGGCGTGATCAAAATGTTTTAACCAAGTGTGACATCATCCCCTTCATTTATAAGCAATATGTGTGTTCTTGCATTTCTTCATCCACTGAATTACTGTTAGAAACAAAGGCAAGAGTTGTGTCTCTGGTGTAGGCATTCTGAAGGCATTTGGCAACCTCTGGCATAATATGCCCATGTTCTTCCAATATTGGTTAGATGTTGCCCTCTTATGCCAGGTAGAACCATCATGGCAGTGACTGGCAAATGCCTTTCCCCTGCAGACAGAAAAGCGGAAATAAAAGGCCAATTCCAGTAACGGAACAAATAGAAGTTAAGACAGACTGCAGCTGCCATTGATGTGTTAGGGAGAATATGTTGAGTGTTCAAGCAAGGAGGTATGTATGCTATGCAAGCAAGCAGTGAGTCAAGGGAGAGGCAAAGAAAGGCCAGAGGGGCTCTTTGAATAATGTAACAGGTCAGAGGACCCATGCTCTGCCGTCCTAGTAAAATATGAGCTAATCAAATAGATCAGGCTTTGCAGCAAATGTTAAACGAGAAAAGAACAGAGTCCAGCTCTGCATTCAGAATAAAGGCAAAGAAAGGCTAGACTCTGAAGCCAGCATGAGATGGAATAAGAGGGACCAGACTCATCGTGGGAGGCTGGCCCGTCCCATCCATGTATGCGGGCGTGAAGGGAAGGAGCATTGGTCATGCATCCGTTCATGAGGGTGTGACAGGGAGGAGACATCAACATGCCTCGCTGTATGAGGGGGATAAAGTAAGGAGCCAGGACCATGCATCCCGGAATGCGGATGAGAAAGGGAGGAGCCATGACCAGTCCTCCCTCTATGAGGTCGAGACGGTGAGGAGACATCAACATGATTTGATTTGATTTGAAGTACTTACAACGTGGCACACCGAGCAGGGACAACTGCATCTGGGCGCAGATGTTTCCAGGTTCCATATTCCACTCCATATTCCAACACAAAATCTTAGAGAGCTCCTACCAAAAGATCTGATTCTATCATTTATTTGAATAAGAATGCCTTTAGTGATTTTCCGAACTGTATTAGCTCTGTCATGTTTCTAAGTTCCCAAGGCAAGGTTTTCCATAGCCTGGGTCCATAGACTGCAAAACGTCGGTCTCCTCTGGAGATACAGAGAGAGGGAGGAATTACTAATAGCAGCTGATCTGCCGAATGCAGTGGTCATTTAGGTTGATACCAAGTCACCTTTTCCACAAGATAAGTAGGAGCAAGATTATGTAGACATCTAAAAATCAAACACACTATTGAACCGGGACAGCCGACACAGCCCTTTAAGACGAGGTAGCAATACTTTGAGATGAATGGGGATGCAGAAGATACTCAAACATCAATAATCAAAACAACTCAGGAAGTTGTTTTAATGTCAATAATCTAAAGCAGGGAGTACAACGGACATCAACGGACGTCTCACAGCATGATCTCAACGAAATTCATAAAAAACATTCTAAAACCCATCATTGCTGACGTTAACCTACGTATTGCTAAAAATGCGTTCTTAGACAGAGTGAGGAGTTTTTGGGGATAATGAGAAAATAATTTCCAAGTAAATGCCAAGAATTTCTTAATCCAATCATGTGTTGTGCTAGGCCTTTTTATACTGTGGCTGAAAGAGAGAGAGTATAACAGTCATTATAAATAAAGGGTCAAGGTAGTGACAGTTTATGGAAGGAACAATTTGCACATAGTTTTAGAATGTGGTCAGGAGAAGGTCAATGTGCTTACACATATGAAACATTAGTAGGTAGACATTATGGAAGCACATATATTTATTTATTTTTTATTGTAATTGGGGTCTTGGGGGGGTTAATATAGCACGTCCAGTGTAGAAAAGTGCTTTCCATAGCACCTTGCCTCAGAGGTCAAAGAGAACAAGAAGTTACACTTGTTGGAGGCGAGGGTGAGGCAGGGAGGAGATATGATCCCCGTATGAAGCCAAGAGAACGAGGAGGTGTGAACGTGCATCCATGTATGCGGGCGAGACAGGAAGGAGCATTGGTCATGCATCCCTGCATGAGGGTGAGACAGGGAGGAGATATGATCCCCGTATGAAGCCGAGAGAACGAGGAGGCGTGAACGTGCATCCATGTATGCAGGCGAGAAGGGAGGGAGCATTGGTCATGCATCCCTGCATGAGGGTGAGACAGGGAGGAGATATGATCCCCGTATGAAGCCGAGAGAAGGAGGAGGCGTGAACGTGCATCCATGTATGCAGGCGAGAAAGGGAGGAGTCAGGGTCATGCATCCCTTCCTGAGGGTGAGACAGGGAGGAGATATGATCCTCGTATGAAGCCGAGAGAAGGAGGAGGCGTGAACGTGCATCCATGTATGCAGGCGAGAAAGGGAGGAGCCAGGGTCATGCATCCCTACATGAGGGTGAGACAGGGAGGAGATATGATCCCCGTATGAAGCCGAGAGAAGGAGGAGGCGTGAACGTGCATCCATGTGTGCAGGCGAGAAGGGAAGGAGCATTGGTCATGCATCCCTGCATGAGGGTGAGTCAGGGAGGAGATATGATCCCCGTATGAAGCCGAGAGAAGGAGGAGGCGTGAACGTACATCCATGTATGCAGGCGAGAAGGGAAGGAGCATTGGTCATGCATCCCTTCCTGAGGGTGAGACAGGGAGGAGATATGATCCCCGTATGAAGCCGAGAGAACGAGGAGGCGTGAACGTGGATCCATGTATGCGGGCGAGACAGGAAGGAGCATTGGTCATGCATCCCTGCATGAGGGTGAGACAGGGAGGAGATATGATCCCCGTATGAAGCCGAGAGAAGGAGGAGGCGTGAACGTGCATCCATGTATGCAGCCGAGAAGGGAAGGAGCATTGGTCATGCATCCCTGCATGAGGGTGAGACAGGGAGGAGATATGATCCCCGTATGAAGCCGAGAGAACGAGTAGGCGTGAACGTGCATCCATGTATGCAGGCGAGAAGGGAGGGAGCATTGGTCATGCATCCCTGCATGAGGGTGAGACAGGGGGGAGATATGATCCCCGTATGAAGCTGAGAGAAGGAGGAGGCGTGAACGTGCATCCATGTATGCAGGCGAGACAGGAAGGAGCATTGGTCATGCATCCCTGAATGAGGGTGAGACAGGGAGGAGATATGATCCCCGTATGAAGCCGAGAGAACTAGGAGGCGTGAATGTGCATCCATGTATGCGGGCGAGACAGGAAGGAGCATTGGTCATGCATCCCTTCCTGAGGGTGAGACAGGGAGGAGATAAAATCCCTGTATGAAAGCAAGAGAACGAGGTGGCATGAGCATGCATCTCTGTACGCAGGTGTGACAAGGAGGAGACATTAACATGCATCCCTTTTTGAGGGAGTGATAAGGAGTCATCATGAACATGCATCCCTTTATAAGGACATAACGTGGAGGACGCATGAACATGAATGCCTGAATGAGGGCTAAACAAGGAGTCATCAGGAATATGCGTGCCTGTATGACAACAATACAGGGAGGAGACATACACATTGCATCCCTGTATGAGAGTGTGACAGGAAGGAGACATTACATTGCATCCCTGAATTAGGACGTGAGAAGGAGGAGACATTAACATGCATGCCTGAATGAGGGCTAGACAAAGACTTATCATGAAGATGCATGTCTTCATGAAGACCACACAGGGAGGAGATATAAACATGCATATCTTTATGGAGGAGAGACAGGGAGCAGATATGAACATGCATCCCTGGCGAGGCAAGGAGAAGATATAAACATGCAACCCTTTATGAAGGTGAGACGGGGAGGAGACATCAACATGCCTCGCTGTATGAGGGGATAAAGGAATGAGCCATGACCATGCATCCCGGAATGCGGATGAGAAAGGGAGGAGCCATGACCAGTCCTCCCTCTATGAGGTCGAGACGGTGAGGAGACATCAACATGCCTCGCTGTATGATGCGGATAAAGGAAGGACACAGGACCATGAGTCCCGGAATGCGGATGAGAAAGGTGCTTGTTTGCATATCACACATGGTATGTACTCTTAAACTGCCTTATCCACCTGCTGGCTATAGCATGAACTGCAGTTCAATGCATGCGTCTCACCGTGACCCTCATGACCCTTTTGACAATAATGTGCACTGCGCCTACTAGCTGGAAGATACATACACCTAAAAAGAGTGGGAGACATCCTTTTGGTGACACTAATATAAAAAATACATCACTTCACACCGGCAGTAGAACTAGAGTGTTGTAAAAGTTAAGACATTTAACATTCTATGATCGTGATGAAAAATCGTATTTTAAGGATAACTCGTTTGAAATGACAGAAAGTGAAATGTATCCCTTGCCTAAATGGGATTTAGTGAAAATGTACTTTCGCTTCTTATCACATGAGGTAGTTGTAAGCAATGTGCTAGAAACAAAATAATTGTAGAATTGTGACAAAATGTAAGTCTGAAATGGGATTCGAGCCCACGCTTCCAGTGGAGACAATTACCTGAGCGCTGCGCATTAGACCACTCGGCCATCCTGACAGTCAGAAACAAATTAGTGCAAGAGAAATCCATGAATTTGTGCTCATTCTCAGTATTTGTCAGGTCCTGTTGATCTTCTCAATTAAAATGTGCCCCCTCATCTTGGCAGATGTAGGAGTGTTAAGGGGGGCCCCACTAACAAAGAAAACATAATCACTTTTTTTTAGGTGGTGAGTTCGCTGGTGGCTGCTTTTTTTGTTCTGCCACGCAGAGGCAAATGCACTTGTCTTGTAATCATCTGCAGCTACTCACACACTCCCTCCATTGCTTTATCTAGAATTTCTCCACATACAGAACCTTTGAGGTCAGGCTGCTGCTGATATGAACATATTCATTAAGGATGCATCAGTATTCACAAACTAAAGGATTTGCCACTTTTTGCCAAAGACAGACCTCTTTAAAGGTGTCAACTTATCAGAGACATGTGCTACCCTGCTTTCAGCTCTTTGGTGTCAGGCAGTGAAGATGCCTGGAGATGATTGAAGTTCATGGTGGGGCTCATATTATGCACCCTGAATGATAAAACCAGGGACATCACCTATAAAACGTCACATTGTGAAACCTCTCCATTATAATCTGTGCATTCCACGGCTTCCTCAGATAGCCCCCAAGATCCTGCTCGCATCTTCCGCTTGGCCTGAAATCACCTTCTGGAAAGAGGAAGGGGACAACTAGAACCAACGTGCTACACGCTGCAACCATTCTGAGCACATAATGCACACAAGCCTACTGCACATTTAATTTGTGATAAAGCCTATACAGTGACATGTCTGAAAACCATGAAACATATATACTCATTTGGACAGACTGAGCCGTGGCTATTAGGCAATGGCTGTACTACTTGAGCAGAAGGCTACTTCTTGTTTCCCTGCACAAATGCAAAAGCATAAGCCTCCAAGTGCTAATGTTTGGTAGACTTAAGGAACCCCGGCACCAAACAGGAATTGCCCTTTCCTTTGTCTGCCCTTCGCTTCGGACGCCCGGGCGAGAGACACCCTTGATCTAAGAGTTCAGAGAAGGAAGGAAGCGGCATGGCTAAGAAGGTGGAAGGTATGCTATTACCATAATCGAGACAGGAATTAAATAACGTCCCCACTAGAGTGGAATGTTCTGTTTGTGGAATACATTGCATGGCAAGACGCAGAAGGCATAAGGAGTAAAGAAAACGGATTGTAGTTTAGCTCCCATTTGGCTTTCACAGCGAAGATTAGTTTACCAGATGCGTCCCAAGTTCTTGATTTTAGGAGCATAGTTTAGGATTGAGCCCATAAAGCAAGAGGGAGGGGGACATTTGGGCTTGTCTGTAAGAAGATGTTTAGGTCCAAACAGGACCAATTCAGTCATACTTGATTTAGTTGCAGCCAGTTCTGTGACATCCATAGTCCCACTTCTTCCAAACATTGGTTTACTCTATGAAAGGATTCTTCACAGTTGCCCTATTTAAAAATAGATCTGAGTGTCATCAGCATATGATTGAAACCCAACATCATGTTTCCTCAGTATATTCATTAGTGGTTGCATGTAAAGATTGAACAGCAACGGCGAGAGCGAAGAGCCTTGCGGAACACCACATTTCTGAGTTAAGGTATCGGATAAGAACACTCGAGGTTTCACTTGTTGGCAACGGCTGGATCAGTCTAATGCTCTCCTAACTCTACTATGTTGGCATGCTTGCATTAAATCAATCACTCTTTAAATACCAAATGTAGAGATGTAAGTAGCAGCGATTGGCTGTCAAATCATAACAAGCCATAGGTATTAATCCAGACTGCAATAAATGATTGAAAGTAACGCGATCCTGTAAGCAGAAATTCTTCTGCCATAAGGGACCCGATGACGAAGGATTAATTATTCAGATCATGTTTGGGGCCCATGGCAGCATTATTCCAACTGGGCCTCATGAATGTTTCTAGTGGAATTGAATATTGCAGTAGCAGGAGTGACATTTCACAAAGGGATTACATTACAGATTGGTTGCCAGAGATGAAACAATCATCATATGCTTATTGTGTTTCAAGGGTGGTTTTGGTGTGACGGGCCATAAGTTTAAGAAAATATGTTAACCTGGCTTCCTCTCTCAATAGGAAAACACCATAACAACAGACAGACACAAAAGACATTCTAGCCCACCCCTCTTCTAAATGTCTACCTTCTCAGAACGCTGCCACCTTTGAAAAGGGAACTATATGCATCTATCCCAAGTCCTTACTTCAATAAGCCCAACCCTACAGGAGCTACCCGTTTCTCCTACTCATAATTCTCTCTAGCACCAACTCTATCTCAGGAAAACCGCTCCACACCCAGACAGTTCTAAAACAACACCATCGATGCCACTGAATCCGGTCCTAGTCTTCCAACCGGATCATACCACTAGCACTGGCAGCACGCATGAGATGAGTGCATCATTGGTTAGTCCTGAGAGCACGTCTTATCTAGGATCCCAGATGCAAGATAACAACAATGAAGGCAAAACTCACCCTCGAATGCAGCCAGGAGCTACTTTAAAAGGAGTACTCCTAAACACCAGATCCCTGAACAACCATGCCAGTGACATTCATGAACTAATAGAGGATAAACACATTGATATCCTGTGCCTAACTGAAACATGGATCCGGGTTACCAGTGGCCCTGCAATTAGCCTAGCAATACCTCCAGGCTATTCCATTCTCTCTAAAAATAGGGAAATAGAGCTTGGAGGTGGCCTAGCAATAATTGCCAAAGAGCAACCTCAGACTATTTATATCTCCTATTTCTTGTCAGGATTGTGAAATTCTTCTCCCCAAAATGAATCCTAATCCTAATAACTATGTAAATCTAGTCTTGATTTACTGCCCACCATCGATAATGCCTAATTTTAATGAAGATATCACTTAAACCCTCATTTCTTTGGAGGGCCCGAACCGTGCAGCACTTTTTCTTGGCGCCATGAATCGTTGGAAGGGTGATAAGTCGGGCAGGGAATCCATCGAACTCGAGAGAGCCTTGAACAACATACATTTCCAAGTCATAAACAACAAACCCACGTCAGACAAAAAACACATTCTTGACTGGGTTACCACTAAGAATCTGGTAGCTAAAATCCGCCAGACAAATCTATGCATTTGGTCCGACCATTATATTATTGAACTTGGACCCAGCTTAACACTTAGTCGGCTTAAATGCTAAAAACCTAACTGATATGCTAGAAAAGATACCTCTGATTAGAACCAGACTAGTCAGAGACACCCCCGACATCAAAAATGGTTTCCCCTGATTTTAGTGCTTTAAAAAGAGAAAAATGAAATCTAAAAGTACTCTGGCTAAACACCAAACTGAAGAAAACAAAAAGGCAGACAAAATGTATAAAGACAAAATCAGAGATACAAAAAAGAACTATTACAATCTTGAAATAAAACATGCAGCGAACAGCTCAAGAAAGCTCTTTGAGACATTGTTGATGCCAGAGAGAATATTAAAGAAAATATTATGCTTATGGATTACACACCCAATGACCTCCAGCACACAGATCCCAACAGGCTCGGACTGGCCTATAGCGCAATAGGCCCATGTCCGAACCACAAACACAAAATGCTGGTGTGGGCCATTTTCTTTGGTCAAAGTGGCCCACTTTTTCGGCCTAATTGGGCCAGTTTGATGAGTTAATTCACTCTGTGGCTAGTAGTTTTGACCAGTGCTGCTGAATAAATATTCTTTAGCGTGCACAATTTGCATCACACATTACCAAAAAACTCCCCCTTGGGTATTATTCAAACAGTGTCATAAAAGGAATGAATTGCAATTTGCCACTGTGGATCACTTTTTCATTGGTGCCTGGTGGTCCAGTGGGATTGCTCGAGGATCGACCGATCCTCGACCAGCAATCTACTTGTGGGAGGGCTCGTTGGAAAGGGGAGAATCTCCCATTTCCAACGGTCCCTCCCCATGCAATCAGGCAGAAAATGACAGAGCAGCACAAAAAAAACGTGTCTGCTATATTTACATGTTGAAGCCGTTAGGCATCAGCAAGTTAATATCAATTCCTGATGACGTCAGAGCACGTAGCGTGTGCCAACGTCACCACGGCCAACCCCGGCCCCCAGGCACGGAAGAGGAAGTCCTCCCCTTCACTGCCTGGGGATCGGGGAGAGAGGAGATGCAACGGGGGGGGCGATCTGCACCCCAAGCCCCAAAGGTAAGTGCTAAAAAGGGTGAAGTATCTCGTCCTCAGCACTTAAGGGGTTAATGTGAGTGGACAAGGCACATGCACAAGGCACACCTGGGAGGGAGTGCTGGTAAACCCTGAGGGCAGCTTGTGGGAGAGATACACTTGCCTGATTTTGCTAGGAGGGTGCAGCTGATATTCAGGGAGGTGGGTGACACACCAATCAGTGTCTGTCTCCTAAAGTGAGTGGACGAGAGACATGTCGTCGGATGAGAACTGTGAGCAAGACCAGGTGGAGATGGGAATCCCTGGGGACAGCTTTTGTGAGAGGGACATGCTTGCCTGGTTTCACTGAGAGGGTGCAATGGAGATTTGGGTGGCTGGTTCACAGACCAGTCAGTGTTAGTCTCGTAAAGCGAATAGACAGGAACAGTGATCTCCCAACATTGCACCGTTTGGAGTACCGCAGGGGGCGATTTTATCTCCAACTCTTTTTAATCTTTATATGGAGCCTTTAGGAAACACTGGGACTCGTTACGAGTTTGCTGGTATATAGTAAAAGTGCCAGTGATTCTGGTTAACAGGACTTTTTACCATTCTGGTCAATCACGAGTTGGCAGTAACACTGTTGCCAGTATTACCGGCCCCGGCACACCCACCTCTGGAAATACCGGCGCTGGTAATATCACAAGGCTGCGAACGCCAGCTGGAAACTGTGATCACTGCCTGTGTTCTTTCTGGCACTCCAGCGCCTCTCTATCCCAGCTTCAATATTTTTTCCGCACCCACCCTCCTAATGCCAGCCCTTCACCGCTCTTCATAGGTCCCATCCAACGCCACTTACCCCCTCTCCTCCTGGCCTCATCATCTTCATCACCTGCCTACTGCCGTGGCAAAAGACGTTTTCCCTTTTCTGTTTTCATGGTGGTGGCCTTCGGGAGATTTGGCATGTGCAATTGGTGAAGAGCACTTCTCCTGCGTAAAATGATGTATTAACTATTAGCACCCCAGAGGGGGCCCCTGCGCTTCTTATAGGGAGAAAACTCTGAAATGGAAGGGGACAGGGTCAATAACAGCTCTAAACCCTCACAAGACCATCACTGCGCTCACACCTTCCTGCTCTCAGACTGGCGGGCCATTATCGGCTCTGCCTGCCCCACCATTGCTGCGCTTATGTAACTATATTATTTTTCGCTCCACTTTGATGACTTTCATTTGGATTCTGACTTGATTATTGAGATCTTAAATAAGTGACTGGGGATCAGGTGTCCACTTATTCGCATGGATGACAACACAACCAACCTGTAATTCAGACATAAGTCATGACATCACAGATGGAGTACAGCTTATATTAGTGGTGGAACGTAATTTTAAAACAGCCCAAGTAGCTCGCCGTGATCGTATAGTGGTTAGTACTCTGCGTTGTGGCCGCAGCAACCTCGGTTCGAATCCGAGTCACGGCATTGCGGTGAGGCAATGTCACAGCAGTTGGGCAGATATTTTAGAATTTCCATTAATACATTGGCAATCTCTGTGGAGGACTGAAACAATTCGATATGTCCTGTTACTGTTATGAACCTTTTGTTTCTTTAATGCTCTTTGCACACTTTTTCATCGGTTGACTGTAATGTATTTCAACCAAATCTAATTAAGAGCGCATTATGTGGTGACATTTGCAGTACATGAAACATTATAACACTGCCATTTACGTCAATAACCACTAGCTTGATTAAGACATATGTATTGCAGCGACAGTATTTCCCAGTTACAAATGGGAATAAAAACAACATCCGCGAGGTATTGAACCAACGACATTGTGGGGACATCATGTGATCGCGGGAGCGTGTTCTCACGAGATCTCGGCATACGTGATCTCGCGAGCCCACGCTCCGCGGGAAAGCTTTCCCGCCAGTGTTGAAGCAGCGGCAGACCAAGCAGGTCATGCCACAGCGCTGCTCCTGATAAGGAGGCAACAACAGGAGGTTTTGAGCAGCCTCCAGTCACAGCTTCTAGGGCATAAATCCACAGCCACAGGAGGCTACATGGGGGCCCTAGAAGCTTGCAGCGTGCCATCATTGTGCACACCCTTCCCACAGTGAGTTAACTGGGAAGCCATGAAGCTGATCTGAACCAAACTGTGAGTAAATGTTTCTCCCGAGTTAAGGCAGTTTAAGGTCCACCCGTTTGTCTTACAATAAAGACAGTTGGAACCCCTTACAGCGTCCTGTCATCCTTTAAGGCCACACCATAACTGGCAACGAGGATATTAAAATACCCACGGGCCCACCATGCAAGGCACCACACCGCCCCCTGCCTTTCTCGCTTCACCAGGCACACCAGCAATTCCATGGATGCAGTGGGAGCCCTTCTTCTCCACCTATCTGGAAGCAGTGGGGGGCACGCGGTATGCCCCCGTCAGGAAGAGGGCGATGCTGTTAAATGCATTGGGGGTTGAAGGTCAGCGCATGTTTGCCAGTTTGAAGACAATACCTGCGGCCGATGATGACGACGACGTCTACAAGGAAGCGACTCGTCGCATTGTGAAGAGGTTCACCAATAAGGAGAACGTTGTACTGCACAGGCTGAGGTTCTACACCCGCAAACAAGAAGGGAGCGAACCCGTGGATGACTACATCACCAGGATGAGGGAGCTGGCTTCTCTTTGCGCCTTTGGCTAAAAAGTAGAACAGGTCATCTGCGACATGCTCGTCGTTCACACTAACTCTAGGAAAGTGCAGGACAAGTTCATACAAGAAAAGGAGGTCACCCTTGAAAAGGCCATCCAAATTGCCAGGGCGGAGGAAGAAACCTCCAGCAGACGCAAAGAGGCGGGAAGTCACCTGCCCGTGCCCGAACTTGCGGCACTACAATGGAGAGGGCGCAGAGACAAGCAGTCCCGCAACGGCCCCAGAGACAAAGGTCCCAGGCAAATGGAGGCACCCAAATGCTATAGATGCGCCAGCACCAAGCACATGGCGAATGATCGCGACTGCCCCGCCAGGAACAAGGAGTGCTAGAAAACTGTTTCCCGTGTCGATGGTGACTGCGCTTCGAGCGATGATGACGATCTACAGGACAGACCCATGATCGTCATGGTCAACGCCCCCCATGCCAGGAGGGAAAAGCCCCACTGCACCATTAAGGTTGACGGAATGGAAACGCGCGTCATGGCGGACTCGGGATCTGACCTCACTATCCTCCCCATCAACACATACAAGGAGATGATGGGACAAGCTAAAGTAGAGATCGGAACGACCAGGCAAAAACCGACGGTGTTCGGTGGTGCAACTGTCGACCTTTTAGGCTATATCAAAGCCCGGATCGATTTCAAAGGGAGGTCTACCACCACCAAAGTGTATTTCTCACCCAAAGGCCCAGCCGTGCTGGGATGGGACGATCAACACAAACTCAGCATGAAACTAGATCCCAGCACTCCGGAACAGGTACTCATGGTCTCCTCAGGAGCAGCACAAAATTTCAAGGAGATGTTCCCGAACCTGCTTTCCGAGAACCCAGGGAAGGTGAGAAACTTTGTCCACAAGATTTGCCTGAAATCCAACGCGATCCCGGTGAAACACAAAGTCAGGGCAGTACCTGCCACAGCGAGACCCGCATTGGATGCCCACCTTCGGAAGATGGTCGAAGAAGGAACCATCGAGACCGTGGAATCATCAGAGTGGGTGAGTCCAGTAGTTTTGGTCAAAAAGAAATCCAGCAACGACCTCAGGATCTGCATCGACCTAAGAAGCCTCAATCTAGAGGTAATCACGGATAGCTTTAAACTCCCCAGCATCAACGAAATCGTCCTCGTGATGAAAGAGGCGGCAATCTTCTCTAAGCTGGACATGCGTGATGCCTATCACCAGATCCCCCTGCACAAATCCTCTCGCCCCCTTACAGCGTTCCTCACTCCTTTCAGCACCTTCCAATATACCCGCATGCCATTTGGGTTGTCGTCGGCAGCACCCGCATTTCAGAGGATGATGAACTCCTTACTTAAAGGACTCATGAATGTTTCCTTCTTTCAAGATATCCTTGTGTATGCCAAAGACAACGAGACCCATGACAAGGCACTCAGGACAGTCTTGAGCAGGCTTCAAGAGGAGGGCATTCACCTACGCCATGAAAAATGCATCTTCGGAGTGAACAAGGTAGAATACCTTGGGTACTGCATCTCAAGTGACGGCGTCAGTCCCAAGAAGAACCTCATGCAGGCCATAACAGAAGCCCCGGCTCCGATGTCCAAAGAGGAGTTACGCTCATTCCTGGGCCTGGCGGAGTACTATGCCAAATTCGTCCCTAGATTCTCTGAGACCACGTCTCCCATGAGGGAGCTTCTGAAGAAGGGGGCAGCATACTCTTGGGGCCCGGAACAGAATAAAGCTTTCTGTGAAATCAAAAAGAGAATTCTACACGCGCCGTGCCTGAAACCATACAACCCTGAATGGGACACCTGCATTACAACAGACGCCAGCACGTATGGCCTGGGGCCACCTTGACCCAGAAGAAGGGAGACACTGAGAATATTGTGGCGTTTGCATCCAAAGCGCTGTCATCATCGGAGAAGAACTACTCCACGGTTGAGAAAGAAATGTTGGCATGCGCATGGGCCGTCGACTACTTCAGATCGTACGTATGGGGGACTAGATTCAAGCTGATTACTGACCACAAACCCCTCATTCACATGTTGAGCCCGGGCGGCACCAAGACTGCCACCACGTGGCTGGCTAGGATCACCGCAAAGCTTCAAGAATATACATACGAGATAGCCCACATTGCGGGTTGGAAAAACACACAAGCGGACTGCATGTCCAGACTCCTGAACCAAAGCGCCCCCGGTACCACATTCTTGGAAGATGAGTGTGTCGTAGCCTCCATCAGTGACTTAAGGAACGGCGAGTACATGGACCTGAGTGAGCGCCATTGGCAGGAGGAGTTCAAACAGGACGATGCGCTGCGGCACGTTAGTACCTGGGTTCGCGAAGGATGGCCCAACGAGAGAGCGATCCCCGAAGGCCTTCGTCCCTACTGGAAAGTGAACGAGGAAATCACCACCATGAACGGTCTCATCCTCAGAGGCGATCAAATCATCCCGCCCAGCGGAATCCGCAAGGTGATACTGTGCAGAGCACACTCAGGCCACCTGGGATGCAACATGACCAGACGCAGGATACAATACATCTAATGGTGGCCAGGCATGGACCAGGACGTAAGACAAATGGTCGAAAGGTGCCATGAGTGCACCAACAGTGACAAGCGCCTAGCTGTGAGGCAAGTCCCCATGCTGCCCACCGAAGTCCCCAAAGGGGTGTGGCGAAAACTAGGTTTGGATTTCATTGGGCCCCTGGACAACATGCCCCCAGAACACAAATACGGGATAGTCATGGTCGACTACTTCTCCAAATGGGTGGAATCTGACTTCACCTCAGACATCACCACAAGCACAGTAATTGAAGCACTCACCGCCGTATTCCAGCGGGAAGGTCTACCAGAAGAACTCGTCACAGACAACAGAGTCCAGCTAGTCTCCTGAGAAATGGAGAAATTTCTCAAGCTCAACAACATTCGTCAGCGGAGAGCGAGCCTATAGCATCCACAGGCCAATGGCCTGGTTGAGCGGGCAAACCGCTTCATCAAAGGGACGCTACAACTAGCTCATGCCTCGGGCCTAGACCCGTACAAGACAATCAAGGAAGCTGTAGCAGCCCACCGCCTCACCCCCAACGCCATCACAGGTGTTTCGCCATTCCATCTGCTGAGGGGGAGAAGGGCAGCATCCTCACTGGTACCACCCTGGCTCCATCAAGTGAGGGCTGACGAAGACGCGGACATGGATGATGTAGCGTTTCGCATGCAGCGCAACAAAGAAGCCATGAAGACCCAAGGGGACTTGCGTCGAGCCGCTCGATACACAGCAGTTAACAGAGGTGACCTGGTGAAAATACGCCTTCCCCACAAAGACACTTCGACTGGCTCCAAATACAGCAGTCCCATAGAAGTCATGCAGAGAGGGTCAAACCACATTTGCACCAGCGACGGAAGGAAATGGAATCTAGAGAGAGTGGCCATGTACCGCAGGAAGGAAGGCAGGGAACAACCACACTGGGATACCGGAGAAGATCAAGACCGCCAGGGGACATTCGAAAACCCTCACCTCTCAGAAAGAGATGCCTTGGAGCCACACCACGGCAGTGAGTTCTCAAGCCCCAACTCTCCGGCTACACCCAGGGAGGCACAGCGAAGAACAAGACAAGGAGAACTCGAATCACCCGCACCTCCTCAAGAGTACTCCAGCTATCCTGCCCCAGATACAGATCTAAGCAGACCTCAGAGAGAGAGAAGAAATCCCAGCAAGTTTGCGGACTTTGTCATGGAATGACCATCCATCCTTTTCCCAGCAAAGGAGGTGTGTGGGAATATCACGTCATTACGGGAGGGTGTTCTCGCGAGATCTCGGCATACGTGATCTCGCAAGCCCACGCTCCGCAGGAAAACTTTCCCGCCAGTGTTGATGCAGTGGCAGACCAAGCAGGTCATGCCACAGTGCTGCTCCTGATAAGGAGGCAACAACAGGAGGTTTTGAGCAGCCTCCTGTCACAGCTTCTAGGGCATAAGTCCACAGCCACAGGAGGCTACATAAGGGCCCTAAAAGCTTGCAGCGTGCCATCATTGTGCACACCCTCCCCACAAGCCATGAAGCTGAACTGAACCGAACTGTGAGTAAATGTTTGTCCCGAGTTAAGGCAGTTTAAGGTCCACCCGTTTGTCTTACAATAAAGACAGTTGGAACCCCTTACAGCGTCCTGTCGTCCTTTAAGGCCACAACAGACATTTAACTGATGTTGCCAATGGAGCGCGTTACAGAGAGCGCGAGGTCCCGCCTTTACAGTCACACGCTGATGATAATACAGGGGTGTAAATAAACAGGCATATCTGTGGACCTGTGGTCTTTCTACATTGGGACTCATAGTCTAGTCCTAGGCTATTGTAGGCACTGGCGTATCTTTGAGTGGAATGAGAGGCGTTCTGTAGTCGCGTTAAAGGACCTTACAAGTCAATGTGATCTGTAGTGTCCTGTGAAAAAAAGCATTCCTAGACCCAGTAAGGAGTTTTTGGGGATAATGGGAAAATCATTTCCAAGTAAATGACAGGAATTTCTTAGTCCAATCATGAGGTGTGCTAGGCTTTTTTATACTGTGGCGGAAGGAGAGAGAGTATAACAGTCATTATAAATAAAGGGTCAAGGAAGTGACAGTTTATGGAAGGAACAATTGCACATAGTTGTAGAATGTGGTCAGGAGGAGGACAATGTGCTTACACATATGAAACATTAGAAGGTAGACATTATGTAAGCACATATATTTATTTATTTTTTATTGTATTTGGGGAGAGGGGGTTAATATAGCACGTCCAATGTGGAGAAGTGCTTTCCATAGCACCTTGCAGGTGGGCGACATCTAGGGCTGTGCAGTAGCCACCCATGCCCCAGAGGTCAAAGAGAACAAGAAGTTACACATGTTGGAGGTGAGGCAGACAGGGAGGAGATATGATCCCCGTATGAAGCTGAGAGAAGGAGGAGGCGTAAACGTACATCCATGTATGCAGGCGAGAAGGGAAGGAGCATTGGTCATGCATCCCTGCATGAGGGTGAGACAGGGAGGAGAAATGATCCCCGTATGAAGCCGAGAGAAGGAGGAGACGTGAACGTGCATCCATGTATGCAGGCGAGAAGGGAAGGAGCATTGGTCATGCATCCCTGCATGAGGGTGAGACAGGGAGGAGATATGATCCCCGTATGAAGCCGAGAGAACGAGGAGGCGTGGACGTGCATCCATGTATGCGGGCGAGAAGGGAAGGAGCATTGGTCATGCATCCCTGCCTGAGGGTGAGACAGGGAGGAGATGTGATCCCTGTATGAAAGCAAGAGAACGAGGGGGCATGAACATGCTCTGATTACTTACCGGTAATCTTCTTTACTCCTAGTCCTACTCTTTCTCGTCACAGTACTTACCTCATGAGGCCCCTGACAAAGGACCTTCTTTCATTTCTTTTATTCCCTATAACTCCTCCCCCATAACCCTGTCACTCAGTTTCATATTACCAAGCCAGAGCATGGGACCTTCCCCGCAGGGAGGGTGAGGAGGGTTGTCAGTACTGTGACGAGGAAGAGTATGACTAGGAGTAATGACGATTACCAGTAAGTAATCAGCGCATTACCTCCACGTCAACTCTTCCTCGTCTCAGTACTTGCCTCATGAGGTATACCAAAGCAGCAACGGGGAAAAGGTCCCAATGAGACACAGAGCCAAAAACAGTGCAGAAACACACACCTTTAATAACTCCAATTCACATCCCCACAGACAAAACCCCAACCCTGAAGGAACCAACCCCCGAGTGGGAGACATTCAACCTATAGTGCTTGATGAAAGTGTTATCATCAGCCCAGGTGTCAGCCCTACAAATCTCCTGCAGAGAAACCCCCTGTGCATCGGCCAAGGAAGCTGCCAAACCCCTGGTGGACCGCCCCTGAATGTGCGCAGGCACAGGCAGGCCAGAAGCCACATAGGCCATGGAGACCACAACACGGATCCACCGGCTAATGGACACCACAGATGCTTTACGCCCAGCACCAGACCGGCCAAAAGTAATCAGAAGACTATCAGAGTGGCGGAAAGGGGCAGTCCTAGCCAAATACTCCAACACTGCCCGCTGAACATGAATGGTATGCCAAGCCACTTCCTCAGGTGTTTGTGGATCCTGAAAAAAGGCAGGGCGAACCAGATCCTGAGAGGTGTTAAACCGAGAAACAACTTTAGGGAGAAACTTCGGATCACATCTGAGCACCACCGAGTCCGGCAGCACCCTCAGGAAAGGGGCGTGATATAACAGAGCCCCAATCTCCCCAAGCCTATTGGCAGAAGTGATGGCAATAAGAAAGGCAGTCTTTAGCATCAGATGTTTTATATCAGTCACGGAAACGGGCTCAAAAGGAGGCCCTTGAAGGAACCGTAAGACAAGAGGCAGGTGCCAAGGGGGAAGTGACTCATAAGGACAAGGACGAGAAGAAGAAAAAACCTGGAACAACTTCCACACAAACGCCTCCCCATCCAAGTGACCATCAGAGTACCCCAAAAGGAATTCAATGAAGGCCCACTGAGAGAGAAACGTGGAAACCGCCAGGCCCTTGTCAAACCCCTCCTGGAGGAATTGAAGGATAGCGGGGAGGCCAGAACGTAGGGGAGGGATACCAGACCACCCACACCAGTCCCGGATATGGCTCCAATGTCTGCCATATACCTTTAGAGTGGAGGGTCTAAGAGTGTTCATTATTGACTCGACAACAGGACCAGAGAATCCCTGAGACATCAGCCTAGCCAATAGCCACACTGCCCATTATCCAGCGGACCCCCAACCACAGATCCCCTTGAAGGGGACAAGGCCACTTCGGAGCCAGCCAAGGCTCCTGGGACAGAAGCTCCAACAGAGAGGGTAACCTACTCCAACAGGGCCAGAACAGAGCCAACCACATTACAGTCACCCTGGACACTCTGATGCGCTGAACCACCCGGGGCAGGAGGGGAATAGGGGGAAACGCATAAAGGAGACCCCAAGGCCATTGTACAGAGAGGGCGTCCACCCACCAAGCCCCCACAGCCCGAAACCGAGAGCTGAAGAGGGGAACCTTCACTGAGTCCAGAGATGCAAACAGGTCTAGAAAAGGGGTCCCGAATCTGACACAGATCTCTGCAAAGACCCGGGCCGACAGGACCAGTTCCACAGAGGAGGGAAACCGGCAGCTGAGAAGATGCCTTTGGGCGACCAATGCGTTTTATAAGTGTACATAACATAACTAAAACAATGTTCCATGCCTGGAGTCTACAGTTTATCTGAATACAGGAAAGCCTTGTGGCAAAGTACAACATTGAAAGTAATGTTGGTTATATGATGGACCAACATGATACTTCGGTGCATGTGTTGAGTGAATCGCAGGGTCTATGGTGGAAGAGTTAACACTCTGCACGTTGAATCCAGCGCTCAAATCTCGGTGGGATCATTAAGCATGTGACCTTTTAAAAGCCTTGATGGTTATTTCTTACTTTCTATTCTCTCACGTTGTTTAACAGGATATATACTGTGGCAATAAGACCCTCGGCGCTGGGCCAATACCGCCCCAGGTAAGGCCATAGTTACAGGTCCGAGCTTAGTGAGGGCCTTTACAAAGCCCCGGGGGCATTACCGTGGCCGGTATTGGCCCGCTGCCGAGAGTCCTATAGCCATTAGTACCCCGGCCCGTTAGACCGGGGTACTAATGGCATTTTTTTCTGTTTCAAAACGCTTCTGCGTTTAGAAACATTTTTAAAAAAAACAAAAACCTGAAAAAAATGGCCACTGGGAAAGGGAAAACGTAGTCCGTTTTCCCTTTCCAGGGCTGCCATCGGGAGCGGACGCGCTGGGAACAGATGTGTTTCCAGCGCGTTCGCTCCCAATAAAAGAAGAAAAAAGAAGGTAAGTGGTGTTGGCAGGGCAGGGAGGGGATAGTTTGCAGGGGGGGGGTGGAGGGAAAAAAAACATACCCGAGTCCCCGGCGGGGGAAGAAGGCAGCCTCCAGCCATGGGGAGGCTCGGAGCGGGGATTGCCGCGTTTCGAGCCTCCTCATTGGCTAAGGGGCTGCCACGCCCCTCGCCGGGAACATAGTACCAGGCACGTGCAGGACGCACTAACGTACACGGGAATACCGTGTGGTATGGCTCGGAAAAGAGCCAATCCACACATAGTATTCCCGGTGTACAGCGCGCGCCATGTACTCATTTACAATAATATAATTTTCATTCATTTTCACTTTCAAAATATTGTTCTTTCATATAAATCCGAAATGATTGAAAAACTTCTATACAAAGCACTGAATGCATTATCGATGAAGGGCAAAGCGAAAGGAGGGACTCAAGGACTTATGGTTTTTGTGTTGCAATATGTCAACCTGTCTCTCACACCAGATTCAGTCACAGCTGTACTATTGCAACTGCTGATCAGTTAAAAGCTTGTATTGGATTTTTCTCTGTGGGAATGTTCTTGCCTCTTTCCTCTGGCATCCACTTAAGTGAATCACTTGTTCTGTTAACTTGCTAAAATGACATCGTTCCATGCAATCTTTCTACTTGCGTGGTGTTTACCTGTTCTTAATTCAAACCTTCGTAGAAACATTTTTCAAAACAAGGACGTTTCTGAAAGTTCAGAATTTTTTCTGGACATTGCCCTCCCACCAGCAGCAGCAAATCTCTTTCCATTTCGGTTACGCGAGCTGACCCAGTATTTCAATAAGACCACCTGGAGACTGACTGCCCCTGGGTGGTAGCGGTGTGCGGTATAAATCAACATGACATAACATTAACCTAAAACATTTTGAATCCCCCAGACCTACCATCAACACACTATAATGTCAGCCATCAAGTTTCTTCCATCCTGATGAAGTTAGACATGTGCTGTGAATGTGAGGAATCCGACCATCCGCACGGTAGGTGTGCACTCACCTGGGATTAAGTTTGGATATGGCAGGAGGCGTACAGAATACATCTCCAGAAGGTTGAGTGCCAAAATGTCCCCCTGCCATGGTCCGCCTAATTAACTAACAAAGCCTCCATGGATCTGCCATATCCTTTTGTTCAGCCCTGTAGCGGGTGGCAGCGATTTGCATACTAATCAGAGAGTAATTCAAACAGGCCCACATGGGGCCTGAAACACCAACAACCTTTCTTATGTACTGTGTCAACATGAAGCCAGATCCCACCCTCAGTATCGATTGACAATGAACTGTCATGTCTGGGACTGCATGTTTACAGTAGTTTTCCCTGCAGGGGGAACCCATTCATAAGGTACGAGTACTTGGTTTGCAGATGCCAGAAAGTCTGGTCTCCCTGCAGCTTGAAGGGAAACCTGCTGTTATTAATGAGGAACCACAGAGAGCTCCATTGACCAGAGAGACCCTTTGCTCCACAACAGACAGGAAGATGGATGGGACTTAGTATTAGATATTTTCACCCCTTTACCTTTTCTGTTACACAGCACTCTAGTTATGACCTCACGCATACTGGATATTGTTGGTGGGCACCCAGGATTGGTTTATTAACATTGATTTAGCCTACACCAATCCCTGTGGTCCATTTGGCTTTAACAGAGGGCCAAGGACCTCTTTTGGAAGATCACCTGAAGGCTTCACTAGAAGCAGAAAGCAGAACTCATCATTGGACCATGGCTGGAGGTACAGTCTGCCTTACATGTTCCGCCAGCGAATGAAGGTCAGGACCTCCAAGAGAGAAGCAGATCCCTCCCCTAAAAATCTCCCAGGGAACAGAGAGATACACCGAATTCCAAGGACCCCCCCCCCAGCAGCTCCAGAACCGGTACCCACACAGCACACATTGTACCCTGCTAGGCTCTGCAACAAGCGTTCTAGGTAGGAAGTGCCATAAAGTCTCTGTCCATTGACCAGGTGACAGTGAAAAGAATATATTTTAAAAGTAAAAGAAGAGTAAAACACCCCAAAAGTGGCCATGTCAATATTTACAACCTGCCCTTAGAGGTAGGATCACAGAAGATCTGTCTGTAGTGATAAAGGCATAGATCTCAGGGGGGCTGGCTCTACACTTTGGTTGTTGTGGTGTTGCCCCTTTAAATGTATGTGGCACTACTTTGTCATGACTGCGAATAAAAGGAGACTCAGCCAGCCACGTATGCCAGAACGTCGGCAGGCTCCATGAATGGCACTTCTGTCTCTGTGTCTTATTAATGGGCCTGCAGGCTGACGCCCTGTGACCATGGTACTGCATCCCTGCTGATCTAGGTGCCCCCAGATCAGCATGTCTAACCTGGGAGCCCCCAGGCCCCTGTCCTGCTGTGTGACCACCACACAACTGTTTGTCCATGATCCCCCGACAGCTGATGTCCAGCCGTGTGTTCATGGCAATCAGGGTGATCCCTGTAGCTGTCCATGCCTTGTGACCACGGCACAATCTGTGTCTGCTGCGTGCCCCGAGCACTGATCGGGCTGGCCTGTGTACCACAGGTTAGGCCTACAACAGTTGTCAGTGATCCTTCCTCTGTTCCGGAAGAAGGGATGAGTTCCAGGGAGGCTGAGGCCGTGCTAGATATGGGATGTTTTAACCCACTCCTCCAAGCCCTACAACAGAACTGTGCATTACTGGCACCGGAAACATCATAATGGCCCCCGGAAAGCATGCTGCTGGACAGAAATCACCAGAAAGTGCGCAGTGAAAACCTGACAGATAGGCCACCATCCACTTTTTCCTCTGTCAGTGTTATTACAGGAGACCATTGCCAGACCCCATCCTTTGGCTGCACACAGAGCAAAATCAGTGCAAAGGAATACAGAGCTGTTCACAAATCTGTTTTATTTGGTGTCAAAATTGCTAAAATCATGGCTCACAAAACCACCAAAACGATACAACTTCTTGTTGGGTGTTCTAAATTACTCTACTGCAAGAATCCACATCAGTACAACGTCAGCAAGAATCATATGTTATTAGGACAAAATCCCATGTTAAAGACATTTGATTTAAAGACAGCTGTCAGATATGGGTGCAGTACCGGTGCTCGCCTCTGACAGTTGCTGGCGATTTCAAAATCCTGACAGGAGAGCTGTCTTGCAGAAGCTAAATATGCCAAAGCAGAGAAGTCTATCAAAATGCCATATAGAGTGCCACACATTGATTTAATGTGGAAAAAGACTTGATTAAAGATATGTTGCTTATTTTTCATTTATAGTGTTATATTTTTTTCACAAGGACCTAAGTTGCAATTGATTAGAAGGCAGT
Organism: Ambystoma mexicanum; assembly: GCF_040938575.1. Classification (NCBI taxonomy): domain Eukaryota; kingdom Metazoa; phylum Chordata; class Amphibia; order Caudata; family Ambystomatidae; genus Ambystoma; species Ambystoma mexicanum. The sequence continues at coordinate 2,344,894 of NW_027182323.1, forward strand.
CTGATTTAATTAAAAGTTCAAGAGTTCTTCTGTCCCTGGGAAGCCTTCACACCTGGTCTTGCCACCAACAGCACAGGAGATCGCATTGACATGTAAATCAGGAGAGGAGGAGGTTTTCTCTGCAGCCCGGAGGAGGGAACAATGGGGGCTTTGGGATGAGTACAATATGCTGATTTGAGGTGTGACTGTCAACACTGCTCTGGGAGAAGCAAGACATGTGACCATCTGACTCACCAAGCTTGTAGGGGCTGACCAGACTGGGTTGTGGATTTAATATTGCACCAAATATATGTTTAAGGAAAATGCTTCTAAAATATTGTATCAAGCTGACAGAAATTTACAACTTTGGGATTCTTAATATGAAAAATGCATTCGCAGTTCAAGACTAAGTGGGACGCCGTGGGATGTTCTGAGGCCAAGTACCGTATTTATTAATATTGTGGATGCAGTGTTTATGCTAGAAACCTAAGAACTTCCAGTAATATGCCCAGAGAAGGTGTGTAGGTTTTTGTAAAATTAGGGGCCGTACCAATATTACGAAACCCACTAAAATCGCAAATAAGTTGTCATTTCTGAACCCAACCTCTTAGAAAGATCAGGGTTGAGCAGAGACCTGTCTTATTTAATCTGTGATATGTACATGTATTCTCAACAGCTTGTGTATCTGGGAAGCTTGTTTGGTTATGAAAAATGGATTTCTAAGTAAAAGCAGAGGGGAGAGATTTCAGCTTCAGCCATAAACATGACAACTGATGACTCATTCTGACTCACCACTCCGTTCTCCAGTAAGGTCACAGAGAATCCTCTAACCTATCAGGATCCTTAGTGGGTTGGGCATAGAAAGTCAGCCTCCACACCCCCTTTGGAAACACATAAAAAGAACCACTGAGACCCAGATAGGGACACTCACTTTCCACTTCAACTGATTTCTTGCGCAGCACTCTGCCGGACCGGATACAGACAATATCCATAAGAACTTAGACTCCAGATAGATCCAGAACAAAGCTCTAGAACCCAGCTCTAGAACCTTAAGCAGGGGCCTAACCCAAAAGCTGAACTCTTCTCAGCAGGCCTCCGAATCCCGCAACCTAACCAAACTTTTCAACAGCCTTGCCATGCTGTTTGCTACTGGCTAGAACCCTGTGCCAGAACCAGATCCAGACCCAGAAAGCAGCGCTGTATCCAGAACCCGCTTCATCCAGTCCAAGAGGCCAGACCAGACCGCTGTGCCGTGCTGTGAGCAGAACCAGTGCCTGAGACCGTCCTGTGGCGAGTGAAGTCCAAACCTGACCAGATCGGTGACGAGGCCCATTTCCATTGCATTCCAAAACTAGGAGTGAGTATTTAGTCTAGAACTGTGCATGGTCATCTCTTAGTAGAAAGTAGGCTTATCCAATCCAAATCAACCTGTCCAGAACTGCATTTAGAATTTTGTGTCCATCTTGGTGATTTCAAATCTGTAACGCGTATTTGTCATTCTGAAAGATTGACTTTATTTTTGAAAATCTACCTCCATAAAAACGTCTGTATCTTTTGAACCGCACGTCCTGGAATCGAAATTTAACTGTCATTTTAAAGCTAAGATCCCCAGCTTTCCAACAAACCCAAAACGAATTGCAATTTAACTCCATCTCATTTTCTGTCAAAATAGATGGCTCTTGCTTTCCACTGCTGAAATTCGTTTTCAATCTGATAATCATTCATGAATCATTGCTAGCGTTGACCTGAACTAATCCAAAGTAGTTATCACTTATCCTGAATATCCTTTAGTGAATTAAAATCATTTTTAGCATATTTTCACTTCATTGCAATCACATCAAAAAAGATTTTGCCTGCTTCAAAATCATCCCTGTTTTCTCTAAGCTTGCTGGGGGAACTGGAATTGAACTGCATTATTAATTGTATTTCTCAAACCTGTGTGTCCTCAATTCCATCTCTTCATATTGCATAGTGGGGGGGAGTGAGTAATCACAGGGGAAAAAGTGACCATATTATCTTGTGATTGAAACCATATCAAGTTTATTTCTGTGTTGCATTCTTTCCCACCTTGCATTTCCTTGAAACCATACAAAGTATTCTCTGCTACCTTATCCTTTCTATACCAACTCCTCATTGATTAAAGAGAGTGTGCAGTTGTAATATTACCCATTGTTGACCACTATTATATTCATAAGTGTGCTATCAAATATTAATTTATTCATAAAAGTGTGATACATATATATATTGTTTAGTTCTTCAAATAAATCTTTTAATTTGCAAAACAAACCTACTTCTTGGCTCAGTGAGGTCAGGGGATTCAAAGAGAGGGGCGTTATATAAGGGTTCATCATCCATATTTAAGAACTTGACATAAAAATATATAAATAAGGGCTTCCATTGGGCATCCCAGACTAGGCATTGACTTAGTTGGATTGCTGGATTGAAGTCACTTACAGAGATCAACCTGTAGGTCCTAGGCAGGCCTCCTCTGTACTAGAACAGCTGGGTGTGCTCGGCAGGGACAGCATCAACTCACTCTGTCGCAGGGAGAGTCTTGTCAGCATATTTGTACATTCCCACAGATTATCACACTTTTATTATATGACAGAGAACACATCATACTGTGGGTGTATGCCGAACACTCATAGGGTCATATAAACATTTCACAAGCTGTAGAAACCTAAGTGCACAAGGACTGCACTGTGCGCAAATGTGCCCAAGCTCAGCCAGAGATAAGGCAAGCGAGGAACACACAAGCAGCAAACTCAAAGGGGATAATTTTCAAATGAACTAGAGCATAATTGGAAGTGTAAAATGTCTGTACTCTTTCCTTTTATGCTGAAGTTTATTTTACAGCCTTCTTGAGGTGCAGGAGAGCACCAAAGCAGAGTTTGCATTTCTGCTTTGCTTTCTTCTTCCGTCTCAGGTGAGCATTTGGTTTTACGACTGCATGAGATGTTCCTGCAGGTGTAAAACCAAAGACTCCAGTGGAATAGGCCTTGCTTTTACAAGTGGTGTGCAGAAGGGGGAATCCATTATAAATCACTACCTTTTGCAGGCGCTATTTAATGTCCCTCAAAGCAGAGAGACAAAGTAGAGTGAAGGTGATTTCGCCTTGCTTTCCTCTTTACTTTTACACTGACCCCTAAGAGTCTTTTCTGAATAGAGGCCAATACAACAGCCCATAACACGGCGTTTCCAGGTGATCTTCTTCCAACATGGCAGCCTCATGGCAATGGGGAACTAAGAAAATGCTCCATGCCTGGATTGTATGATTGGTCAGAATACAGGAAATCTTCATGTACATGAAAAAGCTAATGGCCTGATTTACAACCTTGTTTTTCAATTGGAAAACACCATTGAACAATGTGTTGTAAATCAGTTTGGGATTGGGAGGTCATCACGTTCCCCGTGTTGCTCTGCACCTTTTGCTCAACTGTTGTCACCCATTCTGCTAGATTCCTTGTATCTTGTCTGAGAAGCCCCACATCCACGATCACTGCATCTAACTTGCCCTCTATCGATGCTTTAAGTGCGTCTATGGCTTCCAAAATGCTGCCTTCCACTTGTCTGATCTCTTCTCGCGTGGGGTTCGTCGTAGTCATGGCTGCCTCTGTTGTCACGGGCTGTGTGTCCTCGTTCTTGTGGGCGAATGATTCCATACTGATTTGCCTCACTTTGCCACCTTTCTGCTTGTCAAGGATTGTTCATGTCCTTGCCCAGTGTCTTTTGCCGGGGCCCCCTCTTCTCCAGTGTTAAGTACGGGTGGGATGTTTCTCGTCCGCTTCCCTTGTGAGCAGCACGCTCACATCACTCACTGACGTGCCTTTCCTGTCTCAGTGTTGTCCGCCTCAAGGCCTGGTGACCCCTGCTGCTTATGGGTATTTTCTAAGGTCCTTCGTTCAGTGGTCTCTCCTGTGATGTTTACATTACAGCCAATCAATGGGTTATGGCCTCCCACGCATTGTCCTCCATTTAATGGATGCACTCTTCCTCTCACGGTTCACCCTGCGCTCAGATAGTGGCGTCTGCGCTGTTGTATTCCTTTGTTCACACTGTGTGCGCGGGGGGGCATCCTCACCCATGGCTCTCTTTATGTTGTAGTAGCGCCTTGTGCATTGCACTGTGCCTCTGTGCTGGGCACTCCTTATGTTCTGATGTGGAGTTCCCTAGGCCTATCCCGTGGCCCCCGGGCTCTAGTTGCACCCCTAGTGGCCACCGTTTAATTGCAGAGGATCGGGCTCCGCTCTGCTGCCCGGGCTCTACCGCGGGTTCTTTATGCTCCATCCGCTGTCTCTTGTGGTGGGCCACGTTGTCAGGTGCTCAGGGCTCCACCCGCCCGTGTCGTTGGTCTACGTTCAAGAAGTGCAATCGCCTCCTGGCACCGCACTGAACTCCTCTCGTGTCCGTCCCCCAGCCTCTCTCACAGGAAGGGCCGTGCTGGCCCCCCTGGTTGGTTCCAATTTTATTCCGTTCCCTGTGTGACCAGTCTTTAATGGGCTCGGCGTCTCCTTCACGCTCTGCTTAGGGGTTGCTCTGCTGCCCGTTGCACTCGCTGCATGCCGCCCTCTGGAGTAATGTCACGGCTCAGGCCAGAGTTCTCTCCACGGCAGGACTCACATTTACCTTCGTCAGGTGTGTCCGCCCTCCCCTGCTCCTTATGTCTCGGAGCGGGTGCTCCTTTTCGGCTCCTTCCAACGGTGTCACTCCGGGTGGGCGCTGCAACATCCGGAGCTCCTGTGGCACGGCAGGAGTTCCAGCCAAGCAGCTAGCCAGTCTACAGAGAGCCCAAAATGCAGCAGTTAGGTTAGTCGGACAGCTGAATAGAAGGGATCATGTATCTGCTTTCCGGAGAACCCTACACTGGCTTAAGGTCGAGGACAGATCAAATTTAAAATGGCATGCCTTGTATATAAATGTTTGAATGGACTTGCCCCGGTATACCTTGCCGATAAGATCATTCGCTACTGTCCCATTAGAGATCTCCGGTCTAGGGATCAGCTCTTGGTGTTGGTGCCAAGGTCTAACCTGATCTCTGGGGGGGACAGAAGATTCAGTGTGTTTGGTCCGAAATTGTGGAAGCAACTCCCATTAGAGATTAGATCCTCTGAATCCCTAATACTTTTTAGGAAGAGCCTGAAAACTTTTCTTTTCAGATAGGCTGCTTTCATTATACAAAGTGCATATTGAACTGATACTCTGAAAGTCCACCCATTAGTTTACATCAGCGCCCGTATATAGTTGATTCTGTTTGGTGCGCATTAGAAATGTTCAAATCAAATCAAATTAAACCAGTCCTGTTTCTGTGCCAGGCCCGAGTAATGGTTCCACTCCCTGTCTTCTCCATGTCCTTTCACTCGGGGCTGCAGTCTTCTGTCGCCCGCTGCTGGGATCCGCCACTCCGTCCCCTTTTCCTCTGCCTCCTTCTGAACTCACAGGGTCTCCTTTGGCAGTGAGCCGCACTCCTTGCTCACCGTCAGCACAGGCCCAGTGTCCCCGCTGGCAGGCCGCCTCTTTGCCCCCCAGGGGGTGCAGTCTCCCTCAGTCGATCTGCAGTGGGACAAGAACACCGGGTTTGCAGATGGGCCCTCCTCTCTCCAGCTGTGTTCGCTCTCCCTCTGCTGGCCGTCGTTGCATTCGAGTTGGCCTCAGTGTCTGCGAGGAGCCCTGGCCTCCTCAGCGTATTGCGCCCCCCATTTTGTGCTTGGTGGCGCATCCGCTCTGGCCCTCCTGCTGTCGTCTTCCCCCTCTGATTCGGCTCACGCTTCGAGCAGTGTGCTCTGCAAGACTTCCAGCAGCCTTCCTGCGTTTTCCACTACAAAATTCGTTTGTTTTGGACAAGTTTGTCGAATCTTCTGTCGGATCTCTCGGGACCTCCGGAGATTCACTCACACACGCATGGCCGCAAATGTTCTAAGATTGTTATGCGATATTTTTAACCTATTTAAGTGGACTTGGGCACAGAGAGAGAAAAACGCGTATTTGCCCAAGAACACGCCATTTTTTCATGAGAGGAATCAGGCTCTCCTGTTTCCAAAATATACATCCGTGCCTGCAACAGTTTGACAAAAGTAAAACTTACCAAGCTGCCCATTCAAATATGTATTATTGTGTATTGGAAAGACATGTTTGGAATACATTTGATTGTTTAGCCAGGGGACATGATTCAACATACCTTTTGGAGACTCAGCACCCAACAAATCTCCCCACGCATAAAAAGTGTCAGCCTATCAATTGTCTTTTCTGTGAAACAACTGAGGCTCATAAGTGAACCTGACAATATATCAGTGAATAGAAATCTATTAGGAAAAACAAGCCTGGATCACTTTTAGAGGAGACATCAGCACAGCAGAGAATACACAGCTCCCAAAGACAATGCAGTAAAGAAGGTTGATAACCTTTGAAATGATCCTGTGCTGTTCCACAGAATGGAATTGAAAAAGAAAGGAATGAAACACACTGTGAATTTAGTTTTGAGAATGGGACAAACTTTAGCAAACACAAAGCAACAGAGGTAATGAACTGCGGCATTTATTTATTTATTTACACATTTATGATGCGCGCCAAGGAGAGAAAAGGAGATCCATCGTGTAAAAGCTTGGAGCCAGGTTATATGGCTGTGGCTACATGCAGCTTCCAGTCCCTTAAACTGTGCGGCTCTGGCGGATGACAATGAGGAGGGTCCCTGCGAGGTGGGTTCGGGGGGTGCGTATCAGACACTTCATCTGCCCCAGCTGGACATCCTTTACACCACCTCTTTCTGTTTATTAGAGCTGCACTATCGTCAACGTGTATTCATTTATACTACAGTGGTAATTATGTACTCTAGAGGGTGAGTGTTCAAATAGAGCTGGAGACCACCTTATGCGTGAGTCAGATGGGTATAGAGGGTGTATGAATAACAGTGGCACCGCATCACCTGTTCGGGATTCTTCCATGAAGTCTTCAAATTAAGACCAGAGTAGACTTTGATATGGACTGGATAGTTCCAATCCTTGCAAGGAAGAAAGGACAGAAGCACACAATAGCAAGTATCCCGTAGAAAAAAAACACATGATAAAAGAAACAGCTGCTCACTTTACAGTGACCCGACGGGTATCAAACCATCGACCTCGTGGCGCAACGGTAGCGTCTGACTCCAGATCAGAAGGTTGCGTGTTCAAATCACGTCGGGGTCAATTAGCTTTTTCTCTTTCAAAAGTAACGATTGCAGGTTTGTTAGCTTCCGAGCTGTCTTTAAAATCAATCGTGTTAAGCGTTTTCTAGAAGTCCAATTTTTAAAATATGGTTTTAAAACACCTAGGTCAATGTATTCTTATTTTCTGCAAAAAAATCAAAATGCCGTGGTATTTGCGGAAAAACACTCTAGTAGTCTGCTGATTTACAGCCCAAATATTATGACCTTCCACCGATTAGTCACACACAGCACATTGCAAACCCACATACCGCTTTTACCTGCATTGTTTAAATAAATAAAAAACTGTACACCTTAAGTAAGGGCTGCCTCTTAAAGTTGCAACTACCCCATCATTATGATGGCTGTGTATGCTGTACTGCAGACTACCGACCGCTAGAAACCAAGGGTGGTGCAGTTTTGTTCTAGCAAATGGTAACTCAGTGTTAAGACAACCCACGCAGGCAGTGTTTGCAGATGCCAAATAACCGAGCAAATAAAAATACAATTTTCAATATGTAAATATTTTCGTTTCAAGAAATGGCTCATTGCTGTAATGCCTTTATATGCCACTAGAGGTCACTTCAGCGGTCAAAAGTTACTAACAGGTTACATTTGACAGAGGCTATATATAGTAAAAGTAAGTCATACGCGGTAACTCAAGTTGAGTATGATGACAGTCGGGTTAACACCCAAAAGACACAACTGGTAGAAACATGTATGCGAAATGTACAGTTCGAAAAGCGTATATCCAAAATACATCGACTCTGGTGGGACTCGAACCCACAACCTTTGAATTACTTCACAGCATCCTTAGAAGTCCAACGCGCTATCCATTGCGCCACAGAGCAACTTGCATACCACCTCTAAAATTATCATGATTATCAATCCATACATAACCTAGTCAGATAGGGTGTATATGTTTGGGAATGTTAGACCACCAGTAAACATGTTGAAAGTTGATATCATTTTTAAACGTGGAGTCCCATGTACTTCAGTGCTTTGTCAACCTGCCACCTCTCAACATCAGAAACATCAGTAGTGTTAGGGAGTGATACACACATGCGCGAGCCGCAACAAGACCGCGCATGCGCAGTTGAATAAAGGGAGCTTGTGACAGTCATTTGCCGCCGGGACTCCGTAGTAACCAGACCTGGGTCTGTGTGTTCCTCTAGAGATACCGACTTAAGCCCACACTCTCTGCTGAGCTGCGAAGCATCAGAAGCTCTGGATATAGAGTACATTTGGCTGTCCCTATACCAGTCGGACATCCATGGCCTCACCGAACGGTTCGCAGAACTGTTTGAGGGTGTAGGCAGACTAAAAGGAGAACCGATACCCCTGCACATTGATGAATCAGTGAGGCCAACGGCGCTGAATCTTTGATGCATTCCTTTCCATCTAAGGGCCCAGGTGGAACAAGAGCTTCAGAATCTCATAGACCTGGACATCATTAAGAGGGTGGAAGGGCCTACACTGCGGGTGTCTCCCATAGTCGTGGGGTCAAAACCCAAGCAGCCAGGGGTGGATCGCATTTGCGTGGACATGAGGTTGCCCAACCTGGCTATCAAAAGGGAACAAAACCTGACGCCAACGCTGGACGATGTGGTGGGGGAGCTGCAGGGTGCCAAGATATTCTCAAAATTGGACCTGCGCTCAGGTTACCACCACCTCGAATTACATCCTGTCTCCCGGTATATCTCCACCTTCACTACTCACAATGGCCTGTATCAATACAAGAGGCTGAGTTTTGGAATATCCTCAGCCGCAGAGGTGTTTCAAAATGTGATCAGGTGTGCCCTTGCCGGACTGGCAGGGGTGATCAACCTGAGCGACGACATCTCAGTATATGCCTCCAGGGAGAGGGAACATTTGGCCAGGCTGGAGAAGGCGCTGGAGAGGATTTGTGACCTGGGACTAACCTTGCATGGTGAGAAATGTGAATTCTTGAAGAAGAGCATTGAATTCTTTGGGTTCATCTTTCACGCAGAGAGGATAACACTAGACCCACAAAAGGTTAAGGACATTCGAGAGGCCAGGGCCCCAGACACTCCCTCCGAGGTGTGCAGCTTCCTGGGGATGGTGAACTACTGCAGGAGGTTCATCAAGAACCTTGCCTCCCTCTCAGAACAACTCAGGGCCCTCACCAAGAAGGACGCTGCCTGGACGTGGTTAGGGGAAGAGCAGAAGGCATTCGACACCATCAAGGAGGCGCTCACCGGTGAGAAAACAATGGCATTGTTTGACCCCAAGAAAGAATCAGAGCTGGTCGTGGAGGCCAGCCCGGTGGGACTTGGGGTGGTGCTGCTCCAGCCGTACCCTCAAGGGCAGATGCGGCCCATAGCTTACGCCAGCAAAGCCCTCACAGATACCAAGCAACGGTATTCCCAGATCGAGAGGGAAGCACTGCCCATTTTGTGGGGCTGCAAGCATTTTCGTCTCTACATACTGGGAAAACCTGCCTCAGTTGTCACGGACCACAAGCCCCTGATTTCCATCATGACAGGGGCATCCTCCAAACCACCCCAGAGGATTGACAGGTGGATGCTCACCCTCATGGAGTATGCGGTGAAGCTGCAGAACCGGCCTGGCATGAACAACCCGGCAGACTATCTCTCCCACCATTCAAGGGGCAGCGGCACACAGCCTGGACCGTCAGGAGGTGACTGTGCCGAGGTGATTCAGCAAGTGGTCAAGGCGGCCCTGCCCATTGCCTTGACCCTGAAGGAGGTGGCCGAAGTCTTGGGGGCAGACGAGTGTTTCCAGCTATTTCAGTCCACCATGGGCAGTGGGGACTGGAAGATGGTCCTTGCAGGCCTGTCCCGAAAATGAGCTGATGCGCAGCGAGACCTGCAGGCGCTGTGGCGAGTGCGTCACAAACTATCTGCATCAGAAGAAGGGCTGCTGCTGAGGGGAAGGCAGATTGTGGTTCCGCGGGTGCTGGTGGACCGCGTACTGGAACTCACTCGCAGCGGCCACCTGGGTACGGCTAAGAACAAAACATGCCAGAGAACAAAGGTCTAGTTCCCAGATCTGGAGAGGAGGGTAAATGTACATGTACATCGGTGTGTCTGGTGTCAAGCGGCCGCCCCAGTATCCAAAGGGCCCTGCATTGAGTCAATGGACAGGAGCGACCAGCCGTGGGGGATCGTGCATTCAGACTTTGGGTCCACCGGGAGGGTCATGTACTTCCTAGTCCTCTTGGATCAGTGGTCCCGCTACCCAGATGTGGAACTGGTTGAGTCCACGTCCAGCGATCACACCACCAGGCGCTGGAGAAAATCTTTGCCACTCATGGTTTTCCGCAAGAGCTGTGCTCGGACAATGGTCCGTCAGTTTTCAGCATTCATGGATGAATGTGGTGTCAGACACCGGATGGTTACCCCGGGCTGGCCGCAGGCCAACAGGGAGGTGGAACTGTTCATGCAGACCCTCAATAAGGTGTTCCGGATTACTCAAGGTCAAGGGGGGGATATTGCGGAGAAACCTATACCAATTACTCTGCGAGTATCGACCCACACCGCACCAGTCCACAGGGGTGACCCCTGCTGAAGCCCTGTTCAGCCGGTGCCCCTGTGGTCTCATACCAGAGCTGGGAGGATGGACCCCTGCGGTCATTGATAACCAAGAGACCCTGGAGGTCAGGAAAGGGCGCAATGAACATGAGAACATCCGGAGGAATCTGAGGCCGGCGAACATCGAAGTAGGGGACACTGTCCTTGTACACAACCAGCATCGGGAGTGGAAGCAGTCCCCCAACTTCAAACCCAACACCATGGGGGTGGCTCACATCAAAGGCTCTATGGTAACAGGGTCTGACCGGAGAGGAACAGTTACGAGAAACTCCTGTTTTTTCAAGAAGGTCGACATCCGGGACAACCCTGACAAACCAGGGGGTGGCGTGACCACCCATGCCTCCAGTGTGGCGCCTGGGCTGGAAGAAGACCCCGGGGACCCACTGCCGGTGCAACCTCCTCAGGAGGTGAGCAGAGAGGAGGGACGATATCCCCGTCGGGAAAGTCGACGATGCCCGGAACGTTTCAAGGACTACATTCTGGACCCAAGTTCCTAAGGGCCAGAAGGGATGGTAACTGCCACGTTGGGCCTCATATAAGTTGTGTGATGATTATTACTGTGTGTGTCACGTTGGCATTTTCGCTGTTTGTTGAAACTGTTGAGATTGTTAATTTGTTATGAAAAGGGAGGGATGTTTCAGAGTGATGCACGCATGCGCTAGGCGCAACGAAGCCACGCATGCGCAGTTGAATAAAGGGAGCACGTGCCAGTCAGTTGCGGCCGGGTCTCTGTAGTAACCAGCAGTGGCGGCTGCTTATTTAAGGCCTCGGGGCGCCGCCCTCCCGACCCCCAGGGAGTACAGAGAAAACAGCATTCCCTTTTATGATTTTATTATTCCTTCTATGCGCAGGGCGGCAGCAATGTTAACAAAATAAATGAATAAATAAATCATCTTGCATCGCGGCTGGGCCTAATCAAACTCACAGAGGGGCGCGTCCCATTTTACGTTGTTTTTCATAGCATTAATGGACAGAGCTCGTAGGCTCTGCACACTTTACGTAATCAATTACATGTAGGGCACTGTCACAGGCTGGCGGGGCGCTAGAGCTGTGGCCCCGCCAGTATAGTTGGTGCGCAAACGGCGTAGTGTATGATCTTCTCACATAGTAACACAATTTATGGACTAGTCATTGGCTGTTTGCCAGCCAATGACAATCCCGTTGTGGTGAGTGGGGGTGGGGTGATGGGCGTACCTGCGCCACTTTCTCACTTTGTGCAGAGCCCTCAGCCAGGGCATGGTAGGCCTAGCTTCCTTCCACACAGCAGAGCAGAGCAGGGCCTCAGCCACGTCAGCGGTGCGGCCTTGCTAATGTGGACCCCAAATCCGTACGGTAAGTAAGATTAGTTTATAGTTATGTAATGCGCAGCCCCACCAACTTGTTCCACGAGGCATGTGGTGGTCCATCTGAGAGGATTCTGAGGTGTCCCATGGCAGTGCTGCAGCCCAAGGCCAGGGACCTGTCAGAACGGTGCGCCGGGCACAGAAACACATCCGAGGATCCTCCACGGGGAACCGCTGGCCTGAGGCTAGTACTGGCATTACTCAGTGGACGTGAACTTGTAAAGGAGCCCGGACAGGCACCGGGCTTAGTTTGACTTAATAGGGGAACCATTTGTACCCAAGAGGTGTGCAAGGCACTCACGACATGAGCGCATTTTTTTCAACAACAACACGACCGATTCGTGTTGCTACTCTTTTAACTCAGTATCTCATATGATAAATGCCACTAGTGGCGCAGTTGCCACTGACGAGTTCCATCCGCTCCTCACAGGCATTGGCTTTGTATTCTGCCAAGCGTGAAGCTGTGTTGTTATCAGATAACAATAGGGGTTCCAGTTTGCCACATAGCCTCAACTTTAAACACTTCAGTGCTGTTGCCACTTGACTTCAGGTCATTTTTCCCTTTCTCCGTGTTTGATATGCAGTGGTCGGGTGTCCACTTAAAGTAAAAACTGCTCAAGCCGCTAAAGGGGTATGTTATAACATTACTGATTGTTGCTGTCACCCCCTGAAGCTGATTTGTCTTGCCATTTTATTATTTTGCTGTGTCAGGCCGATTCATTTATCACTGCCAGAAACGTAGCAGCCGCTCTGTGGATCTCAGTTCTGAATTGAAGTTTGAGAATAGCTTGACACGTTTGCATGATGGCACTGGGTACACAAACTCTTTTTAAAACAGCAGATAACCTTGCCGTTAATCGTGGGCACCAACCTGCTGGCTTTTGGCACCATTTAAAATGGAATGTTGCTGTACAGACGGAGTAATTGAGCAGTCTGTCCTTCGAGAGCGTTGGCCTGTTTTTCCGTCTGAGCCAACATCCCTTAGAATTGCTTTGCTTTACTCCATCCATATTTTAATTTCTACATTACTTTCGGCTTGTGTGGTGTGGTATACGTGTGCAACCTGCAAATCAAGGAATTTATATTTTTAAAAAAATGTATTCTGCAAGTCTTAGGTTTCATGGAATGCACTATAATGTATTGAAATATGTAACATGTGTATGCCGTCGCCATAACTTTGAACGAATTACCACTTTATGCATATTGGCATGGCTTCAGAATTAAAGATTTATAGCTTCAGTGTTTTATGCAGAGATGTCTTTATTGGAGGGCAAAAGGGCACTTGCCCCGGGCCCCCACCCTGGAGGGGGCCCCAAGAAGGAGCCTTATAAAAAGAAAAGTCAACAAAATTAAGTATCACACATCAGGATTTTCTATGGTGTGATGCTAAGGCTAAACATATTTACTGTCTGTTGTTGACACGCACATTTTGTTCTGATCTTTTCATCCTGTCATGCTATGTTCACTGTGGTATGCATAGTTTGCGTGGCACAACACCTGTAGCATTCTCACCTTTCTGTGGGCATTATATTGATCATGTGCAACAGCCAAAGTTGAAATGCATATTGACACATTTGAGTGCCCCGACGGTTCAGAGGATAGCTCAGTGTGTTAAGCACTCATTGCAAGCTGATTAGATAGCTCAGCGGGTTGAGCACTTGCTGCTGCGATCTGCAGGTCGCAGGTTCAAATCCTATCCTTCTGCGGTCAATAAATGAGTACCAATTTCGGTTGTGTGATATTGTATGTATGATACGTGATATGTGCTCTGTAAAGCGCTTTGGATTAAGGCACTATATAAATAACACATCATTATCATTGCAGAGATATGCTTTCATATGCATTATTACAATACCAAATTCCTACAAGGCCGACTCAGCGTTTCAAATGCATGAAGTTGTTAAGCATGCATGTATACATACTTTGTTTTATAGCACTCATCATCACCAATGTACCTGCACCAGATAGTGGTTGCTATAGAAACTAGCATAGCGTCAGTATGGTGAAGGTCTATAAATTGGATTGTTTAGATGGGGAGTTGTAAACCCTAGGCATGCACCTCCAATGATGACAATAAAGTGTCAGAGGTGTGTATGTATCCACATTCCAGACTGTGGAACCAAAGCATTCATGCTTGCATCCTGGCTTTGCCAGCAGATGATGCAGTGATCCTGGACACATGTTATATCACTGACAGTGACAGTACTCTACTGCCTCCTATGAAAAGGTTTGCTTCTCACATACTGGTGACATTGTTTGGCCAATTACCTGATTTTTCCTATCATGTAGGCCATTTGAGTGGAAGGAGTTATAGACAGAAGAGAGCAAACCACATAGTGCAGGCTTCTTATAAGCATATTTTAAGGTCTGCTTATTTGACAACAAACCGGTTTGCTTTTTTGTACCATCCAAAGGTTTTTCTGAACGTTTTTAAATACCATTGCCAAAGCCTGTGTTTGGGGTGTATTTAAAGGTTTAAAATACAAAAGAGAAACCTATCTGAAATCTTTTAAGATCCTAACCATTAGTATGCTGGTATTTATATACTTGATGGAGACAATGAAGCAAGAATCATTCCCATTTTGTATAATATTTCAATAACATTTTGTTTTTTAAAATGTTTATATTGGGTTATGTGATTTTCATATTTTCCAAGTCAGTTCTGTAAAATGGGATTATTTTAATTCAGGGTAAAAACTAGAAAAGAAATTGGTAAAGAGCATAAATTGCAGAGTGGGTACGAATCCCAGTTTCACCTCTTAATCAATGTGTGATCCTGGGTATCTCATTTAATCTTGTGTTTCCTCACCTGTCAAAATTGCAAGTCCCTAAACCTGGCAGCCCTTCAGAGTGATTTTGTTCTTAGGGTATGATCTTTAAAAAAGACTTACTCAGGGTTTCACTGGCTATATATAGTGTTGATTCCTCTATAATGATAGTGAGCATTGATATATTACACACCACAGCCCCCTGTTTCTTTGCTCTCAAATGGCAACACTGCTTGAAAACCATGCCCCACTTCTAATCTCAGTCTGTCTGGATAGAGGCACCTTCTTGGTATCTTCAAATCGT
Source organism: Ambystoma mexicanum (assembly GCF_040938575.1). Lineage (NCBI taxonomy): Eukaryota > Metazoa > Chordata > Amphibia > Caudata > Ambystomatidae > Ambystoma > Ambystoma mexicanum. The sequence goes on from NW_027182323.1 coordinate 2,360,037, forward strand.
CATCCACTTTCTATGCTATGGTATGTGGAGGTTTATCCTTGCTTCCCATTGGTCGCCTGTATCCATACTTGAGCACTTTTGCTGTCTCTCAGGCAGCTAGTCTGAGTCTTTTGACTACTCTGGATTATGTGAACCTTTGTCATAAAATCTGTGTCCTGCAGTTATACTATGTCCAGTATACCTTCCACGTGGCTGCTATTGATAAAATGTTTGCTGTACCTATGCTTGAACACAGGTACCCTCGTCATAGACTGCTAATGTTCCCCTTGAAATGCTACTTGTTTATCACTCTGTTACAACATGAATGAAGAGTGTAAGGTATCTGAAAGGGAGATTGCCATGCTTATTTTGATCTCTGCGAGGCAGCATATCAAGCTATGGGTCGGTATCGTCACATGGGTTGCGGCGCACTAGACATTCTATATCCCTTAATTCTTTTGTCTGTTGGAGGGGGCCCCAGAGGTGTCCATGCCCCGGGACCCCAAAATGCTTAAAATGGCCCTGGTTTTATGGTCTCCTTCACTTGGTTTTTGTGAAGGCATTTGCCACCACAGGCATGCAGGGTAAACGCTCTCCCTTGCAACTCACTTTATTTTTATTATTATTCCTTCCACCTGTACCAGCTGTTCTCAAGACAAGCTGCTGCAAAATACACCATCAGACTTGCACATGTAAGAATAATGTATCATCAATAGTACCTAAAACCTGATACTTTTTAGGTAATGTTTGTGTGGGATTGGACTGTAAATTGCACATTTTGGCAGCCATTTTTCAAAATGTTCACAGGGGGAAAAAACCCTGCACCCACTTGATGTGGATTGGGCAAGCTCGCTGCACACGCTCGCAAATGCGCCCTGCTGAATTTACGCCCCACCACCTTTCAAAGTCACCAGCCGCCACTGGTAACCAGGCCTGTGTCTGTGTGTTCCTCCAGGTACCGGGCGGGGTGGGCCTCACTACGGAGGGAACCTGGGCTGCATTATACTATTTAAAAAGTAGGAGTGGCATTTTTGCCTGTTTTGGGATACTCCTATCAAGAGTAGTGCCTACTACACTATGGAAACTCTCAAGTGAAATGCTTTGATGGCTGATCAGTGATTGGCAAAACTACAGGAAGGGCCCTTTGACACACAGCGGTTGGTCTGTAATATGTCAGCCTGGCTCATGGCCCAGAGTTCGGTCACAGCTGTACTATAGCCACTGCTGATCCTTTAAAAGCCTCTCTCTAATTTTTCTCCCTTGCAATGTTCTTGCCTCTTTCCCCCAGCCACCGCGGAGGTGACCCACGTGCGCATTTAACGTGCAATGCCTTGTCCCATGCAATCTTCCTGCTTCCCTGGGGTTTGAATGTTTTTAACTCATAGCTCCTTAGAAACATTTTTGAAAACGAGGAAGATTCTGAAAGTTTAGAAAATGTTTCTGGGTTTTTACCCTCCCTTCAGCAGCAGTGAAACTCTTTCCATAGATGGTGAGAAGTGAACACCAGTATTTCACTAAAGTAAAACATAGAACACGAGCAAACCCAGAGGCTTTTCTGAACAGGTCACATTATAACCGCATCTGGCCTGGCGTTTTCAAGTAATCCTCCAACATGTCATCGTCATGGCAATGGTTTCTGTTCTGACTCGGCTACATTGAGTGGGCATTGTACTTCCTAGGTGTAGCGCCATGATGCCCTCGGGCGACTGATGCGCTTTATTAGTGTACATGACATAAACACAATGTTCCATGCCTGGAGTCTACAGTTTATCTGAATACAGGAAAGCCTTGTGGCAAAGTACAACATTGAAAGTCATGTTGGTTATGATGGCTCCATTACTTCGGTGCATGTGTTGAGTGAATCGCAGGGTCTATGGTGGAACAGTTACCACTCTGCTCTTTGAATCCAGCGCTCAAATGTCGGTGGGATCATTAAGCACGTGACCTCTTAAACGCCTTGATGGTTATTTCTCACTTTCTATGCTCTCACGTTGTTTAACATGATATATACTTTACAATAGTGTAATTTTCATTCATTTTCCCTTTCAAAATATTGTTCTTTCATATAAATCCGAAATGTTTGAAACACTTCTATATAAAGCATTGAATGCATTATACATGAAGGGCAAAGTGAAAGGAGGGACTCAAGGACTTATGGTTTTTGTGTTGCAATATGTCAACCTGCCTCTCGCACCAGGTTCAGTCACAGCTGTACTATTGCAACTGCTGATCAGTTAAAAGCTTGTATTGCATTTTTCTCTGTGGAAATGTTCTTGCCTCTTTCCTCTGGCAACCACTTAAGTGAATCACCTGTTCTGTTAACTTGCTAAAATGACATCTTTCCATGCAATCTTTCTACTTTCCTGGTGTTTACCTGTTCTTACTTCAAAGCTTTATAGAAACATTTTTCAAAACAAGGACGTTTCTGAAAGTTCAGAATTTTTTCTGGACATTGCCCTCCCTCCAGCAGCAGCAAATCTCTTTACTTTTCGCTTACGCGAGCTGACCCAGTATTTCAATAAGAGCACCTGGAGACTGACTGCCCCTGGGTGGTAGCGGTGTGCGGTATAAATCAACATGACATAACATTAAACATTTTGAATCCCCCAGACCTACCATCAACACAATATAATTTCAGCCACCAAGTTTGTTTGATCCCAATTAAGTTAGACAGGTGCTGTGATTGCGAGGAATCGGACCGTCCACACTGTAGGTGTGCGCTCACCTGGGATTTAGTTTGGATATGGCAAGAGGAGTACACAATGCATCTCCAGAAGGTGGAGTGCCAAAACGTCCCCCTGCCATGGCCAGCCTAATTAACTAACAAAGCCTCCATGGATCTGTTGTGTCCTTTTGTTGAGCCTTGTAGCTGGTCACAGTAATTTGCATACTAATCAGAGAGTAATTCAAATAGGCCCATATGGGGCCTGGCTTAAGAGGCTAACAAACGAGACAGGAAACCCCAACAACCTTTTATTATGTACTGCGTCAACCTGAAGCCAGCTCCCACCCTCAGTATCGATTAACAGTGAACTCTCATGTCTGGGACTGCATGTTTACAGTAGTTCTCCCCAGAGGGGAACCCCATTCATAAAATACGAGTATGTGGTTTGCAGATGCCAGAAAGTCTAGTCTCGCTGCAGCTTTAAGGGAGACCTGCTGCTAGTAATCGGAACCACAGAGAGCTCCATTGACCAGAGCGACCCTTTGCTCCATAACAGACAGGAATGGGTGGGACTTAGTATTAGATGTGTTCATCCCTTTACCTTTTCTGGTTATGGCCTCACGCATACAGGAGATTGTTTGTGGGCACCCAGGATTGGTTTATTAACGTTGACTTAGCCTACACCAATCCCTGTGGTCCATTTGGCTTTGAAAGAGGGCCAAGCCCCTCATTTGGAAGGTCATCTGAAGGCTTCACTAGAAGCAGAAAGCAGAACTCATCATTAGACCCTGGCTGGAGGTACAGTCTGCCTTACATGTTCCGCCTGTGAAGGAAGGTCAGGACCTCCAAGAGAGAAGCAGATTCCTCCCCTAAACATCTCCCATATAACAGAGGGATATACCGAATTCCGAGGACCCCCTAGCAGCTCCAGAACCCATACCCAGACAGCACACATCGTACCCTGCTATCCTCTGCAACAAGCATCCTAGGTGGGAAGTGCCAAAAAGTCTCTGACCATTGACCAGGTGACAGTGAAAAGAATATATGTTAAAAGTAAAAGAAGAGGAAAACCCCCCAAATGTGGCCATGTCAATATTTACAACCTGCCCTAAGTTGTAGGATCACAGGAAGATCTGTCTGTAGTAATAAACGTATAGTTCACAGGGGGGCTGGCTCTATACTTTGGTTGTTGTGGTGTTGACCCTTTAAATGTATTTGGCACTACTTTGTCATGACTGCGAATAAAAGGAGCCTCAGCCGGCACGTGTGCCAGAACGGCGGCAGACTCCATGAATGGCACTTCTGTCTCTGTGTCTTATTATTGGGCCTGCAGGCTGACGCCCAATGACCATGGCACTGCACCCCTGCTGATCTAGGTGCCCCCAGATCAGCATGTGTAACCTGGGAGCCCCCAGGCCACTGTCCTGCTGTGTGACCACCGCACAACTGCTCATCCATGAGCCCCCGACAGCTGATGTCCAGCTGTGTGATCATGGCAATCAGGGGGATCCCTGTAGCTGTCCATGCCTTGTGACCACGGCACTATCTGTGTCTGTTGCGTGCCCTGAGCACTGATCGGGCTGGCCTGTGTACCACAGGTCCAGCCTACAACAGGTGTCAGGGATCCTTGCTCTTTTCCGGAACAAGGGATGAGTTCCAGGGAGGCTGAGGCTGTGCTAGATCAACCTGTAGGTCCTAGGCAGGCTTCCTCTGTACTACAACAGCCGGGTGTGCTAGGCAGAAACAGCATCAACTCCCTCTGTTGCAGGGAGAGTCTTGTCAGCATATTTGTACATTACCACAGATTATCAGACTTTTTTTATCTGACGGAGAAACATCATACTGTGGGTGTATGCCGAACACTCATACGCTCATAAACATTTCACAAGTTGTAGAAACCTAAGTGCACAAGGACTGCACTGTGCGCACATGTGCCCAAGCTCAGCTGGAGATAAGGCAAGTGAGGAACACACAACGAGCAAACTCAAAGGGGATCATTTTCAAATGAACTAGAGCATAATTAGTAGTGTGTAATGTTTGTACTCTCTCCTTTTACGCTCCAGTTTATTTTACAGCAGTCTTGAGGTTCAGGAGAGCAACAAGGAAGGCCCGGGGGGAACGCAAAGCCTTTCCCCCAGGGTGGTTTTGGGCGCTGCACAGGCCAGCAAGCTGGCCTGCGTATAGCGCATCTTTTGGGGGGTATTTAAGGAGGCATGGAAGGTTCGGGAGCAGGCGATGGTCGAGGATGAGCTTTTGTCCGGGTTGCCTGCTTCCGTGCCTTCCCTGTGTTCTGGGCCTTGGTTTGGGTTTAGTGGAGTTAACGTGAGGTGAGGTGGTATCATTAGTGTTGGGTACAGGTGGGAGGATTAGCCGTGTTTGTAATTGTTATAAAATACATTTTCTTTATTTTTTTCAAAAGTTTATATATTTTGCGTAGTCGGGGGTACTGTAGATAAGGTACCCCCCCTTACCTGGGGGTTTCAGCGGTTCAACCGCTTGCCTTCCGCTGTGGTGGGGAGGGCTACTGGTGTGGGGTGAAGTGTGCTCCGGTGCGATCACCGCTGGCGAGGTCCGTGGGAGTGGTCTGCGTGGTGGTGGGTTTCCCTCTGGGACCGGGTGGCTGTCAACGTAGGTGGCCTGCTGGGGGGCATTTAGGTAGTAGGAGTTTCCAGGGCCTGGTGCGGGCTAGGAGTATTTTGGTCAGGCTGTGGGGTAGTGCGTGGCAGGACAGGAGCTCCTCTGTAGCTCCGTTCGGGCGGGCGGGCGGTGCCTGCTGCCGGTCATCGTGTAGACGCACGCGGTGACATGCATTAACCAGGAGAGGGCAGTGCAGAGTTCTTAAAGGGACGCACATGTCTTTTAGTAGGGCTATTTCTCCTGATGTTATGGTTTTCTCTGTAATTAATTAAAAAAAAAAAAATTAATAAAAGGAGGATAATATAATACAGGGAGATAGGCAATTGGCCTGTATTCCTTGTGCAGGAGTGGGTGGATCAGGTAGTGGAATTGGTAAGGAAGGCGGGTCGCAGGGCATTTTTGGCAAAGTGTGATATCAAGGCAGTGTTCAGGTTGCTGCCGGTGCACCCGGAGGATTTTTGGCTGCTGGGGATGCAATTTGAGGACCGCATTTACGTGGAAATGGCTCTACCAATGGGCTGTGCTATCGCTTACGCGTTGTTCTAGCGTTTTAGTTCATATTTGCAGTGAGCTTTTACATATAGTTCGGGTGTGGAAGGTGTTTTGCACAACTTGGAAGATTTTTTGTTCAGCTGGGCAGACAATGAATTAGAGTGCAAGAACATGCTAGGGAATTTGCAGATGTTGATGCAGGAGTTGGGGGTGCCTTTGGCAGAGGACAGAACGGATTTTGACCTTTTTGGGGACTGATTTGGACTCGGTGGCCATGACATCACACTTGCCGCACGACAAGGTGAGTCGTTTAGTGGGTTTGCTGGAGAAGGTGGCAGTGGCACGGAAGATGACATTACTGGAGATGCAACGGTTGGTAGGGCATTTGAGTTTTGCATGTAGGGTGGTGGCCCCGGGACGTACTTTTTGTAGGAACATGTCGTGGTCTATGGCGGGACCAAAGTGCCCACATCATCGGGTAAGGGTTTCAGGGGCAGTGCGGGAAGATTGTAGGATTTGGCTGCACTTCTTGGAAGGTTTTAACGGGGTGTCCATGTGGCTACAAGGGGATCCCGTAGCATGGGAGGTGCAGATATTTTCGGATGCAGCAGGTGCAGGGGTTTTTGGAGTTTTCTGGGAGGGCAGATGGTGTGCGGAGAAGTGGCTGCCGCAGTGGCTAAAGGAGGAAAGAAGCATAGCATTTCTTGAGGTCTTTCCTTTGTTGGTTGCATTCAAATTGTGGGGCAGGGAATTTTCAAACAGGAAAGTACATTTCAATGTTGATAATGAGTACGTGGTCAATGCGGTCAACAGGCAGTCGGCTAGGGACCAGAGGCTGGCGAAGTTAATGAGAGAGTTTTTGTTGCGATGCATGGAATGGAATGTGCTGTTCAGGGCAACGCACATGCCGGGTAAATATAATGGTATCGCTGATGCATTATCTCGTTTTCAATGGCAGAGATTCCGTGGATTGGCACCAGGAGCGACCGGAGTGGGCAGTGGATCCCGGAGGAGCTGTGGAAGATAGGATGTTGAGAGCGCTGTCGTAAGTGGAGGGTTCACTGGCCCCAGCGTCTAGGGCAGCTTACAGGACGGCGTGGGAAGAATTCCTAAAAGGGGGAGCGCATAGCTGGAGGGGTAGGGAGGATGCCGAGGAACACAGAAGGGATGATGTGGTCAATTACCTGTTGTGGTGTATGGACAGAGTGAGATGCTGGAAGTGCATTGGAGGGACAGGGCCTACATATCCTTGTCCTTTATTGCTTTTTATCGTGTGTTCTGTCATGTTTTCCGCGCAGGAGTTCATATGGGACTCCTGGCGGTGCAGCTCTCTCTCTTGGTTTGGTGAACAGAGCCATGGGATACCCTTATGGCACCCATGGGTAGGTGTACAACCCAGTGCCCCTAGTGTATGTTTTTGGGCACCTGTTTGTGACCCACAGAGCAGGGTACGGGCTGGTGGCTGCTCTGTGCTGAAAGTACTGGTGCCCTGAGCGTCCTCCATTTTGGGATGCCCAGGCCCTGTCATTGGAATCACTAGATTCCTGATGGAGACAAAATGGCCCCCATGGCCTCTTGCCTTCCATCACCTGTTGCCTTGATCCTCCCGAAGTCCCGAGAAGCCCTGCCTCTGTCCCTTCCCCCTGGCTGACTGTTGGGTGGAAGTTCCATATATGGTAGTGTGGGGAAGTGCCGACCAGACTGGCTGGAGCCTTCTCAATGACCGTATGTTGTGGTACGCCTGTGGGCGGTACCTGGGTGAATGGAGTGTGTGACAAATATGCATTCTATGTTGTGGCTGTCTAGTATCTGGTGTTTGACACAATGGTTGAGACAGCCCTGCCCGAATCCGGTATGAATGCAGCTTGGAGTGTTGAATGGCTCAGTACTTGTCCCAATACGCATAACTTGTTGTGAGTGTCTGGAGAGAAGTGAATGGGCTGAATGCACCGTGTGCCTGATTGGCTGCCTGCCTGCATGAATGACCTTAGTCGTGATTAGATGCTTGAGTGTGACCCAGCGGAATCAATGGGATATCAATAGTATATCTGGGGAACTCTCACTGCTAGAAATCGTGTTCAGAAGCTGATGTCCACTACGACGAGTAACTGGAGTAACTGAAGCTTGATCTGGAAGCCCTGCTAGGCGAGAATAATTGCTGTTGCTCTCCTTCGCAATCTGAAAGCTTCTGTGCCTCAAGGACTGACCCAGAGAGGATCTGGTAAGGCGCCCTCTTCCCGAGCTACGAGGGACCATCGTGCACAGCTGATCTTTGCTTAAGATTCCTGGTAGACAGGCTGCCGACCCGATATGGGGATTGCTGCGGAACTCCAGGGAGAAGCGGACGGATGTCCACCACTGTCGATGACCGCCGTCGCCGACCGAAGCCGCCGTGCTCCCGTTGCCTAAGAACTTTATTGATCCAAGGATGCTCTCGTCCGTGTCGTCGCCACCGTATCCTGCTGGAGAAGGCCTGACTGTCGACGCGCCGAGGAGAATCCACCGGTGGGTTTCCTGCCACCCAAAGACCACAGAGACTCTGATGATTCGACACTCTTGCTGGGCCACAGTTCTTCAACTCTTTGCGCTCCAGAACTATCGACACCGAGGTGCCCCGCACGCCTCTTCCTTGCAGGACATTTACGCTTCCCTGTCAATGAGCACTGCTAGGAACGACGCGGCCACTTCACCGTCGTAGCTCGACCTGTTCTCCGTCGGACGTTCGACGACCCGCGACTCCTGCCTGAAAGGGAGGACACTAAAGAAGGGCCGTTGATTCCCTGACAAGGAACGCTACAATGCCAAGGTACTTTGGGGTTGCAGAACTATTGGAAAGTCTAGTGTGAACAATATATGGACTGGGCTTGTATCTTTCTTCTACAGGTTGCCCAGGTGGGGGGATCTCCACACAGAAATGTGTTACGGTAGTTACCAGTATTCTGCCAATTGATCAACCATCTTGCTTTCATTCCTCTCTCTACTGCTGGGTTCCTCTTTATTCTGATCTGTGTGTCATTCTGACCGTATGCACTTTAATGAGATCTAATAACGTTAGTGGTACCACTTTAGAATTGTATATATTTACCATTGTTGATTTTCAGAGTACAAAGTGAGTTATCGTGATCGTGTATATGACCTTGAATATTAATTATATAAAGACTGTGTTTTAATCGGTACAGTGTGTGGACATTCCTTTGTGGGTGCTTGGGGACTACACTGTACTTAAGAACCAGCTTGCATCACCTCCTGAGAAGCTAGGCCTTGATTTCTCGTCCATTGCTACCACAATAGAGAATCTTGGCTGTGGTCCTCTGTGCCTCTCCTCTACAATAGAGAGTCGAAGTACAGACCCCCCCTCCGGTCTTTACACAGAGGTTGGCCGAAAACAACTATATTTGGCAAGTTGGCGTGAATAGCCTTTTATGGGAAATGGTTTTGGGGTTTCCAACCGAGCGGCAGGGAAATGGCGAATAGGATGTTGGAGGGCTGGGTGAGGGAGAGCAAGAGAGATAGGGATGGCAGAAGGCCAGAATCAATGGCTTTGTTGGTCAGATTATGCCGGGCATTGGAGGGAGTTTGCTGGTGGGCTCAGGAAGGAGTCATGTTTCAGGCCTGTTTTACGTGGTTGTTTTTTGGGGCATTTAGGGTGTCAGAATTAGTGGGAGTGAAGGGAGGGGCAGGGGGATTGCAGTGGAGAGATATTTATTTCTCGGATTTGGGGGTGGATATTTGGATTAGGAGGTCCAAGACCGATCAGAAAGGGAGGGGCTGTTGGGTATATCTTGGGTGGGGTAGTAAGGAGCTGTGCCCTGTTAGGTCAGGTTTAGCGTGGAAAGAGATCTGTGGGGGTGGTTCAGGGCTGGCTTTTCGGCATGAGGATGGGGTGGGGTTATCAGCTGTGCAAGTGTTCGGGGTACTGAGGAAGGTGTTGTTGGTAGTAGGTGAAAACCCGGGGGACTTTGGAACTCATTCGTTCAGGATGGGTACAGCATCAGAGGGTATCCGTTTGGGGCTATCAGAGGACAAGGTTAAGGTCGATGGAGTTCAGGGAGGGTCAAGGGATACATTAGGGATCTCAGCAAAGTCTCTGGATGAGATGGGGCAGGAGGTTTTAGGGGAGGGTAGTGGTTTGAAGGGTTGTGGGATGGTGAGTGACATTGTGATTTCTTTTGCAGATATGGCGCAGAGACCGGGGCAGATTCCGCAGATTTGGATTGTGGGGCATTTTATTGTAAAGTGGGCAGGAAAGGAGGCTGAGAGGAGTATTTTTGGCACGCAATTGCGGTAAAGCTATAAGGTGGCGATTGTGAGGTGGTCGGGTCTTGGGGGGCGTTGCTGGGATCAACTTCTTCCCATGTTGACAGGGATGAGAGAGCGGTACGGGGTCCTAGATGGGTTGATCATACATGCGGGGGAGAATGATCTACTACGGGACACGGGTGTGGCTCTCCTGAGAAAAATGAAGAGGGGTTTGGCACGGCTCAGGGAGATATGGCCTAAGGTAAATTTGATATGGACTAAGTTGTTACCGAGGAGAGTGTGGAGGGGAGCGGTAAGTGAGGGGGCAGTTGAGCGGACGAGGAAGAAAATAAACAGGGAGATGGTAAAGTTTTGTGGCTTGGCAGCGGTGCAGGTCTTGGACCACAGGGAGATTGTATACGAGGATTTTGCGGTTTTTAGGGAGGATGGTGTCCACTTGTCGGTTTTCAGGAATAGCTACTACGTTGCGGATTTGACATTGCAGGTGGAGGGCATAACTAAGAGTTGGAGGTAGGATGGATTGTGGGGGGAGTGGGGCAGAAAGAACACCTCAGGGGAGGGTTTTTCTGATGCCGGGTGTATGGCCCCTTTTGGATGAGGGGGGAGGCAAGCACAATGGGGGATTAGCACGGGAAAGGATGGGGTTGGTGCTGTTTGTACGAACAGGCTGTGCAAAGAGGGAGAACAGGTCTTGAAGATGGAGGGGCATGGCCCTGGGGGAATGATGCGAGAAAGCGGGAAGGAAGGCTTGAGAAGATGGTAAGGAGACGGTAGGGTGCAGGGGATAGGTAGGGAGGAAGTTGGATTGATTTAATTATTTATTGGGGGATGTAAAGTGTTCAATTATCAAATATGGTTTGGCAAGTTGTTAAAAAACAGTTATTTTAGTCTGTAAGGCCAGAGGCCAGGTTAGCGTTATTTGTGAGCCACGGCCTGTCACATCAAAGTGACCTTTTCCACTTCAAGCAAGTCTGGGTGTTTTTTGCAGTAAGCCCAAAGCGGGGCCCCAGGGGGAACGCAAAGTGTTTCCCCCCGGGGTGGTTTTGGGTGCTGCACAGGCCAACGAGCTGGCCTGCATATAGCGTGTCTTCTGGGGGGTATTTAAGAGGGCAGGGAAGGTTCGGGAGCAGGCGACGGTTGAGGACAAGCTTTTGTCCCCGCCCTCCCTCCCCCTGGTTAGGGTCCTTTTGGGTCAAAATTGTGGGGTATGAGGTTTTTATTGGGAAGCTGCCTTTTTTCCCCAGTCAGTGGGTTTTTCGGCAGTTTTTGGGTGTAAGGTTATCAGGTCCGGTGGGAAGGTTAGTAGTTTTCGTGTGACAGGCCGGGGCGTTAGTTGGGGAATTATGTGTAAGGTTTTCGTTGCTGTTGTGACAGGTCAGCCTGGCTGTAGGTCATAGGAAGGAGGAGATTGGTGTAGAGGGGAGCTGAAGGGGTATGAGGTTTCTTGTTGCCAGGGTCATGGCCCCTTTTGGATGAGCACAATGGGGGATTAGCATGGGAAATGATGGGGTGGTGCTGTTTGCACTAACAGGCTACCCCGGGGGTGCAAAGAGGGGGAACAGGTCTTGAAGATGGAGGGGCATAGCCCTGGGGAAATAATGGGAGAAAGCAAAAAGGAAGGCTTGAGAAGATGGTAAGGAGACGCTAGGGAGCAGGGGATAGGTAGGGAGGAAGTTGGATTGATTTAATCATTTATTTGTTGGAGGGATGTAAAGTGTTCAATTATTAAATATGGTTTGGCAAGTTGTTAAAAAACTGTTATTTTAGTCTGTAAGGTCAGAGGCCAGGTTAGTGTTATTTGTGAGCATTGGCCTGTCACATTAAAGCGACATTTTCCACTTCAAGCGAGTCTGGGTGTTTTTGTGCAGTAAGCCCAAAAGCAGAGTTTGCATTTCTGCTTTGCTTTCTTCTTCCGTCTCAGGTGAGCATTTGGTTTTACGCCTGCATGAGATGTTCCTGCAGGTGTAAAACCAGAGACTCCAGTGGATAAGGCCTTGCTTTTACACGTGGTGTATTGAAGGGGGAATCCATTATAAATCACTACCTTTTGCAGGCGCTATTTAATGTCTCTCAAAGCAGAGAGACAAAGTAGAGTGAAGGTGATTTCGCCTTGCTTTCCTCTTTACTTTTACGCTGACCCCTAAGAGTCTTTTCTGAACAGAGGCCAATACAATAGCCCATAACACAGCGTTTCTAGGTGCTCTTCTTCCAACATGGCAGACTCATGGCAATGGGGAACTAAGAAAATGCTCCATGCCTGGATTGTATGATTGGTCAGAATACAGGAAATCTTCATGTACATGAAAAAGCTAATGGCCTGATTTACAGCCTTGTTTTTCAATTGGAAAACACCATTGAACAATGTGTTGTAAATCAGTTCCTAAAAGTAGTAAATGTGAAGGCTATGGAGCTTTTTTAAATATGTGTAGTGCATGAATGAGCCCATGATTAGATCGCGTTCAATGGTGTAATGACAGTCTACCCATTCCCCCCACAGGGGTAGGTATCCCAGGAGGTGTGATCGTCTGCCTGTCTGCCTGGGTTCCTTTACGGCTGGTTGTCATTGCACCGGTGTGAGGTGTCATACTCTTTGGATATTCAGACACAGTTCTAACAATGAATTGTTGTCAATGTCTTCAAAGTTCGATGAGCTTAATGGGCCGTTATCACACGGACCTTGTGCAATTATTTCCTCAATAGCAGTAGAATTTATTTCAGGGGGCGGATTTCGGGGAAAGAACCCAGTAATCACAACTTGATTCGCTGGGATGGCGTTCTTAACTTTCTTTTCTGTTCTGTTTTTCTGTTTCTGGGAAATACTGTTGCTGCAATACATATATCTTAATCAAGCTATTGGTCACTGACGTAAATGGCAGTGTTATACTGTTTCAAATACTAATGGCTTTACTGGAAATGTCACCACATAATGCGCTCTTAATTAGATTTGGTTGAAATACATTGTAGTCACCCTATGAAAAAGTGTGCAAAGAGCATTAAGGAAAACAAAAGGTTCATAACAGTAACAGGACATATCGAATTGTTTCAATCCTCCACAGAGATTGCCAATGAATTAATGGAAATTCTAAAAAGTCTGCCCAACTGCCGTGACATTTCCTCACCGCAATGCCGTGACTCGGATTAAAACCGAGGTTGCTACGGCCACAACGCGGAGTACTAACCACTATACGAACACGCCGAGCTACTTGGGCTGCTATGTTGTGACATTCCACCTGCCACTGGCAGTGAGGGTGAGGAGGCGTCTACCGCAGGGAAGTTCTTCTTGCTGATTCCGTTCGTGATGCAGTGAAGGTGGGGACAGAGCACAGTCCTTCACGCGCTGTCCGGGCTGTGTGCGGCATGCACCAAATAGCTGGTAGGCAGGGAGGGGCGTGGTCCGGGTTCGCGTCCTCTGGGATCGTTCGTTGGAGGAGGAGGAAGCAGGCCTTATGCTCCGGGCCGGCTATGCAGGACAGCTGGATCGCTGATAGGACTTCAAAGGCGCGGCCGGATAAAGCCGACGACTGGCGCCCAGTGGGATCACTGGTATGGATGCGGAGACGTGCAACAAGATTGCCGGTGTGCGGAGGAGGAGGACGCTGGTGTGCTGGATGCGCCTCATCGCCAGTTGTTATACCTCGCGGTCACACAGAATAAACGGATACACACCAGCTCGTTAGGATACAACCACTTTATTCAACACATAGGAAGATACTGATCCTCCTCCGGTTCTTCCCTCGATCCTCCCCTTTTTCTCCGTCACATCCGCTAGTGACGTGCAAGGTGGAGCACTGTCTTAAAGGGACAGGTCCCTGTCACAGGACGTTTCAAGTCAATCTGATCGGTATTGTTCTGTGAAAAAAATGCGTTCTTAGACACAGTGAGGAGTTTTTGGGGATAATGGGAAAATCCTTTCCAAGTAAATGCCAAGAATTTCTTAGTCCAATCATGAGGTTTGCTAGGCCTTTTTATACAGTGGCTGAAAGAGAGAGTATAACAGTCATTATAAATAAAGGGTCAAGGTAGTGACAGTTTATGGAAGGAACAATTTGCACATAGTTTTAAAATGTGGTCAGGAGGAGGACAATGTGCATACACATATGAATCATTAGTAGGTAGACATTATGCATGCACATATATTTATTTATTTTTTATTGTAATTGGGGTGTTGGGGGGGTTAATATAGCACGTCCAATGTAGAAAAGTGCTTTCCATAGCACTTTGCCTCAGAGGTCAAAGAGAACAAGAAGTTACACATGTTGGAGGTGAGGGTGAGACAGGGAGGAGATATGATCCCCGTATGAAGCCGAGAGAAGGAGGAGGCGTGAACGTGCATCCATGTATGCAGGCGAGAAAGGGAGGAGCCAGGGTCATGCATCCCTTCCTGAGGGTGAGACAGGGAGGAGATATGATCCCCGTATGAAGCCGAGAGAGGGAGGAGGCGTGAACGTGTATCCATGTATGCAGGCGAGAAAGGGAGGAGCATTGGTCATGCATCCCTGCCTGAGGGTGAGACAGGGAGGAGATATGATCCCTGTATGAAAGCAAGAGAACGAGTCGGCATGAACATGCATCCTTGTATGCAGGTGTGACATGGAGTCATCATGAACATGCATCCCTTTATAAGGACATTACATGGAGGACGCATGAACATGAATTCCTTGAATGAGGGCTACACACGGAGTCATCAGGAATATGCATGCCTGTATGACAACAATATAGGGAGGAGACATACACATTGCATCCCTGTATGAGTGTGTGACAGAAAGGAGACATTACATTGCACCCCTGAATTAGGGCGTGAGAGGGAGGAGACATTAACATGCATGCTTGAATGAAAAACATCTTAAGGAGTTTGCGCACACTTTCCGTATTTGTCAGGTCCTGTTAATTTTATTAATTGAAATGTGCCACCTCCTCTTGCCAAATGTAGGAGTGTTAAGGGGGCTCCCACTAACTAAGAAAACATAATCAATTTTTTCAAGTGGTGAGTTGGGGTGTCCGTTCCTTGTTGGCTTATTTTCTTTGTTCTGCCACGCAGAGGCAAATGCACTTGTCTTGTAATATTCTGCAGCTACTCACACACTCCCTCCATTGCTTTATCTAGAATTTCTCCACATACAGAACCTTTGAGGTCAGGCTGCTGATGATATGAACATATTCATTAAGGATGCATCAGTATTCACAAACTAAAGGATTTGCCACTGTATGCCAAAGACAGACCTCTTTAAAGGTGTCAACTTATCAGAGACATGTGCTACCCTACTTTCAGCTCTTTGGTGCCAGGCAGTGAAGATGCCTGTAGATCATTGAAGTTCATGGTGGGGCTCATATTATGCACCCTGAATGATAAAACCAGGGACATCACCTATAAGACGTCACATTATGAAACTTCTCCATTATAATCTGTGCATTCCACAGCTACCTCAGGTAGCCCCCAAGATCCTGCTCGCATCTTCCACTTGGCCTGAAATCACCCACGAGAAAGAGGAAGGGGACAACTAGAACCAACATGTTGCTTTGCATAAACCAAAGAGCATTTTGGGATTAATGACCACACATGTTTATATTGGACCAATATGTCTGTGACAGTGCTTCCCGCCTGCAAGCATTCTGAGCACATAATGCACAGAAGCCTACTGCACATTTAATTTGTGATAAAGCCTATACAGTGACATCACTGAAAACCATGAAGCATATATACTCATTTGGACAGACTCAGCCGTGGCTATTAGGCAATGGCTGTACTACTTGAGCACAAGGCTACTTCTTGTTTCCCTGCACAAATGTACGAGCACAAGCCTCCAAGTGCTAATGTTTGGTAGACTTAGGGAACCCCCGCACCAAACGGGAATTGCTCTTTTCTTTGTCTGCCCTTCGATTCGGACACCGGGCCGAGAGACACCCTTGATCTAAGAGTTAAGAGAAGGAAGGAAGAGGCATGGCTAAGAAGGTGGAAGGTATGCTATTGTTAATTTGCATATTTAAGTAACTTTGGGTCTCACCCTAAATTACTAGGGGAATCCAGACGTGGACCCCTTGCTCACTATTCTTAGAGAGGCACAGATCCACCCTACTGATGAGGTCCAACCAGACCGAAACACGTGTCTGGGGTTTCTGTTGGTACTCTTGTTCAGAGGAGAATTGCCTAGCATTTCGGTGCTGGACTGCCCCAGGGCAGGACAAAGACTGATATGTTTGGGATATTTCTTCTCTGTGAAAGATAGTGAGCTAAAGACTCTGGGTAAGTCTCTCGTAACCAGGACTAATGTCTGGCAGAGAGACTCCCAGGACCCCCCTTGTTAATTTGGAAGGTATGCTATTACCATAATCGAGACAGGAATTAATTAACGTCCCAACTACAGTGGAATGTTCTGTTTGTGGAATAAATTGCATGGCAAGACGCAGAAGGCATAAGGAGTAAAGAAAACGGATTCTAGTTTAGCTCCCATTTGGCTTTCACAGCGAAGATTAGCTTACCAGATGCGTCCCAAGTTCTTGATTTTAGGAGCATAGTTTAGGATTGAGCCCATACAGCAAGTGGGAGGGGGACATTTAGCCTTGTCTGTAAGAAGATGTTTAGGTCCAAACAGGACCAGTTCAGTCATACTTGATTTAGTTGCAGCCTGTTCTGTGACATCCATAGTCCCACTTCTTCCAAACATTGGTTTACTCTATGAAAGGATTCTTCACAGTTGCCCTATTTAAAATAAAATCAGTGTCATCAGCATTTGATTGAAACCCAATACTCTCCCAACTCTACTATGTTGGCATGCTTGAACCAAATCGATCACTCTTTAAATGTTATGTTATGTTATGTTATTTTGCATTTCTATAGCGCCTTATGTACCATTGGTATGATCTCAAGGCGCTGGTAGGTTGAACGCCCTGGGGAACCGAAGTTCAAGTCAGTAGAGAGAGAGAGTCATAAGGTGCGTGTGAGCACCTTATATGTGTGCAGCAGGTGTGGCATTTGTGTGAGAGCTGCTTCTTAGCGGTAGGTGTGGTGGTTGGGAGATCAGGAGTATGTGTTAGTTCTGGCAGGTTGTTATCCAGACCGATTCTGGCTGCGTTAGGCCTGAGGAGAACACCTAGGCTGGAGGGTGTGTAACCAGCTGTGTTTAGTTAGGATGATGGGGAGTATGAGGCAAGTGATGATATGAGAACAGCCATACCGAATGGTGTCATAGTACTGCTGCGTTCTAGTTGAGTGGTGGTGTAAGGAAGAGAGTAAGCTTGGATATGAGATATGGTGGTTTACCATAGGTGCTTGGGATCGAGCACACTCCAATAGTTCCATGCATTCCAACCGTTCAATGTACACTGACCGTTCCATGCATTCCGACCGTTATACCCACTTCACCCGTTTCGTCCACACACTTCATTAATTTCATCTACTTCTCCCGTTCCACCTACTCCACCGGTTCCACCCACTCCACCCATTCCACCCAGTTCATCCGTTCCACCCACATACTTCCCGGTTCCATCCACATGCTTCACCCGTTCCATCCACATACTTCACCCGATCCATCCACATATTTCACCCGTTCCATCCACATACTTCACCCATTTCATCCACAGACTCCACCCGTTCCATCTACATGCTTCACCCGTTCCATCCACATGCTTCACCCATTCCATCCACATACTTCACCTGTTCCATTCATCCATTTCCTCGGTTAATCCTCATATTTCACCCGTCCTTCCACATACTTCACCGGTTCCATCCAACCACTTCATCCGTTCCATCCGTCCACTTGACCCGTTCCATCCACATACTTGACCCGTTCCGTCCACAAAACCTGACCCGTTCCATCCATGTACTTGACCCGTTCGATCCATATATTTGGCCTGTTCCATCCACATACTTCACCCGTTCCATCCATCTACATACTTCACCCGTTCCGTCCACATGCTTCACCCCTTCCATCCAAATACTTCACCTGTTCCATCCATATACTTCACACGTTCCATCCTTATACTTCAGCCGTTTCATACACCCACTTTCGCCATTCCATCTACCTACTTCATTCGTTCCTTCCACATACTTCACCTGTTCCAATCACCCATTTCCCCCGATTCCACCCACCCATTTCGCCCGATTCATCCACATACTTCATCCTTTCCATCCACACACTTCATCCATTCCACCCACTTCATCAGATCCACCCTGTTCATCCGTTCCACTCACATACTTCACTCGTTCCAACCCCATACTGCGTCCATTCCAAGCACATACTTCATTTGTTCCATCCACTTCACCTGTTCAATCCACATACTTTACCCGTTCAATCCACATATTCACCCGTTCCATCCACTTATTTCACCCGTTCCATTCAACATATTTGACCCGTTCCGACAACATACATCACCCGTTCCTTCCACCTACTTCACCTGTTCCATCTTTATATATCACCTGTTCGCTCCGCACTCTACATTCGCTCCACACTCTACATCTGTTCCATTCATCATACTTGAGCCGTTCCTTCCACCTACATCACTCGTTCCTTCCACCTACATCACTTGTTCCTTCCACCTACATCACTCGTTCCTTCCAGCTACATCTCCCGTTCCTTCTACCAACATCACCCATTCCGTCACATACGTCATCCGTCCGCTCCACACTCTACACCCGCTCCACACTCTACGCCCGCTCCACACTCTTCCACCTCAACACACACTTCCACCGCTACAAACTCTACGCCCGCTACACACTCTACGCCCACTACACACTCTACGCCCACTCCACACTCTTCCACCGCTCCACACTCTTCCACCGTTCCACACTCTCCATCCTCTCCACACTCTTCATCCGCTCCACACTCTTCATCCGCTCCACACTCTTCCACCGCTCCACACTCTCCATCCGCTCCACACTCTTCCTCCGCTCCACACTCTTCATCCGCTCCACACTCTTCATCCGCTCTACACTCTTCATCTGCTCTACACTCTCCATCCGCTCTACACTCTTCATCCGTTCCACCCAGTTCATCCGTTCTACCCACTTTATCCATTCTATCTACGTCATTCGTCGCAAACACTCCATCCGTCCCCTGTACTCCATCCGTCCCATGCACTACATCAATCTCATACACTTGATTCAGTTGTTCAACAATGATTCGTTATGATCATTCCATGCACTCTGAGATTCCATGCCATCTATCCGTTATATGCACTCCATCCATATTGTATACTCATCCTTTCAATCCTCTCATCAACTTCGCTCCTCTCATCCGTTTCGTTTATTTCATCCATTTCGTTATTTTCAACCACTTCACTGCTTACATACAATGTATTCCTTTCATCCACTTCACTCCTTTCATCCACTTCACTCGTTCTATTCAGTTTATCCGTTTTAATTTACATTAGCGGTTATTAGTTTTAGATTTCTCGCTCGGATCTTGATGCTGGATAGTTATTTAAGATATAGCAGTTTTGGGGTAAGGTCATTGAACTGCTGTTGTCCAGTTTGAGTTAAGAGTCGATTATAGGGGAAGAGCCATGTTTTCAGTAATTTACGGAAATACATGTGGTCCTCGGTGAGTCGGATGTGGGGTGGTAGTGGGTTCTACAGAGTTGGGGCCAGGGCTGAGAATGATGATCCACCTAACCTGACTGAGTTGGTTTTTGGTATGACTAGGAGGCCGGCAGAGCTTGATCTTAGAGTACGTGGAGGATGTTAGGGTTTTAGTTTGTCTTGAAGATATTGAGGTCCGGTTTTATGTATTGCTCGGTGAGAGATGCATAAGGTTTTGAAAGTCACCCTTCGGGCAACTGGTAGCCAGTGCAGAGTTTTGAGGGCTGGGGAGATGTGATCTCTTGGGCCAAGTGCTAGCAGCAGTTTGGCTGTGGCGTTTTGTGCTCTTTGTAGTTTAATCAGTTAGTACGCGTGGACTCCGAGGTAGAGGGGGTTGGCATAGTACAGTCTTGACATAACAATTGATTGGACCGCGGTGAGTCTGTTGGGAAAGGAGAGGTATGGAAAAAAGCGCCTAAGGGTTTTTAGATGGTATTGGCAGGACTTGGAGACGTTGTTGACTTGGAGCGAGAGAGTTAGGTCTGAGTCTATGGTGCATCCAAGGTTTTTTACTGAATTGGCGGGTGTTGGTGAATTGCCCATGGCAGATAGCCAGGTTAGCGGGTGCGGAAGAAGTTCAGTATTGCCACATACCATGATTTCAGTTTTGGAGGGGTTTAGTAAGAGGTGGTTTGAGGTCATCCAGTGATCTATGTCGAGGAGGCAGGAAGCGAAGTTGGGTTGGCAGTTGAGATTTGAATTTAAAAGTTTTAGGATTAGTTCTGTGTCATCGGCATAGTTGTAGCACAGGATGTTGTGCGAGCGGATTATTCGTGGCAGGGTGGCCATATAGAGGTTAAACAGGAGGGCTGATAGGCATGCTCCTTGTGGAACTCCAGTGTTGACTGGTCGGGCGTGGGAGGCATAGACCGAGAGTAGGGTTATTTGGTTCCTATTATGGAGGAAGGATGCTATCCATTTGAGAGCATTTCCACTGATTCCCATGGAGTGGAGGCGGTCAAGGAGGATTGAGTGGTTGATTGTGTCAAAGGCGGCGGATAGGTCAAGAAGGATTAGTGCGGCGCATCCAGCAGAATCTGCTGTGTTTTAAGGTCATCCCAGATTGACGTTAGGGTAGTTTCGGTTCTGTGTCGGGCTCTGAAACTGGATTGAGCGGGGTCTAGGAGATTGTTGGCTTCGACAAAGGCATTTAGTTGGGAGCAGGCGGTTCGGTCAATGAGTTTGGCAAGGAACCTGGTGTTTGAGATGGGGCGGTAGTTATTGAGCTCGAGAGGGTCGAGAGAAGGTTTTTTTTAGAAGAGGCTTGACATGAGCAGTTTTGAACGCATCAGGAAAAATTTCCGAGGAGAGGGAGTCGTGTATGATGGTTCTTGCGTATTCTCCAGCACACGTAGATGTGAACATTTCTTCGAGGGTTGTGGCTGGGCAGGGGTCCAGCGGGGAGCCGGATGGTTTGCGGGCAGAGATAAGTTTGAGAAATTGGTCAGTTGATATAGGACTGAAGGAGTCGAAAGTAGGTTGGGTGGCGGTCGCAGGTGGTGGGATGTCAGGCAGGGTGTATGGGTTGCGTGGTGGGTGTAAGAGAGCTCGTTTGTTAGTTAGAAAGTTTGTTCTTTCGAGAACTGTGGTGTAAAAGTGGAGAGAGAGTGAGTTGCACTAATATCAAATGTAGAGGTGTAAGTAGCAGCGAGTGGCTGTCAAATCATAACAAGCCATAGGTATTAATCCAGGCTGCAATAAATGATTGAAAGTAATGAGATCCTGTACGCAGAAATTCTTCTTCCATAAAGGAACCTGATGACGGATTATTTATTCAGATCATGTGTGGGGCCCATGGCAGCATTATTCCAACTGGGCCTCATTAATGTTTCTAGTGTAATTGAATATTGCAGTAGCAGGAATGACATTTCACAAAGGGTTTACATTACAGATTGGTTGCGAGAGGTGGAACAATCATCATATGCTTATTGTGTTTCAAGGGTTGTTTTGGTGTGATGGGCAATACGCTTACGAATATATGCTATGGCTTCCTCTCTCAATAGGAAAACACCATAACGACAAACAGACACAAAAAACATTCTAGCCCACCCCTGCCCAAAATGTCTACCTTCTCAGAACGCTACCACCTTTGAAAAGGGAACTATATGCATCTATCCCAAGTCCTTACTTCAATAAGCCCAACCCTACAGGAGCTACCAGTTTCTCCTACCCATATTTCTCTACAGCGCCAACTCTATCTCAGGAAAACCGCTCCACACCCAGACAGTTCTAAAACAACACCATCAATGCCACTGAATCCGGTCCTAGTCTTCCAACCGGATCATACCACTAGCACTGGCAGCACGCATGAGATGAGTGCATCATTGGTTAGTCCTGAGAGCACGTCTTATCTAGGATCCCAGATAACAACAATGAAGGCTATACTCACCCTCGAATGCAGCCAGGAGCTACTTTGCAAAGAGCACTCCTAAACACCAGATCCCTGAACAACCATGCCAGTGACAATCATGAACTAATAGAGGATAAACACATTGATATCCTGGGTCTAACTGAAACATGGATCCGGGTTACCAGTGGCCCTGCAATTAGCCTAGAAGTAGCTCTAGGCTATTCCATTCTCTGTAAAAATAGGGAAATAGGAGGTGGCGTAGCAATAATTGCCAAAAAGCAAACTCGGACTATTTGTATCTCCTATTTCTTGTCAGGATTGTGAAATTCTTCTCCCCAAAATGAATCCTAATCCTAATAACTATTTCAATCTAGTCTTGATTTACCGGCTACCATCGATAATGCCTAATGTTAATGAAGACATCACTTAAACCCTTATTTCTTTGAAGGGCCCGAACCGTGGAGCACTTTTTCTTGGCGACATGAATCGTTGGAAGGGTGATAAGTCGGGCAGGGAATCCATCGAACTCGAGAGAGACTTGAACAACATACATTTCCAAGTCATAAACAACAAACCCACGTCAGACAAAAAACACATTCTTGACTGGGTTACCACTAAGAATCTGGTAGCTAAAATCCGCCAGACAAATCTATGCATTTGGTCCGACCATTATATTATTGAACTTGGACCCAGCTTAACACTTAGTCGGCTCAAATGCTAAAAACCTAACTGATATGCTAGAAAAGATAGCTCTGATGATTAGAACCAGACTAGTCAGAGACAACCCCCGACATCAAAAATGGTTTCCCCTGATTTGAGTGCTTTAAAAAGAGAAAAGGGAAATCTAAAAGTACTCTGGCTAAACACCAAACTGAAGAAAACAAAAAGGCAGACAAAATGTGTAAAGACAAAATCAGAGATACAAAAAGAACTATTACAATCTTGAAATAAAACATGCAGCTCACAGCTCAAGAAAGCTCTTTGAGACACTTGGACTGCTTGAAAAACCTCAGGCATTTCAAACCCCCTTTCTGCCTACAACTCAAGACTCCATAGCAGTTCAAACTGCATTTGAAGCAAAACTTATTGATGCCAGAGAGAAAATTAAAGAAAAGATTATGTTTATGGATTACACATCCAAGGACCTCCAGCACACAGATCCCAACAGGCTCAGGTTTGTCTATAGTGCAATAGGCCCATGGCCGAACCACAAACACAAAATGCTGGTGTGGGCCATTTTCTTTGGTCAAAGTGGGCCACGATTTTCGGGCAATTTGGGCCAGTTTGATGAGTTAATTCACTCTGTGGCTAGTAGTTTTGACCAGTGTTGCTGAATAAATATTCTTTAGCGTGCACAATTTGCATCACACATTACCAAAAAACTCCCCCTTGGGTATTATTCAAACAGTGTCATAAAACGAATGAATTGCCATTTGCCACTGTGGGTCACTTTTTCATTGGTGCCTGGTGGTCCAGTGGGATTGCTCGAGGATCGAACGATCCTCGACCAGCAATCTACTTGTGGGAGGGCTCGTTGGAAAGGGGAGGTTCTCCCCTTTCCAACGAGCCCTCCCCCCATGCCATCAGGCAGAAAATGTCAGAGCAGCACAAAAAAACGTGTCTGCTATATTTACATCCTGTTAGGCTTCAGCATGTTAATATCAATTCCTGATGACGTCAGCGCACGTAGCGTGTGTCAACGTCATCACAGCCACCTACTCCCCGTCCCCCAGGCACGGAAGAGGAAGTCCTCCCCTTCACTGCCTGGGGATCGGGGAGAGGGGAGATGCAACAGGGGGGGCCATCTGCACCCCAAAACCTCAAAGGTAAGTGCTAAAAAGGACGAACTATCTCATCCTAAGCACTGAAAATGTGCTGAGGATGAGATACCTCGTCCTCACCACTTAAGAGGTTAAAGTGAGTGGACAAGGCACATGCACAAGGCGCACCTGGGAGGGAGTGCTGGGTAACCCTGGGGCAGCTTGTGGGAGGGATACACTTGCCTGATTTTGCTAGGAGGGTGCAGCTGATATTCAGGGAGGTGGGTGACACACCAATCAGTGTCTGTCTCCTAAAGTGAGTGGACGAGAGACATGTCGTCGGATGAGAACTGTGAGCAAGACCAGGTGGAGATGGGAATCCCTGGGGACAGCTTTTGTGAGAGAGACATGCTTGCCTAGTTTCACTGAGAGGGTGCAATGGAGATTTGAGTGGCTGGTTCACAGACCAGTCAGTGTTAGTCTCATGAAGCGAATAGACAAGAACAGTGATCTCCCAACATTGCACCGTTTGAAGTACCACAGGGGGCGATTTTATCTCCATCTCTTTTTAATCTTTATATGGAGCCCTTAGGAAACATTGGGACTCGTAACGAGTTTGCTGGTATATGGTAAAAGTGCCAGTGATTCTGGTGAACAGGACTTTTTAGCGTTCTGGTCAATTACGAGTTGGCAGTAACACCGTTGCTGGAATTACCGGTCCCGGCACAACCACCTCTGGAAATACCAGCGCTAGTAAAATCAGAAGTCTGTGAACGCCAGCTGGAAACTGTGATCACTGCCTGTGTTCTTTCTGGAACTCCGGCGCCTCTC
Organism: Ambystoma mexicanum; assembly: GCF_040938575.1. Taxonomy (NCBI): domain Eukaryota; kingdom Metazoa; phylum Chordata; class Amphibia; order Caudata; family Ambystomatidae; genus Ambystoma; species Ambystoma mexicanum. Next base: position 2,384,585 of record NW_027182323.1, read on the forward strand.
TATCCCAGCTTCAATATGTTTTCCGCAACCACCCTCCCAATGCCAGCCCTCCCCCTCTTCATAGGTCCCACCCAACCCCACTTACCACCTCTCCTCCTGGCCTCGTTATCTCCATCACCTGCCTACTGCCGTGGCAAAGGGACGTTTTCCCTTGTCTGTTTTCATGGTGGTGGCCACCGGGAGATTTGGCACGTGCAATTGGTGAAGAGCACTTCTCCTGCGTAAAAAAATGTATTAACTATTAGCACCCAGGAGGGAGCCCTTGCGGTTCTTATAGGGAGAAAACTCTGCAATGGAAGGGGACAGGGTCAATAATAGCTCTAAACCATCACAAGACCATCACTGCGCTCACACCTTCCTGCTCTCAGACTGGCGGGCCATTATCGGCCCTGCCTGCTCCACCATTGCTGCGCTTATGTAACTATATTATTCTTCGCTCCACTTTGACGACTTTTTATTTAGTTTCTCACTTGATTATTGAGATCTTAAATAAGTGACTGGGGATCAGGTGTCCACTTATTCGCATGGATAACATCACAACCAACCTGTAATTCAAACATGAGTCATGACATCACAGATGGAGTACAGCTTATGATAGAGGTGGAACGTGTAGCAGCCCAAGTAGCTCGCCGTGATCGTATAGTGGTTAGTACTCTGCGTTGTGGCCGCAGCAACCTCGGTTGGAATCCGAGACACGGCATTGCGGTGAGGCAATGTCACGGCAGTTGGGCAGATATTTTAGAATTTCCATTAATACATTGGCAATCTCTGTGGAGGACTGAAACTATTCGATATGTCCTGTTACTGTTATGAACCTTTTGTTTCTTTAATGCTCTTTGCACACTTTTTCATCGGGTGACTGTAATGTATTTCAACCAAATCTAATTAAGAGCGCATTATGTGGTGACATTTGCAGTACATGAAACATTATAACACTGCCATTTACGTCAATAACCACTAGCCTGATTAAGACATATGTATTGCAGCGACAGTATTTCCCAGTTACAATGGGAATAAAAACAACATCCGCGAGGGATTGAACCAATGACATTTAACTGATGTTGCCAATGGAGCGCGTTACAAGGAGCCTGAGGTCCCGCCTTTACAGTCACACGCTGATGATAATACAGATGTTTAAATAAACAGGCATATCTGTGGACTTGTGGTCTTTCTACATTGGGACTCATAGTCTAGTCCTAGGCTATTGTAGGCACTGGCGTATCTTTGAGTGGAATGAGAGGCGTTCTGTAGTCGCGTGAAAGGACCTTTCAAGTCAATCTGATCTGTATTGTCCTGTGAAAAAAAGCGTTCTTAGACACAGTGAGGAGTTTTTGGGGATAATGGGAAAATCATTTCCAAGTAAATGACAGGAATTTCTTAGTCCAATCATGAGGTGTGCTAGGCTTTTTTATACTGTGGCGGAAAGAGAGAGAGTATAACAGTCATTATAAATAAAGGGCCAAGGAAGTGACAATTTATGGAAGGAACAATTGCACATAGTTTTAGAATGTGGTCAGGAGGAGGACAATGTGCTTACACATATGAAACATTAGAAGGTAGACATTATGGAAGCACATATATTTCTTTATTTTTATTGTATTTGGGGAGAGGGGGTTAATATAGCACGTCCAATGTGGAAAAGTGCTTTCCATAGCACCTTGCAGGTGGGCGACATCTAGAGCTGTGCAGTAGCCACCCATGCCCCAGAGGTCAAAGAGAACAAAAAGTTACACATGTTGGAGGTGAGGCAGAGACAGGGAGGAGATATGATCCCCGTATGAAGCCGAGAGAAGGAGGAGGCGTGAACGTGCATCCATGTATGCGGGCGAGAAGGGAAGGAGCATTGGTCATGCATCCCTGCCTGAGGGTGAGACAGGGAGGAGATGTGATCCCTGTATGAAAGCAAGAGAACGAGGAGGCAAGAACATGCTCTGATTACTTACCGGTAATCTTCTTTACTCCTAGTCCTACTCTTTCTCGTCACAGTACTTACCTCATGAGGCCCCTGCCTCCGACAAAGGACCTTCTTTCATTTCTTTTATTCCCTATTACTCCTCCCCCATAACCCTGTCACTCAGTTTCATATTACCAAGTCGGAGCATGGGACCTTCCCCGCAGGGAGGGTGAGGAGGGTCGTCAGTACTGTGATGAGGAAGAGTATGACTAGGAGTAATGACAATTACCAGTAAGTAATCAGCGCAATACCTCCACGTCCACTCTTCCTCGTCTCAGTACTTACCTCATGAGGTATACCAAAGCAGCAACGGGGAAAAGGTCCCAATGAGACACAGAGCCAAAAACAGTGCAGAAACACACACCTTTAATAACTCCAATTCACATCCCCACAGACAAAACCCCAACCCTGAAGGAACCAACCCCCGAGTGGGAGACATTCAACCTATAGTGGTTGATGAAAAAGTGGTATCATCAGCCCAGGTGTCAGCCCTACAAATCTCCTGCAGAGAAACCCCCTGTGCATCGGCCCAGGAAGCTGCCAAACCCCTGGTGGACCGCCCCTGAATGTGCGCAGGCACAGGCAGGCCAGGAGCCACATAGGCCATGGAAACCACAACACGGATCCACCGGCTAATGGACACCACAGATGCTTTACGCCCAGCACCAGACCGGCCAAAAGTAATCAGAAGACTATCAGAGTGGCGGAAAGGAGCAGTCCTAGCCAAATACTCCAACACTGCCCACCGAACATCAATGGTATGCCAAGCCACTTCCTCAGGTGTTTGTGGATCCTGAAAAAAGGCAGGGCGAACCAGATCCTGAGAGGTGTTAAACCGAGAAACAACTTCAGGGAGAAACTTCGGATCACATCTGAGCACCACCGAGTCCGGCAGCACCCTCAGGAAAGGGGCGTGACATAACAGAGCCGCAATCTCCCCAAGCCTATTGGCAGAAGTGATGGCAATAAGAAAGGCAGTCTTTAGCATCAGATGTTTTATATCAGTCTCGGAAATAGGCTCAAAAGGAGGCCCTTGAAGGAACCGTATAGACAAGAGGCAGGTGCCAAGGGGGAAGTCCCTCATAAGGACAAGGACGAGAAGAAGAAAAAACCTGGAACAACTTCCACACCAACGCCTCTCCATCCAAGTGACCAGAGTCCCCCAAAAGGAATTCAGTGAAGGCCCACTGAGAGCGAAGCGTGGAAACCGCCAGGCCCTTGTCAAACCCCTCCTGGAGGAATTGAAGGATAGCGGGGAGGCCAGAACGTAGGGGAGGGATACCAGACCACCCACACCAGTCCCGGATATGGCTCCAATGCCTGCCATATACCTTTAGAGTGGAGGGTCTAAGAGCGTTCATTATTGACTCGACAACAGGACCAGAGAATCCCTGAGACATCAGCTTAGCCAATAGCCACACTGCCCATTATCCAGCGGACCCCCAACCACAGATCCCCTTGAAGGGGACAAGGCCACTTCGGAGCCAGCCAAGGCTCCTGGGACAGAAGCTCCAACAGAGAGGGTAACCTACTCCGACGGGGCCAGAACAGAGCCAACAACAATACAGTCACCCTGGACTCTCTGATGCACTGAACCACCCGGGGCCGAAGGGGAATAGGGGGAAACGCATAAAGGAGACCCCCAAGGCCATTGTACAGAGAGAGCAGAAGAGGGGAACCGTCACTGAGTCCAGAGATGCAAAGAGGTCTAGAACAGGGGTCCCGAATCTGACACAGATCTCCGCAAAGACCCGGGCCGACAGGACCAGTTCCACAGAGGAGGGAAACCGGCGGCTGAGAAGATGCCTTCGGGCGACCAATGCGTTTTATAAGTGTACATAACATAACTAAAACAATGTTCCATGCCTGGAGTCTACAGTTTATCTGAATACAGGAAAGCCTTGTGGCAAAGTACAACATTGAAAGTCATGTTGGTTATGATGGACCAACATGATACTTCGGTGCATGTGTTGAGTGAATCGCAGGGTCTTTGGTGGAAGAGTTAACACTCTGCACGTTGAATCCAGCGCTCAAATCTCAGTGGGATCATTAAGCACGTGACCTTTTAAAAGCCTTGATGGTTATTTCTTACTTTCTATTCTCTCACGTTGTTTAACAGCATATATACTGTGGCAATAAGACCCTCGGCGCTGGGCCAATACCGCCCCAGGTAAGGCCGTAGTTACAGGTCCGAGCTTAGTGAGGGCCTTTACAAAGCCCCGGGGGCATTACCGTGGGCGGTATTGGCCCACTGCCGAGAGTCTTATAGCCATTAGTACCCCGGCCCGTTAGACCGGGGTACTAATGGCATTTTTTTCTGTTTCAAAACGCTTCTGCGTTTAGAAACATTTTTAAAAAAAACAAAAACCTGAAAAAAATGGCCACTGGGAAAGGGAAAACGTAGTCCGTTTTCCCTTACCATGGCTGCCATCGGGAGCGGATGCGCTGGGAACAGATGTGTTTCCAGCGCGTTCGCTCCCAATAAAAGAAGAAAAAAGAAGGTAAGTGGTGTTGGGAGGGCAGGGAGGGGATAGTTTGCGGGGGAGGGGGATGGAGGGAAAAAAAACATACCTGAGTCCCCGGCGGGGGAAGAAGGCAGCCTCCAGCCATGGGGAGGCTCGGAGCGGGGATTGCCGCGTTTTGAGCCTCCTAATTGGCTAAAGGGCTGCCACGCCCCTCGCCGGGAACATAGTACCAGGCACGTGCAGGACGCACTAACATACACGGGAATACCGTGTGGTATGGCTCGGAAAAGAGCCAATCCACACATAGTATTCCCGGTGTACAGCGCGCGCCGTGTACTCATTTACAATCATATAATTTTCATTCATTTTCACTTTCAAAATATTGTTCTTTCATATAAATCCGAAATGATTGAAAAACTTCTATACAAAGCACTGAATGCATTTTCCATGAAGGGCAAAGCGAAAGGAGGGACTCAATAATTTATGGTTTTTGTGTTGCAATATGTCAACCTGTCTCTCGCACCAGGTTCAGTCACAGCTGTACTATTGCAACTGCTGATCAGTTAAAAGCTTGTATTGTATTTTTCTCTGTGGAAATGTTCTTGCCTCTTTCCTCTGGCATCCACTTAAGTGAATCACCTGTTCTGTTAACTTGCTAAAATGACATTGTTCCATGCAATCTTTCTACTTGCGTGGTGTTTACCTGTTCTTAATTCAAACCTTAGTAGAAACATTTTTCAAAATAAGGACGTTTCTGGAAGTTCCGAATTTATTCTGGACATTACCCTCCCACCAGCAGTAGCAAATCTCTTTCCATTTCGCTTACGCGAGCTGACCCAGTATTTAAATAAGAGCACCTGGAGACTGACTGCCCCTGGGTGGTAGCGGTGTGCGGTATAAATCAACATAACATAACATTAACCTAAAACATTTTGAATCCCCCAGACCTCCCATCAACACACTATAATTTCAGCCATCAAGTTTCTTCCATCCCGATGAAGTTAGACAGGTGCTGTGAATGTGAGGAATCCGACCATCCGCACGGTAGGTGTGCGCTCACCTGGGATTTAGTTTGGATATGGCAGAAGTACACAATGCATCTCCAGAAGGTGGAGTGCCAAAATTTCCCCTTGCCATGGTCAGCCTAATTAACTAACAAAGCCTCCATGGATCTTCCCTGTCCTTTTGTGCAGCCCTGTAGCTGGTGGCAGCGATTTGCATACTAATCAGAGAGTAATTCAAACAGGCCCTCATGGGGCCTGAAACACCAACAACCTTTCTTATGTACTGTGTCAACATGAAGCCAGATCCCACCCTCAGTATCGATTGACAATGAACTGTCATGTCTGGGACTGCATGTTTACAGTAGTTTTCCCTGCAGGGGGAACCCATTCATAAGGTAAGAGTATGTGGTTTGCAGATGCCAGAAGGTCTGGACTCCCTACAGCTTCAAGGGAGACCTGCTGTTATTAATGAGGAACCACAGAGAGCTCTATTGACCAGAGAGACCCTTTTCTCCACAACAGACAGGAAGATGGGTGGGACTTAGTATTAGATATTTTCACCCCTTTACCTTTTCTGTTACACAGCACTCTGGTTATGACCTCACGCATACTGGAGATTGTTGGTGGGCACCCAACATTGGTTTATTAACATTGATTTAGCCTACACCAATCTCTGTGGTCCATTTGGCTTTAAAAGAGGGCCAATGACCTCATTTGGAAGATCATCTGAAGGCTTCACTAGAAGCTGAAAGCAGAACTTATCATTAGACCCTGGCTGGAGGTACAGTCTGCCTTGGATGTTCCGCCAGCGAATGAAGGTCAGGACCTCCAAGAGAGAAGCAGATCCCTCCCCTAAAAATCTCCCAGGGAACAGAGAGATACACCGAATTCCAAGGACCCCCCCCAGCAGCTCCAGAACCGGTACCCACACAGCACACATTGTACTCTGCTAGGCTCTGCAGCAAGCGTTCTAGGTGTGAAGTGCCATAAAGTCTCTGACCATTGACCAGGTGACAGTGAAAAGAATATATTTTAAAAGTAAAAGAAGAGTAAAACACCCCAAAAGTGTCCATGTCAATATTTACAACCTGCCCTTAGAGGTAGGATCACAGAAGATCTGTCTGTAGTGATAAAGGCATCGATCTCAGGGGGGCTGGCTCTACACTTTGGTTGTTGTGGTGTTGCCCCTTTAAATGTATGTGGCACTACTTTGTCATGACTGCGAATAAAAGGAGACTCAGCCAGCACGTATTCCAGAACGTCGGCAGGCTCCATGAATGGCACTTCTGTCTCTGTGTCTTATTATTGGGCCTGCAGTCTGACACCGTGTGACCATGGTACTGCATCCCTGCTGATCTAGGTGCCCCCAGATCAGCATGTCTAACCTGGGAGCCCCCAGGCCCCTGTCCTGCTGTGTGACCACCACACAACTGCTTGTCCATGAGCCCCCGACAGCTGATGTCCAGCCGTGTGTTCATGGCAATCAGGGTGATCCCTGTAGCTGTCCATGCCTTGTGACCACGGCACGATCTGTGTCTGCTGCGTGCCCCGAGCACTGATTGGGCTGGCCTGTGTACCACAGGTCCAGCCTACAACAGGTGTCAGTGATCCTTCCTCTGTTCCGGAACAAGGGATGACTTCCAGGGAGGCTGAGGCTGTGCTAGATGTGGGATGTTTTAACCCACTCATCCAAGCCCTACAACAGAACTGTGCATTACTGGCAGCGGAAACATCATAATGGCCCCCAGAAAGCATGCTGCTGGACAGAAATCACCAGAAAGTGCGCAGTGAAAACCTGACAGATAGGCCACCATCCACTTTTGCCACTGTCAGTGTTATTACAGGAGACCATTGCCAGACCCCATCCTTTGGCTGCACACAGAGCAAAATCAGTGCAAAGGAATACGGAGCTGTTCGAAAATCATGGCTCACAAAACCACCAAAAGGATACAACTTCTTGTTGGGTGTTCTACATTACTCTACTGCAAGAATCCACATCATTACAACATCAGCAAGAATCATATGTTATTAGGACAAAATCCCATGTTAAAGACATTTGATTTAAAGACAGTTGTCAAAAATGGGTGCAGTACCGGTGCTCGCCTCTGACAGGTGCTGGCGATTTCAAAATCCTGACAGGAGAGCTGTCTTGCAGAAGCTAAATATGCCAAAGCAGAGAAGTCTATCAAAATGCCATATAGAGTGCCACACATTGATTTAATGAGGAAAAAGACTTGATTAAAGATATGTTGCTTATTTTCCGTTTATAGTGTTATATTTTTTTCACAAGGAACTAAGTTGCAATTGATTAGAAGGCAGTCTGATTTAATTAAAAGTTCAAGAGTCCGGGAAGCCTTCACACCTGGTCTTACCACCAACAGCACAGGATATCGCATTGACATTTAAATCAGGAGAGGAGGAGATTTTCTCTGCAGCCCGGAGGAGGGAACAATGGGGGCTTTGGGATGAGTATAATATGCTGATTTGAGGTGTAACTGTCAACACTGCTCTGGGAGAAGCATGACATGTGACCATCTGACTCACCAAGCTTGTAGGGGCTGACCTGACTGGGTTGTGGATTTAATATTGCACCAAATATATGTTTAAGGAAAATGCTTCTAAAATATTGTATCAAGCTGACAGAAATTTACAACTTTGGGATTCTTAATATGAAAAATGCATTCACAGTTCAAGACTAAGTTGGACGCCGTGGGATGTTCTGAGACCAAGTACCGTATTTATTAATATTGTGGATGCAGTGTTTATGCTAGAAACCTAAGAACTTCCAGTAATATGCTCAGAGAGGGTGCATACGTTTGTGTAAAATTGGGGGCCGGACCAATCGCGAATAAGTTGTCATTTCTGAACCCAAGCTCTTAGAAAGATCAGGGTTGAGCAGAGACCTGTCTTAATTAATCTGTGATATGTACATGTATTCTCAACAGCTTGTGTATCTGGGAAACATGTTTGGTTATGAAAAATTGATTTCTAAGTAAAAGCAGAGGGGAGGGATTTCCGCTTCAGCCATAAACATGACACCTGATGACTCATTCTGACTCACCACTCCGTTCTCCAGTAAGGTCACAGAGAATCCTCTAACCTATCAGGATCCTTAGTGGGTTGGGCATAGAAAGTCAGCCTCCACACCCCCTTTGGAAACACATAAAAAGAACCACTGAGACCCAGATAGGGACACTCACTTTCCACTTCAATTGATTTCTTGCGCAGCACTCTGCCGGACCGGATCCAGACAATATCCAGAAGAACTTAGACTCCAGATAGATCCAGAACAAAGCTCTAGAACCCAGCTCTAGAACCTTAAGCAGGGGCCTAACCCAAAAGCTGAACTCTTCTCAGCAGGCCTCAGAATCCCGCAACCTAACCAAACTTTTCAACAGCCTTGCTGTGCTGTTTGCTACTGGCTGAATCCAGACCCAGAAAGTAGCGCTGTATCCAGAACCCGCTTGATCTAGTCCAAGAGGCCAGACCAGACCGCCGTGCCATGCTGTGAGCAGAACCAGTGCCTGTGACCGTCCTGTGGCGAGTGAAGTCCAAACCTGACCAGATCATTGATGAGGCGCATTTCCATTCCATTCCAAAACTAGGAGTGAGTATTTAGTCTAGAACTGCGCATGGTCATCTCTCAGTCTAAAGTAAGCTTATCCCATCCAAATCAACCTGTCCATAACTGCATTTAGAATTCTGTGTCCATCTTGGTGATTTCAAATCTGTAACGCGCATTTGTCATTCTGAAAGATTGACTTTATTTTTGAAAATCTACCTCCATAAAAACGTCCGTATCTTTTGAACCGCACGTCCTGGAAGCGAAATTTCCTCAGCTTTCCAACAATTATAGTCTTTCCATAATCGCGATTTATGCATGAGGCAGAAAGTGCCGCGAATTGCAATTTAACTCCATCTGATTTTCTGTCAAAATAGCTGGCTCTTGCTTTCCACTGCTGAAATTCATTATCAATCTGATAATCATTCATGAATCATTGCTAGCGTTGACCTGAACTAATCCAAAGTAGTAATCACTTATCCTGAATATCCTTTAGTGAATTAAAATCATTTTTAGCATAGTTTCACTTCATTGCAATCACATTTAAATAATTTTGCCTGCTTTAAAATCATCCCTGTTTTCTCTAAGCTTGCTGGGGGAACTGGAATTGAACTGCATTATTAATTGTATTCTTGAAACCTGTGTGTCCTCAGTTCCATCTCTTCATATTGCATAGTGGGGGGGGAGTGAGTAATCACAGGGGAAAAATTGACCATATTATCTTGTGATTGAAACCATATCAAGTTTATTTCTATGTTGCATTCTTTCCCATCTTGCATTTCCTTGAAACCATACAAAGTATTCTCTGCTACCTTATCCGTTCTATACCAACTCCTCATTGATTAAAGAGAGTGTGCTATATTACCCATTGTTGACCAATATTGTATTCATAAGTGTGCTATCAAATATTAATTTATTAATAAAAGTGTGATATATATATTATTTAATTCTTCAAATAAATCTTTTAATTTGCAAAACAAACCTACTTCTTGACTCAGTGAGGTCAGGGGGATTCAAAGAGAGGGGTGTTGTATAAGGGTTCATCATCCAGATTTAAGAACTTGACATACAAATATATAAATAAGGGCTTTCATTGGGCATCCCAGACTAGGCATTGACTTAGTTGGATTGCTGGATTGAAGTCATTTACAGAGTGAGGGGCTCGTCCGGGATTCTGGATTAGAACTACCACTTGTGCAGCTTAATACAGTGTGCTAACTAATAGGATACATAAATCCTCTTGGGCTACTATGCTGTGTTACGCTGTGAAAGCACCCATCAAAAAGGAACGCTCTCAGGAAACGGTCTGTTTTGCAAAATAAAAAACAAAATTCTGTAAATCAGGAAGGAAATCAATTTCCAGAATGACGTCATTGGTAGATATCAAGATAGTTAGGGGGCACCTTTTGCATAAGTTGTTTTTGAGAGGTGAATGGACTGAGCAGGGCCAGGACGTGTGGTTGCAGGCAATCATGCAACAGGTCACTGCAACTGGGTTAGATATCTGGAGAGATCAGGGCCCCTTACACGTGGCCCTGAGTGAACTATACATGGCCCCTAAGGCCAAAGATGAGCACGACAAGATTGTCAGGATAGCGGCATATTTATATTTATAAAATGGGAGCCATACAGGACAAATGTGCTGAAGGCCAAGATCTGGCAAGTAGGCAGCTGATGGCATTAGAGAAGGCCCAATCTGACCTGGACTCTTCTGAGCAGAGGCTGCACAGGAACCAGGAGTCAGAAAATTATAGTAGACAGTATATCATTAAAATAAAAGAGGACATGGGTATCCTGCAACAGGAAAGGGCAGACCAGGATACCAGAATTCTGGCCTTGCAGAAGGAGCATCAAGAAGGTTTGGACTCCCTACTGCAGAGTCAGAAAAAGCTGGAGCAACAGATAGATTTCAACAGGGCATGCACAAAGCAGGTAGCCACCCTGCAAAGCCAATTGGATAAAGAAAAAGAGGAGAGCAATAAATTGATTTTGAAAGACCTGGATACCAAGGCAGAGTTTGATGAAGAGAGCCAGAAAGCTGGTGCCCTTCAAAGGCAGAGGGACGACCTGGAGGCACAGATGCAGGCTCTTACTCAGCAAAGGGATACCTTAGGCCAGGAAGTCTGCCACTTAAAAAAGAAAATGGAAGAAAATCACCTGGCCCTCCAGGGACTGGGTGACCTCCAAAAAGAGCATCAGAACTTGTTAGAGCACACCAGGGGGGTGGAAGATGCTCTGGCAAGAAAGGAGCAGGCCGGTAGGGATGTGACTCCGGAGGTAAACCTCCTGCAGCAAAGACTGACCCAGTACTCCAAGACTAACCAGGAAGCACAGAGAGAGAATGAAGCTCTCTGCCAGCACAATGATAGGCTCCAGCAACACGTAGCCATGCAGGAGAGACTGATAGAGTCTAGTAAGGGCTTGATTGAGGAACTGAAAGCACAGGCTCTGGCAGGGCAACAGGGAGCAGGGGCTGATAGAGATGAGGTTCGCTGGGAAAGGGAAACACCTGAGCATAACCTCAGGAGCCCTAGTACCAGAGGCCTCCATCTCTCCCAGTCCCTGGACTCTGCCTCCCCCAGGTCCCCTGGCGCACATGAGCCCAGGGCCACGGGGATGGCAGATTACTATCCAGTCAGAAGTATGTGGCTCATAGGCAAGTACCCCCCAGGAATGGGCGGGCATCTGGGTATGGGCCACGAGTACAGTGCAATTTAGTGAGGAACCCCGGCAGAGTAGGCCCTCTAAGGGCATTCTGAAAACCTCTGCCCAGTTAGGTCAGTGGGGGGGGTACCCATCAAATCCTGGGAGCAAGGAGGAATCAGAAGACTCCTCTGAGCGTCCCAGGACACAGGAGACTAGGTCCCCACATTCTGCCGGCCATTCCCTGGCTCGCAGAATCCGGGAAAACCTGGAAGATCAGACGGGCACCTCTGGGAGCAGTGCTTCTGAGTCAGAGGATGAATGGACCAGGGTTACCCGAACCAAGAAGGCCAACAAGGAAAAAAGGGCCTTGTTTAAGGACCCCTTAAAACAGATCAAAGCAATAAAGAGCGTCATCACTCCTTGTCATAAAAACTCCAAGTATTCTGTTTGGGAACACTTGGAGCTCTTTGAGCAAATGATGGAGACTTTCCGTTTGAAAGACAACAGTAGCTGCATTCATTACGTGAAATGGACATTCTCCCCAGAATACTCCAGTTTCTTTGCGGGCTGGAGGACCAAAATCATTCCAGATGGTCCATATATAGGGTTTCCATCTTGAAACATTTTTCTGTTCACCGGAATCCCCAAGAGGCCCGCAAGGCAGCCTACAATTTGCAATGTGGGGAGGATCAGGCCCCACAAGAATTAATGCAGGAGTTGAAGCGTGCTTTTGCGCAGACTACCAAAAGGGTGCGCACTGATAGCAAATAATTTGTTAACACTTTTTTCCATGCCTTACCCAATTACATCATGACCCAGCTAGTGAGAGATTTTCATGAGAAAAGGTCACTAGACTGGGTCATTGAACAGGCCACCCGAATCTATGAGGTGCAGAAGCCCATAGAAAATAAAAGTAATGCTCTGAAAAACCCCAAACCGACCAGCACCCCTGCTGCTGCTAAGGTGGCAGAGGTAAAGGTTGCCCCCATTTTGGATTTGGAGATGGGGGGCCTAAAAACTTGCCTGCACAGAATAATTCCAAGCCCAGAAGGCCCTCGGGCCAGTCACAGACAGAGAGCCAAGCAGGTAGTCCCACAAATGGGGTCCCTCACTCCCCTGACTATGTAAGTCCCTGCTACAAGGGAAACCGACCCATCCTGGGTTATGTGTGGACTCCTCCAGCCCAAGGGGGGGATCCAGCCAAGCACCTAACCCAATGAACTTCCCTCCTAGCTTCCCCCAGGAGGGCAAAAATTCACGAAAACCTGGGCAGAACCTTTTCCCCAGGTATCCACCCAATTTCCAACCCCAAAATCATCCATCCTTCTTTCCGCACTGCCTTAGCCCCGACCACCTAATCCGGGAGAGGGGAGGCCAAGGGTGGAGGGGTACCCAAATCTTCCCAACCCGGGGTACTACCAGAGAAGGGATAGCTACCCTTCCCGGGATCAGCCCAGGGGAGAAAACAGAACCCTGTATCAGCCTGAGCGGGTGTCACAGTTAGAGCGCCATGTCCAAAATATGGGGGGAGCTGGGTCGCATGCTGAGGGCTCAGCAGAACCCTCAGATAGGTATGCCGGCGCAGAATGCCCCAAACTCTGGGCCTGGTGCTCCAGAACAATGACGGGGGCAGCACCCTGATAACCCACCGGTTCCCAGGGAGGAGGCACAAGGGGAAGGGGGGTGTAAAGCCTTGGAGGAAGCTTCCTTCCCCACTAGTAAACAGCCCCTGGAAACCCAGGAACCGGAAACAAAATCTCCTACCCATGAAAGTCTGCCACCCAAGGAGCAGAGAGGAGGTAGGAGAAATAAAGGACCCACACAGAACCACTTTGAGGAGGAAGTACAGATCTTCCAATTTGAGGGAGAGGGATCCTCAGAGGATCCTGGAAAAAAGAATCTTCTCCTTCAGAGATGGGGGAACTCCTCCCAAAGAAAAATGGGTCCCAAGGGATTCACATCCAGACTGGGTTGATGTGGGGACTGAGCTAGCGCCGCCCATCATTTCATCCCAGAACCAACAGCATCAAAATCCCCTGGTTAAAACCCATTCTGGTGACTGCCTCCAGAAATGGGGGGGGCGGCCCAGAACCGGAACCAGGGGAACTCAAAACTTCTCCTATCTCCAGTTGCCAACTTTTTCTTTCAGATTCCCAAAACTCTCCACAGAATTCTGCCCAAAAATCTTCTCTTTCAATGTCCAAAACCAGAAAATTAGCCCACCAGTTGTCCAAAAATGTGCATTATCTGTGCCCCCTTGCGGAGAAGGAGGGAAGATACTATGCCCCGGTAGAAGTACAAGGGCAGGGTACAATTTTGGCACTGGTGGAAACTGGATCCCAAGCTACCCTTCTGTCCAAAAAGGCCTTAGATGAACTGAATTCAGGGAGGGGGGAGAATTACCAAATTCCTCTCACCTCTCTTCCTGGACAACTTCAGAACTTTGACGGGAAGGAAATTCCCGTTGAGGGGACTGCGGATTTGGACATTAAAATTGGGCTACCCAAGGTGAAACACCCGGTCATAGTAGTGACTCCAGAGGGAACCCCTTGTGCACTAGGGAATGACCTCCTCAGAAGGTTGTCACCCCTAACAGATTGCGTAAACAAGGTCCTCTGGACCCAGACTAGCCGACCAATAAAATTAAAACACAGTGTCAACCATGTTAGTTTAAATGGCACATGCCACATGGTTGACCAAAAATCTGACCAAGTCGAATTTCACTTCCAGAACAACCAAATTCCAGACGTGACAGTAATAGCAGTAGGACAACAGACTGGTGATGGGGGGGTCCTCTCTATTTCTGCAAATCAACCTTCCTTCCAGTTTAAGGTGGTATTCCACACTGGAAGGAAACACTCTGAAATTCTTTACCAATCCACAATCTGACATTCCCACTCCAATAGTCCAGAAAGAGGTGAAATCAGCTCAGAGCCTGGCGGATATTCAGCAAATTAGAGAGCAGTTGTTCATCCCTGTTCGGTTAAATCATGGGTGCACAACATACGGCCCGCGGGCCAGTTGCGGCCCGCCATGCTCTTTTGTCCGGCCCGTGGACAAAACACTGGCCCTCATTGGCTCAGCACACACACGCACCACGTCGCTCCTACGAGCCACGTAATGCATGTGTGCTGCACCAATGGAGGGCCAGCACTACAGCTGGCGTGGTCCATAAGGCTTGATGCCGGAAAGCATTTTAGCCTTGGACCACACCAACCGTAGTACGATTCCAGCGTTCCAGCTTACCTGCAGCTTACCTGCATTCCAGCACGTCTCCGGTAAGTGGTCTGTTTGTGTTTGTGTGTCGGGTCTGTTTTGCTTTATGTTTGTGTGTGTATGTTGCGATGGGTGGGGAGGGGGGTATCGGATGTGTATGAATGTTTGGATTTGAATGTTTTTTGTGTGTATGTTGAGATGTGGGGGTGGGAGGGGTGTCGGATGTGTATGAATGTTTGGATTTGAATGTTTTTTGTGTTTATGTTGAGATGCGGGTGTGGGGGGGTGTCGGATGTGTATGAATGTTTGGATTTTAATGTTTTTTGTGTGTATGTTGAGATGCGGGGTGGGCGGGGTGTCGGATGTGTATGAATGTTTGGATTTGAATGTGTTTTGTGTGTATGTTGAGATGCGGGGGTGTCGGACGTGTATGAATGTTTGGATTTGAATGTTTTTTGTGTGCTGAGTTGGGGGGTGGGGGTTCGGGTCTGTATGGGTGCATGTTTGTGTGTGTGCTGAGTTGGGGGGTGGGGGGTTCGGGTCTGTGTGTGTGCTGATTTGGGGGGTGGGGGTTCGGGTCTGTATGGGTGCACGCTTAAGAGTGTGTGTGCTGAGTTGGGGGTGGGGGGTTTGGGTCTGTATGTTTGCATGTTTGAGAGTGTGCTTCGTTGGGGTGTGGGGGGTTCGGGTCTGTATGGGTGCATGTTTGTGTGTGTGCTGAGTTGGGGGGTGGGGGGTTCGGGTCTGTGTGTGTGCTGATTTGGGGGGTGGGGGTTCGGGTCTGTGTGGGTGCATGCTTAAGAGTGTGTGTGCTGAGGTGGGGATGGGGGTTTGGGTCTATGTTTGCATGTTTGAGAGTGTGCTGAGTTGGGGGTGGGGGGTTCGGGTCTGTATGGGTGCTGGTTTGTGTGTGCTGATTTGGGGGGTGGGGGGTTTGGAGTTGGGATGGGGGTTCGGGTCTGTATGGGTGCATGTTTGTGTGCTGAGTTGGGGGGTGGGGGGTTTGGAGTTGGGCCATGGAGCATAGTGTTTGGTTGGGGGTAAGGGGGCCCTGGGGCATAGTGTTTGGTTGGGGGTGAGGGACATGGGGCATAGTGTTTGGTAGGGGGTGAGGGGGCCATGGGGCATTGTGTTTGGTTGGGTGTGAGGGGGCCATGGGCATAGTGTTTGGTTGGGGATAAGGGGGCCCTGGGGCATAATGTTTGGTTGGGGGTGAGGGACATGGGGCATAGTGTTTGGTTGGGGGTGAGGGGGCCATGGGGCATAATGTTTGGTTGGGTGTGACGTGGCCATGGGGCATAGTGTTTGGTTGGGGGTGAGGGGGCCATTGGGCATAGTGTTTGGTTGGGGGTAAGGGGGACATGGGGCATAGTGTTTGGTTGGGGGTAAGGGGACCCTGGGGCATAGTGTTTGGTTGGGGGTAAGGGTGCCATGGGGCATAGTGTTTGGTTGGGGGTGAGCGGGCCATGGGGCATAGTGTTGCACTCCAAGAGTGAACCCAATAATAAAGCTAAAACAGGCACAGTTAGGAGATGTTCATCTTTGGATTTTTGAGGAAACCTGACTCAACGAAGGCCATACTCCTCTTGGGCATCCCAAACAGCAAACTGTTGCAGTCCAAAATAACGGCATGTCCAATCTAGGGTCAATAAAATATATATAAGTTAATTAAACAGACGAGATACAATAACTAAATAGAAATAAATTATAACAATGGAAAATGTGTAGTACAAAATGTAAGTTTGAAATGCAAATAAAAATGGTTACCCCTCAAAAACATTCTTTTTGCATGTGTTTTGTACAAATTGGGGGTTTAAAAAGCCTCCTGCCACGCCCCGCCTACCGCCCCGCCCACATTTACTTTTCGGCCCACTATAGCCCTCAGGTAAGGTACTTTCGGCCCTCTGTCAAAATCAGTTGTGCATCCCTGGGTTAAATGAAGGGAAGGACTCTGTTCTCGCCCGTGTGTGTGTGAACAACGGTAAGAGCTTCATCAGCCAAGCCATGTTCCGCCAACTCCCAAAAGATCCAGCCATTCCCACATTCAAACTGATAGACAAATGGGAAATGGATCTGGAAGCACCCAATTCCAAACATCTCCTGCCAAGCAGGTGTATGCTCAAAATCTCCATTGGCAACAAGAGCATAGTCCATAATTGTTGGGTCGTGCGAGATGTCACTGCCGCCTTTTACTTAGGCAGTGACATTCTCAATCGCTTTGCCATTAGTTTGGACCTAATAAACTTCAAAGCTTGGTCCCGATTAGCGAATAATTCCATGGGCTTTGATGACCAAGAAAAAGCATTTAGGTCAGCTCAATTGCTACCTTATGCAGTTGCAATTCAGATTGGAGAGGAAGTAACCATACCAGAAAGGACCAGACAATTCTCCCTGGGAGTGAAAGTTAAAAGAGGACAAAAATGTAAAAACTCTGATGCTTATATTCATCTAAATGCTTCTCTCCAACAGCAAGGGTTGGGGGTAAACCCAACACCATTAGTCAACATAGAACATGACACCATTCCAATAGAGGTGGATAACAGCGACTTAAAGAGTATTACTCTAGCCAAAGGCACCATTATTGGAATGGCGGTTGATGACCAACATTTTTCCATTGATCTAGCAAATGAACTGTTAGGACCAATCCCCAAGGACTGTTTTGACAGTGACAGTGATGACAATACAACACCATACAGGATCTTTACCCAGCATGGGGGGAACTTCCTGGTGGACACTTCCTGCCCTTATGGTAAGGAAGATGTGACTTGTGACTTCAGAAGGGATGAGGTGATTTTCCAGTTCCATGAGGGATACCTTTCCCACCTGAAACCACCAATCCAAATCAGCACTCTGACCAGGGACTTCTCCACCCAGCTGGAGGAGGCCGCTGAGATAGCGAAACCAGAAGTCTTTCCAGGCTTCAGGCAGATGGTTTAAGAGAGAGTCAACCTAGCTGATGCATGTGTGACTCTGGAGCAGAAGCAAAAGTTGAAACAAGTTTTCTTGGATTTTCAAGATCTCTTTGCGGTGGACTCATATGACTGTGGTCGCACCGACATCCACACAACAACAATTCCCGCGGACCCTGGCATGACTCCAGTGTTTGTGAAGCAATATTGCTTGCCTCTCGCATCAATGGAGTCCCTTACTGAAATAATTAAGAACCTTGAGTCCCGGGGGATAATCCGCCCAGTCCACAGCACCTTCAATAATCCGGTGCTGGGAATATTGAAGCCAAACGGCCAGTGGAGACTCTGCACCGACCTTAGAGAACTCAACAAACGGGTCCATACTTCCCGATGGCCTCTTCCCTACATTGACCAAGGGCTGGCCCAGATCCAGGCGTCACAGGTATTCACTGCAATAGACCTGACCAATGGATACTGGACTGTGCCTGTCAGTAGGGAGGACCAATACAAACTGGCTTTTACCTTTGGGGGTCAGCAGTACACATGGACCCGGACTCCCTTCGGAACCTCAACTCCGGCAATGAATTCAACATTTTCCTACACAAGGCCATGCCCGAGCTGGGTGCAAGGAGTAACCTGGATTATGTAGATGATGTCCTCATCAAACGTTCATCTGTGGAGGAACACATAGCGGAGATCTGTTATGTTCTGACACAGTTGAGGGCCGCCGGAGCAAATCTTTCCTTTCAGAAAGCACAGTGGTGTAGAAACCGTGTTAATTTCTTGGGGCATGAGATTACTCCTCAGGGTCTCTGTCCCCAGGAAAAGAAAGTGGAAGCACTTCAGAAACTGAAAGACCCCACAACTCTGCGGGAACTAAGGAGCCTCCTTGGACTGACTAATTACAGCAGAAAGTTCATTGAGGGCTACGCAGAGATCACTAGACCCCTGATTCATCTCTTGAAGGGGGGGTCAAGTGGGAATGGGGTCCAGAACAAGCCGAGGCAGTAAGACAACTCAGAAGAAGCCTCTCACAAGCGCCCTGCCTAGCTTACCCTGTCAGAAACAAGGAGTTTTTCTTGGAGACAGGGTTCTCTAATACATGCTTGACTGCAGTATTATATCAAAAGCATGACAAGGTCAATAAAGTAATCTTCTATGCGAGTAAAACTTTATCCTCTGTGGAGGAAAAATTCAACGATTGTGAGAAGGCACACCTGGCAACGGTGTGGGCATTGAAGAATTACCGCCTGTTTATCCAGGGGGAACACATCATAGTGGAGACTCCACACCACCTCTGCAATATCTCCAAAGTGACAGAATCCGGGCCGTATATTTGAGTAATTCCCGAATTACTTCCTGGATTCTGTCAATGCAATGCTTTCCTGTGGATGTCAGATATGGCCAAAACAAGAAGAGTCCCCTCACACAAGGTCTGGCTGGCTTGCATGATTGTGCCAGAGAAAACTGTCTCGAGGACGAAAGTCTAAAAATCAAGGACAACATGGAGACATACCTTAATTCCCCACACAAAGTCTTTGAAGAAGATAAGTGTGAGGGAATGCCCACTGTTTATGTGGATGGATGCTCTTACCATGTTGACAACAACGGGGAGAAAGAACTTGTGGTTGACGTAGGGAATGCATGGGTGAATAAGTCCCCAGAACCCTCCACTGGGTACAAGATTGGTCCCCGAAGTAGTCAGGTGGTAGAGTTGATGGCTGTGCATCAAGCCATCCTCACTGCTGTCCAGCATCAACTCCACGAACTGGTTATAATCACATATTCGGATTATGTACGGAACAGGTTCGTGGAGCACCTGGTTAATTGGAAAACCAGAGGCATGCTATGTGCTAATAACAAAACCTTGAAACATGGGAAGCTAATCCAAAATATTGATGATCTGGTCACCTCGAATGGGATGACCATCTACTGGAAAAAGATCAAGGGTCATTCCAAAGTAGAGGGACCAGACAAAACTGGAAATGACTTAGCTGATCAGCTGGTCAAAACGGGGCCATCCAAGGGGATCTAATAGAGATTGTGTCCCTTTTGCGGAAAATCCAGGTCACTGCTATCACTAGGTCCCAGACAAATGCTCACAATGATCTTTCAACTGCACAACGGAGTAAGGAAACCCCAGATGCTGATTTGATTACGGCTCAAAAAGAGGATCCAATAATTGGTAGGTTTTACCAACACATTGAGGACCCTGAGTACTTTCCCCTGACGGATACCGATTACATTGGGAAAGAGGACCTCAGAGTGTTGATGAAATGTCCAAAAATGTTCTGAATCCAAGACGGTTTGTTGGTAAGGAAATCCCTAGCTGGCCATGATCAGTGGATGGTCCCTACCTCATTCCGAAGCCTGATGTTAAGTCACGCCCATGATGTGGCCACAGCCGGTCATAGGGGGTTTCATACAACACTTGAGATCTTAAGAGAGGTTGCATACTGGCCACACATGGGGCAGGACCTCGACCAATACTTGAAGGGGTGTCTCGTGTGTGCCCAATTTCAGCCAACATCCCTCACACACCATACGCCTCTCCAAAAGAGGTGGATGACACTGCCATGGTCAGATTTACAAGTCAACTTTATAGGGCCCGTGATTCGCTCCTCTAGGGGGAATAAGCACATGTTGACAGTGACATGCTTATTTGCGAAATAGGTGGAATGTCTCCTGGCTCCAAACTGCAAGGCAGAAACGGCAGCTGCCCTGATGATCAACCACATCTTTTCGCGTTTTGGTCTACCCCAAAGGATTGAGTCAGACAGGGGTAGCCATTTCACCAGCAAAGTAATGACAAAGATGTGGGAGATACTGTGGGTTAAAAGGAAGCTACACATTGCTTACCGGCCAGCCTCTTCGGGTGCAGTAGAACGTTACAACAAAACCATTGTGAGCATCTTAAAATAGTTTGTGGCAGATTCTGGGCCAAGTTGGATATCCGATTACCTCTTGTCCTAATGGCCATCAGATCTACCCATTCATCTGCAACTAAAATGTCACCATTTGAGTTGATGACTTAATGCAGGATGGTGCATCCCCAGCATCTGCTTAACAGGACCCAAGAGCAGACATTGATCAATGCCTCCACAACTCATGAGTATGTTGAGAACTTAAGGAAACACCTTCAACATGCTTTTGCCTATGCTCGGCAAAATCTAGAAAGATCAGCTGATAGTATGAAGACCCACTATGACTTGAAGACTACTAGGAAAGAATGCAATGTGGGAGACTGGATTTATCTATACAATTTCCAAAGGAACCAGGCCAAACAGCGGAAGTTTCTGCCTACCTGGAAGGGACCTTTCGAAATTGTAGACAAGATCTCACCAGTCGCCTACAGGATCTGCATCCCCAAAGGCAGTTTGGGAGAGGGGGAAGATAAGCGGGTCCATATTAATCAGCTAAAGTTTTGCCATCCCAGGCACACTCTGCAGCAACTGGAGCAGTCCCAGAGGGGGCCGCTCCAGATCAGTAAAATTCCAACCCTAAAATATTCCACAAATAGGCTATAAAATATGATGATAAGAATGCAAATGTCTCCTGATTTATTAAATGTATATTTTCATCCCACTATATTAATAGTGGTGGAGAAATATCTACGAATATGTTTCTGCCACTTTGCTTTGTCATCCTAGGAGTGATAAACCATGGAGACTGACCAAGGAGGACGACCCGGGGACCGGGAGCAAAAGATCCTAGGGGCCCGGGGTATCGCTCAATACTCCCATCAGGACTGGCGAGGAGAACCGATCGATCCGCCCCTGATGGAGGAAAAGATGCTGAACTTGCCATCTATGGAATCCGGAGAGATGATGCGGACATCCCAGTCTTGCGAAGTTTCATCGATGAGAGACAGAATGGCAACGCAAGATGGGCGCTTGTGGGATGTTTTAACCCACTCATCCAAGCCCTACAACAGAACTGTGCATTACTGGCAGCGGAAACATCATAATGGCTGCCGGAAAGCATGCTGCTGGCCAGAAATCACCAGAAAGTGCGCAGTGAAAACCTGACAGATAGGCCACCATCCACTTTTGCCTCTGTCAGTGTTAATACAGGAGACCATTGCCAGACCCCATCCTTTGGCTGCACACAGAGCAAAATCAGTGCAAAGGAATACAGAGCTGTTCAAAAATCTGTTTTATTTGGTGTCAAAATTGCTAAAATAATGGCTCACAAAACCACCAAAAGCATACAACTTCTTGTTGGGTGTTCTACATTACTCTACTGCAAGAATCCACATCAGTACGACGTCAGCCAGAATCGTATGTCATTAGGACAACATCCCATGTTAAAGACATTTGATTTAAAGACAGCTGTAAATAATGGGTGCTGTATCGGTGCTCGCCTCTGACTGATGCTGGCGATTTCGAAATCCTGACAGGAGAGCTGTCTTGCAGAAGCTAAATATGCCAAAGCAGAGAAGTCTACCAAAATGCCATATAGAGTGCCACACATTGATTTAATGTGGAAAAAGACTTGATTAAAGATATGTTGCTTATTTTCAGTTCATAATGTTATATTTTATTCACAAGGAACTAAGTTGCAATTGATTAGAAGGCAGTCTGATTTAATTAAAAGTTCAAGAGGCCTTCTGTCCCTTGGAAGCCTTCACACCTGGTCTTACCACCGACAGCACAGGATATCGCATTGACATGTAATTCAGGAGAGGAGGAGATTTTCTCTGCAGCCCAGAGGAAGGAACAATGGGGGCATTGGGATGAATAGAATATTCTGATTTGAGGTGTAACTGTCAACACTGCTCTGGGAGAAGCAAGACATGTGACCATCTGACTCACCAAGCTTCTAGGGCGGACCAGACTGGGTTGTGGATTTAATATTGCACCAAATATATGTTTAAGGAAAATGCTTCTAAAATATGGTATCAAGCTGACAGAAATGTACAACTTTGGGATTCTTAATATGAAAAATGCATTCACAGTTCAAGACTAAGTTGGACGCCGTGGGATGTTCTGAGGCCAAGCCCCGTAATTATTAATATTGTGGATGCAGTGTTTATGCTAGAAACCTAAGAACTTCCAGTAATATGCTCAGAGAGGGTGTGTAGGCCTGTGTAAAATTGGGGGCCGGACCAATATTGCGAAACTCACTAAAATGGCGAATAAGTTGTCATTTCTGAACCCAAGCTCTTAGAAAGATCAGGGTTGAACAGAGACCTGTCTTAATTAATCTGTGATGTGTACATGTATTCTCAACAGCTTGTGTATCTGGGAAGCATGTTTGGTTATGAAAAATTGATTTCTAAGTAAAATCAGAGGGGAGGGATTTCAGCTTCAGCCATAAACATGACACCTGAGGACTCATTCCGACTCACCACTCCGTTCTCCAGTGAGGTCACAGAGAATCCTCTAACCTATCAGGAGCCTTAGTGGGTTGGGCATTTCTAGGAAGGAAGTCAGCATCCACACCCCCTTTGCAACCACATAAAAAACCACTGAGACCCAGATAGGGACACTCACTTTCCACTTCAACTGATTTCTTGCGCAGCACTCTGCCGGACTGGATCCAGACAATATCCAAAAGAACTTAGACTCCAGATAGGTCCAGAACAAAGTTCTAGAACCCAGCTCTAGAACCTTAAGCAGGGGCCTAACCCAAAAGCTGAACTATTCTAAGCAGGCCACAGAATCCCGCAACCTAAGCAAACTATTCAACAGCCTTGCTGTGCTGTTTGCTACTGGCTAGAACCCTGTGCCAGAACCAGATCCAGACCCAGAAAGCAGCGCTGTAACCAGAACCCGCTTGATCCAGTCCAAGAGGCCAGACCAGACCGCCGTGCCATGCTGTGAGCAGAACCAGTGCCTGAGACCGTCCTGTGGCGAGTGAAGTCCAAACCTGACCAGATCGGTGACGAGGCCCATTTCCATTCCATTCCAAAACTAGGAGTGAGTATTTAGTCTAGAACTGTGCATAGTCATCTCTTAGTCTAAAGTAAGCTTATCCCATCCAAATCAACCTGTCCAGAACTGCATTTAGAATTTTGAGTCCATCTTGATGATTTCAAATCTGTAACGCGCATTTGTCATTCTGAAAGATTGACTTTATTTTTTAAAATCTACCTCCACAAAAACGTTTGTATCTTTTGAACCGCACGTCCTAGAAGTGAAATTTTACTGTCATTTTAAAGCTAAGATCCTCAGCTTTCCAACAAACCCAATTTAACTCCATCTCATTTTCTGTCAAAATAGCTGGCTCTTGCTTTCCACTGCTGAAATTCATTTTCAATCTGATAATCATTCATGAATCATTGCTAGCGTTGACCTGAACTAATCCAAAGTAGTTACCACTTATCCTGAATATCCTTTAGTGAATTAAAATCATTTTTAGCATATTTTCACTTCATTGCAATCACATTTAAAAGGATTTATCCTGCTTTAAAATCATCCCTGTTTTCTCTAAGCTTGCTGGGGGAACTGGAATTGAACGTCATTATTAATTGTATTCTTGAAACCTCTATGTCCTCAATTCCATCTCTTCATATTGCATATTGGGGGGGGAGTGAGTAATCACAGGGGAAAAAGTGACCATATTATCTTGTGATTGAAATCATATCAAGTTTATTTCTGTGTTGCATTCTTTCCCACCTTGCATTTCCTTGAAACTATACAAAGTATTCTCTGCTACCTTATCCTTTCTATACCAACTCCTCATTGATTAAAGATATTGTTCTATTGTAATATTACCCTTTGTTGACCACTATTATATTCATAAGTGTGCTATCAAATATGAATGTATTCATAAAAGTGTAATATATATATATATATATATATATATATATATATATATATATATATATATATATATATTGTTTAATTCTTCAAATAAATATTTTTATTTACAAAACAAACCTACTTCTTGGCTCGGTGAGGTCAGGGGGATTCAAAGAGAGGGGGTTCATCATCCACATTTAAGAACTTGACATAAAAATATATAAATAAGGGCTTCCATTAGGCATCCCAGACTAGGCATTGACTTAGTTGGATTGCTGGATTCAAGTCACTTACAGAGATCAACCTGTAGGTCCTAGGCAGGCCTCCTCTGTACTAGAACAGCTGGGTGTGCTCGGCAGGGACAGCATCAACTCACTCTGTCGTAGGGAGAGTCTTGTCAGCATTTTTGTACATTACCACAGATTATCACACTTTTATTACATGACAGAGAACACATCATACTGTGGGTGTATGCTGAACACTCATAGGGTCATATAAACATTTCACAAGTTGTAGAAACCTAAGTGCACAAGGACTGCACTGTGCGCAAATGTGCCCAAGCTCAGCCAGAGATAAGGCAAGCGAGGAACACACAAGCAGCAAACTCAAAGGGGATCATTTTCAAATGAACTAGAGCATAATTGGAAGTGTAAAATGTCTGTACTATTTCCTTTTATGCTCAAGTTTATTTTACAGCCGTCTTGAGGTGCAGGAGAGCACCAAAGCAGAGTTTGCATTTCTGCTTTGCTTTCTTCTTCCGTCTCAGGTGAGCATTTGGTTTTACGCCTGCATGAGATGTTCCTGCAGGTGTAAAACCAAAGACTCCAGTGGAATAGGCCTTGTGTACACGTGGTGTACAGAAGAGGGAATCCATTATAAATCACTAACTTTTGCAGTCGCTATTTAATGTCTCCCAAAGCAGAGAGACAAAGTAGAGTGAAGGTGATTTCGCCTTGCTTTCCTCTTTACTTTTACACTGACCCCTAACAGTCTTTTCTGAACAGAGGCCAATACAACAGCCCATAACATGGCGTTTCCAAGTGATCTTCTTCCAACATGGTAGCCTCATGGCAATGGGGAACTAAGAAAATGCTCCATGACTGGATTGTATGATTGGTCAGAATACAGGAAATCTTCATGTACATGAAAAAGCTAATGGTCTGATTTACAACCTTGTTTTTCAATTGGAAAACACTATTGAACAATGTGTTGTAAATCAGTTCCTAAAAGTAGTAAATGTGAAGGCTTTGGTGCTTTTTTAAATATATGTAGTGCATGAATGAATAAGTCAACAAAGCGGGTTCCATGGTTTAATGGTTAGCACTCTGGACCTTGAATCCTCTGGTTCGAGTTCAAATCTCGAGGGGACCATTGAGAGCCATTACCTTTTGAGACTCACAAGAGTTTTGTCTCACTTTCTTTTCTCCCTTGGTCATTATCGCACTACTAATGCTATAAAATGATACATTTGTTTCCATGTTCCTACGATAGCGATTTCAAAATATTGTTCCTTTTTGTCCTAAATATTAAAAGGAGGTAAATAGATTTGTCCGCCTTGCCACAGATACCCAATTTGGGCTACTCCTTTGTCTTCCCACCGCATTCTAGATTTGTGATGCTGGCATCGACTAGCCCTGCCAGGGGGATTTGTCTAGAGAAGGGGTCCTTTATACCTTGCATCCTCCACACCCTTTTCCACAGGTGCATACCCAGCTTAACCATGTTCGCGAGTGGTTTTGCTGAGGTTTTGTATATCCATCGGACCTCTCTTAGGTAGTACCGTTGCACCGCCGGTTGGAACAATATTGAGTGTATGGAAGCGTCTTCTCCCAGCCACTGTACTACGAACTGGAGTTGGCCTGCCAAATAATGTCATTCAAAGTCCGGGAGCCTGATGCCGCCCCATTCATAGTCCCTCTGCAGTGTGTTCAGTGCCATCCTGTTTCTCCCTCCTCCCCACAGGAACTACCGTGCTGTGGAATGTAATCGGTTGAAGAATGACCCAGGGATATTGTAGGGGACGTTAGTGAAATGATATAGGAGACGGGGTAGCACCGTCATCTTCAGTAAGGCTGCCCTCCCTATCATCCCGAATGGTAGCTTATTCAAAAACCGCATGGCCCTCTCCGTGTTGTCTAGGGCTGCCTGTGTATTTGCCTCGTGCACTTCTCTGGTGTCATGGTAGATGTTCACTCCTAGATATCTGAAAGTGTGTGGGGTACACGTGAGGCCCAGGTCCAGTAACTGAGTTGGAGTCACTCCTCT
The DNA here is from genome assembly GCF_040938575.1 of Ambystoma mexicanum. Classification (NCBI taxonomy): domain Eukaryota; kingdom Metazoa; phylum Chordata; class Amphibia; order Caudata; family Ambystomatidae; genus Ambystoma; species Ambystoma mexicanum. The sequence goes on from NW_027182323.1 coordinate 2,411,352, forward strand.
CAGCTCAGCTAGGGGGAACAGGGAGAATTTTCCCTTGTTAACAGTAATTCCCGAAAGCCTCCTGAATGCTCCCTGGGTCTCAAGCAGTTCCGGCAGGCTCGTCCGTGGGCTCTGGACATATAGCAATATGTCATCCGAGTAAATTGAGATTTGATGTACCCCCGTCTATCTCTATTCTTGTGTCCCCATACACAGCTCTTAGGAAAGCAGCAAATGGTTCTAGGGCTAAGATCGGCTAACATCGGGGACAGTGTGCAACCCTGCTTCGTTCCACGTTCAATGTTCCATTCCTCCGAGATGTCTCTCCCCGTTCTCACCCTGGCCCTCGGATCTTTATACAAGAGCTTAACCCAGCGTAGGAACCACTCTCCTATCCCAAAGTGGGAGAGGACTTCCAGGAGCCAGTCCCAGTTCACTGAATCAAACACCTTAATGGCATCCAATGATGCCACAGCGCATTCCCCCTCTCTCTGATTCGTACAGCCTATGACATGGTGGAGTCTACTGAGATTCCACGTTGTGTTCCCTCCTGGTACATACCCCGTTTGGTCTGGGTGCACCAGCGTGGGTATGACCCGTTTAAGCTGGTTAGCCAGAGCCGCTGTAAGGATTTTGGAGTCTTGGTTTATCAGGGAGATTGGTCTGTAAGAGCCAAACTCTAGGGGTGGCTTTGCAGGTTTTAGTATTGGTACGATTATTGATTCCGACATACTCCTAGGGAGCCATCCCTTCTCATATGCCTCCTCTAGCATCTCCAACAGTCTCGGGGCTAGGCTATCCTTGTATTTCTTATATAATTCCCCAGGCAGCCTGTCGGCCCCGGGGGCTTGCCTGTCGGTAGTCCAGTTATGACCGCTGACAATTCTTCCACAGTGTGGGGTGCGTCTAGCATTTGGCTTTGCTCCGCTGTCAGTTGGAGAAGGGTAATTTCCGACAGAGCCTCTTCTATGTCTCCCTCCTCTGCCTCCTGGACCAGGGAATACAGTTTCTCATAGAATCTTGAGAAGACCTTGTTAATGGCGTCCTCGGTCCTGACCTCCTCCCCCTTCACATCTCTAATTGCATTTATTGGTTCCGCTTGCTCTCCTGTCTGGTCAGCCAGGCTAGAAGCCTGCTGGGCTTGTCTCCCTCTCCGTGTAGCCGTTGTATATATTTCCCGTAATCCAGTTTCCCCAATCTCACCCAAATCGCTATGCACTTCTGCATCAAGGTGGTGATATCCATGGGTTCTTCACCCATTTCACCCACGCGTGCTTCCGCCTGTGCCACCTCCTTTTCAACTTCATCTAGTTCGGCTAGAACTTCGCCCCTGAGGCCCCCAGTCTTTCCTAATGCCGCACCTCTGACTACCACCTTAAGGGCTTCCCAAACTGTCCCAGTGCTCTCCACACTCTCCAAATTATGATCAAAGTAATCAATCATCATACTCTGCAGGTACTCTTGGAATTCCCCATCCGTCAATGCCTCTGCCCTAATTCGCCATATGGGTATGGGGGCCCTTCTGTATGTGTGTGTCCAGGGCTCAGCTAGCGGAGCATGGTCGGATAGCGTTGTGCGTGAATGTGTGCCACGTGAATTCCCCCAGTGTTTCCTTACCCATAAATAGGTAGTCAATTTGAGTGAATACCCTGTGCGGGGTGCTATAATGTGTGTGTCCCCTTGTACTCCATGTACCTTCCTCCAGACCTCCTCCAACTCCAACTGGTCTAATATCTTCCGCAACTCTCTGCCAGGCGGCGCTGGTTTCTTGTGCTTGGTATCCGATCTGTCCAGCCAAGGGTCCATTGTGCTGTTGAAATCCCCGGCCCAGATGATCGATGCTGTCCTATATGGGGCCATCCAGGGCGTGAGTGTTCTAAAGAACCCTGTGGCTTCGTGGTTAGGTGTGTATGTATTCACCAGACACACCTCCCGGTTCTCCAGCATTCCCTGAATGATCAGTATCCTGCCATCTGCATCACATTCTAGTTTTATGAGTTGGAATGGGGTCCCCGGAGCGATCCACGTCAGCACTCCCCTTGCGTAGTTCGAGTACGTGGAACTTTACATCTGGCCTCCCCTTTTCTTAGCCACTTTGGCCTGTTTCTCGGCCGTCAAAGGTGTCTCTTGCAGTATTGCGGTGTGGACCTTTGCTCTATTGAGCTTGGCGTATACCCTTAGCCTCTTGATTGTTGCGTCGGGCCCTTCCTTCTGCATCTTCCGCTCTGCGTTCCAGCGTGCGGATCCTCTCCATCACCTCTGACATTTGGGATTGGGAGGTCATCACGTTCCCCGTGTTGCTTTGCACCTGTTGCTCAACTTTTGTCACCCATTCTGCTAGATTCCTTGTATCTTGTCTGAGAAGCCCCACATCCACGATCACTGCATCTAACTTGCCCTCTATCGATGCTTTATGTGCGTCTATGGCTTCCAAAATGCTGCCTTCCACTTGTCTGATCTCTTCTCGCGTGGGGTTCGTCGTGGTCATGGCTGCCTCTGTTGTCACGGGCTGTGTGTCCTCGTTCTTGTGGGCGAATGATTCCATACTGATTTGCCTCACTTTGCCACCTTTCTGCTTGTCAAGGATTGTTCATGTCCTTGCCCAGTGTCTTTTGCCGGGGCCCCCCCTTCTCCAGTGTTACGTACGGGTGGGATGTTTCTCATCCGTTTCCCTCGTGAGCAGCACGCTCACTTCACTCACTGACGTGCCTTTCCTGTCTCAGTGTTGTCCGCCTCAAGGCCTTGTGACCCCTGCTGCTTATGGGTATTTTCTAAGGTCCTTCGTTCAGTGGTCTCTCCTGTGATGTTTACATTACAGCCAATCAATGGGTTATGGTCTCCCACGCATTGTCCTCCATTTAATGGATGCACTCTTCCTCTCACGGTTCACCCTGCGCTCAGATAGTGGCGTCTGCGCTGTTGTATTCCTTTGTTCACACTGTGTGCGCGGGGGGGCATCCTCACCCATGGCTCTCTTTATGTTGTAGTAGCGCCTTGTGCATTGCACTGTGCCTCTGTGCTGGGCACTCCTTATGTTCTGATGTGGAGTTCCCTGGGCCTATCCCGTGGCCCCCGGGCTCTAGTTGCACCCCTAGTGGCCACCGTTTAATTGCAGAGGATTGGGCTCCGCTCTGCTGCCCGGGCTCTACCGCGGGTTCTTTATGCTCCATCAGCTGTCTCTTGTGGTGGGCCACGTTGTCAGGTGCTCAGGGCTCCACCCGCCCGTGTCGGTGGTCTAGGTTCAAGAAGTGCAATCGCCTCCTGGCACCGCACTGAACTCCTCTTGTGTCTGTCCCCCAGCCTCTCTCACAGGAAGGGCCGTGCTGGCCTGCCTGGTTGGTTCCAATTTTATTCCGTTCCCTGTGTGACCAGTCTTTAATGGGCTCGGCGTCTCCTTCACGCTCTGCTTAGGGGTTGCTCTGCTGCCCGTTGCACTCGCTGCATGCCGCCCTCTGGAGTAATGTCACGGCTCAGGCCAGAGTTCTCTCCACGGCAGGACTCGCATTTACCTTCGTCAGGTGTGTCCGCCCTCCTCTGCTCCTTATGTCTCGGAGTGGGTGCTCCTTTTCAGCTCCTTCCAACGGTGTCACTCCGGGTGGGCGCTGCAACATCCGGAGCTCCTGTGGCACGGCAGGAGTTCCAGCCAAGCAGCTAGCCAGTCTACAGAGAGCCCAAAATGCAGCAGTTAGATTAGTCGGACAGCTGAATAGAAGGGATCATGTATCTGCTTTCCGGAGAACCCTACACTGGCTTAAAGTAGAGGACAGATCAAATTTAAAATGGCATGCCTTGTATATAAATGTTTGAATGGACTTCCCCCGGTATACCTTGCTGATAAGATCATTCGCTACTGTCCCATTAGAGATCTCCGGTCTAGGGATCAGCTCTTTGTGTTGGTGCCAAGGTCTAACTTGATCTCTGGGGGGGACAGAAGATTCAGTGTGTTTGGTCCGAAATTGTGGAACAAACTCCCATTAGAGATTAGATCCTCTGAATCCCTAATACTTTTTAGGAAGAGCCTGAAAACTTTTCTTTTCAGATAGGCTGCTTTCATTATACAAAGTGCATATTGAACTGATACTCTGAAAGTCCACCCATTAGTTTACATCAGCGCCCGTTTATAGTTGATTCTGTTTGGTGCACATTAGAAATGTTCAAATCAAATCAAATTAAACCAGTCATGTTTCTGTGCCAGGCCCGAGTAATGGTTCCACTCCCTGTCTTCTCCATGTCCTTTCACTCGGGGCTGCAGTCTTCTGTCGCCCGCTGCTGGGATCCGCCACTCCGTCCCCTTTTCCTCTGCCTCCTTCTGAACTCACAGGGTCTCCTTTGGCAGTGAGCCGCACTCCTTGCTCACCGTCAGCACAGGCCCAGTGTCCCTGCTGGCAGGCCGCCTCTTTGCCCCCCAGGGGGTGCAGTCTCCCTCAGTCGATCTGCAGTGGGACAAGAACACCGGGTTTGCAGATGGGCCCTCCTCTCTCCAGCTGTGTTCGCTCTCCCTCTGCTGGCCGTCGTTGCATTCGAGTTGGCCTCAGTGTCTGCGAGGAGCCCTGGCCTCCTCAGCGTATTGCGCCCGCCATTTTGTACTTGGTGGCGCATCCGCTCTGGCCCTCCTGCTGTCGTCTTCCTCCTCCGAATCTGCTCACGCTTCGAGCAGTGTGCTCTGCAAGACTTCCAGCAGCCTTCCTGCGTTTTCCACTACAAAATTCGTTTGTTTTGGACAAGTTTGTCGGATCTTCTGTCGGATCTCTCGGGAGCTCCGGAGATTCACTCACACACGCATGGCCGCAAATGTTCTAAGATTGTTATGCGATATTTTTAACCTATTTAAGTGGACTTGGGCACAGAGAGAGAAAAACGCTTATTTGCCCAAGAACACGCCATTTTTTCATGAGAGGAATCAGGCTCTCCTGTTTCCAAAATATACATCCGTGCCTGCAACAGTTTGACAAAAGTAAAACTTACCAAGCTGCCCATTCAAATATGTATTATTGTGTATTGGAAAGACATGTTTGTAATACATTTGATTGTTTAACCAGGGGACATGATTCAACATACCTTGTGGAGACTCAGCACCCAACAAATCTCCCCACGCATAAAAAGTGTCAGCCTATCAATTGTTTGTCTTTTCTGTGAAACAACCGAGGTTCATAAGTGAACCTGACAATACATCAGTGAATAGAAATGTATTAGGAAAAACAAGCATCGTTCACTTTTAGAGGAGACATCAGCACAGTAGAGAATACACAGCTCCCAAAGACAATGCAGTAAAGAAGGTTGATAACATTTGAAATGATCCTGTGCTGTTCCACAGAATGGAATTGAAAAAGAAAGGAATGAAAGACACTGTGAATTTAGTTTTGAGAATGGGACAAACTTCAGCAAACAAACCCAAAGCAACAGAGGTCATGAGCTGCGGCATTTATTTATTTATTTACACATTTATGAAGCGCGCCAAGGAGAGAAAAGGAGATCCATCATGTAAAAGCTTGGACCCAGGTTATATGGCTGTGGCTACATGCAGCTTCCAGTCCCTTAAACTGTGCGGCTCTGGCGGATGACAATGAGGAGAGTCCCTGCGAGGTGGGTTCGGGGGGTGCGTATCAGACACTTCATCTTCCCCAGCTGGACATCCTTTACACCGCCCCTTTCTGTTTATTAGAGCTGCACTATCGTCACCGTGTATTCATTTATACTACAGTGGTAATTATGTACTGTAGAGGGTGAGTGTTCAAATAGAGCTGGAGACCACCTTATGCGTGAGTCAGATGGGTATAGAGGTTGTATGAATAACAGTGGCCCAGGTGGGCTGCTGGGGGCAGGCACGGATGGTGGCATCATGTGGGAATCTCTGAGGCTGCTTTGGCGATGTTTGCTGGCAAGAGGATTGGCTTTACCTGCCTGCCGCATTAAAATAACCCAGAAAAGCGCTCTCCACCAAAGTTTTTGGAAGAGATCAAAAAGCAGGAGTATTACTCTGATGACACCCTAGAGCAGCGGTATTCAAACTGTGGGTCGCGACCCCCCAGGGGTCCGCGGGTGCATCCCTGGGGGGGCCTGAGAGCTCAGCATGAAATATTTTTTTTAAAAAGTAAAAAAAGATATATATATTTTATTTTTTTTAGATTGGAAGAAATGTGCAGGGTTGGCTCACATGGTCGGGCTGAAGCATGAAACTGTCTCAGGCAACAATTAAAAAGTGGCCCGCAGTTGTAAATGGATATTCATTCTTTTAGTCACAGACTGGGCCTCATTACAACTATGGCGGTACGGTAACAACAGTGCCGGTAAGCTACCAGCACCTTTGCTACCGTACCGCCATAGTAAGAGATGTGCTCGCGGGTGCCTGACAGCCCGCCAGGTCTGACCAGGCAGGCCGTGCGGCACCCGTGAGCACAGCTCATCGGATGCACCAGCACCATTATTAACGGTGTCGATGCATCCGAACTCCCCATTCCCATTGAGCCCTTTCGGGCTCAATGGGAATGGGGATCTACCGGTACCGGCAATTATCAGGTCCGCCTAACTCGGCATGACCCGGTAATTGCCCATTCGCGTGTGCCGTACCCAGATGCAACTACGGCACAACTACCGCCAGGGTTGTAATGAGGCCCACTGTTTCAATAGTACCCAGGGGGTTGCTTTGTGTTAAAATGTAAGTAAATTGTGATAAATTCAGCAACAATGGTCAAAATTACTAACTGCAGTTAAGTAACTCATCAAACTGGTCCACATTGGCCAAAATGGTGGCCCATTTAGACTGGCCCACACTAGCATTTTACATTTTTGGTACAGGCATTGCCCTATAGGCCAGTCCGAGCCCGGCGGCTCATCCATAATGGCGAGGGGGCACCCAGCTAGTGGCCCCTCACCCATTATGGAGGAGCTAAGGAGCCAGCCCAGTGAAACAGTGAGCACTCCCTCAGCTGCTTTTTCCAGCTGATGGAGTGCTCCTGGGCTGGCTGAACTGTCAAAGGGAAACACTGTTTCCCTTTGACAGTTCAGTTTAGTTCCCCAGCTGCACATGCTCACTGAGTCATGCAAGTGCTGTTGTGTTTTGCTTCGCCAGCATTGCATAGCTCATTGGAAATGCTGGCTGGGGCACTGCATGTCTGTATGTCCGAGGAGGAGTTCCTGCACCTCCTCGCACAAACGGACAGAGCAGCCTGGAGCAGGGCGTTTCAGCACCCACACACAGGCCAATGCAGAAGGTACGTTTATGTTCATTGTTTTTATTTAAACATGTGTATGGATGCGTGTATGCTTATGTTATGAGTGAGTGTATGGTGATGGATGCTCGTGTGAATGATAGAGTGATTGCTGTATGAATGTGCAGCGCCTTCCATACACACATAATCATGTTGATTGGATTAGGCCCAGTGGGACCCAGGGGACAGGGATGGTATCTTTTTACTGGACATCTGTCATAGATGTCCAGTAAGAAATGTCATGCCTGCACCCTGGGCCCCGCAGCACCCATTGCAAACTGTTTGGCTATTTACCGATTTTTTTGTTAAAAGTATGCTCTACAATGCAACATTTTAACCCATTATTTTAAAAAAATTCACAGGGGGAAACCCCCCGAACCCCACTTCATTGGTTCGGGCTCCCTCACTATGCTCGGTCGCTATGGCATTTTTGGGGGAAATAGTTATGGCCCTTCACTTAAAAAAATCACCAGCCGCCACTGGCCCTCAGACTGTGTTGGGAACGGGATGGAGGAACCCAGGGACTATGGTGGGAGCAAAATGGACGGGAACCATGGGATAGTAGTGGGAGCAGAGTGGGGAGAGCCCAGGGTGTGTGATGGGGTGGGGAGAGACCAGGGACTGGGTAGGAGTGGGATGAGGGAGCCCTGCGACTGTGATTGGAGCAGGTGACGGCGCGCAATATATACTGTCCATTTGGCATTTCTGGGGGGTCCCGACCTGCCCAAATTTAGCTCAGGGGGGGCCCGGCCAAAAAAGTTTGAAGACCACAGCTCTAGAGTAGTCCTCACCGCCCTGTATGATATGGATTTCACCACATCACCTGCTCGGGATTCTTCCATGAAGTCTTCAAATTAAGACCAGAGTAGGGTTTGATATCGACTGGACAGTTCCAATCCTTGCAAGGAAGAAAGGACAGAAGAACACAGTAGCAGGTATCCCGTAGAAAAAAAAAACACATGATAAAAGAAACAGCTGCTCACTTTACAGTGACCCGACGGGTAACAAACCATCACGCTCGTGGCGCAATGGTAGCTCCAGATCAAAAGGTTGTGTGTTCAAATCACGTCGGGGTCAATTAGCTTTTTCTCTTTCAAAAGTAACGATTGCAGGTTTGTTAGCTTCCGAGCTGTCTTTAAAATCAATCGTGTTAAGCGTGTCCAATTTTTAAAATATGGTTTTAAAACACCTAGGTCAATGTATTCTTATTTTCTGCTAAAAAATCAAATGTCGTGGTATTTGCAGAAAAACACTCTAGTAGTCTGCTGATTTACAGCCCAAATGTTATGACCTTCCACCGATTAGTCACACACAGCACATTGCAAACCCACATACCGCGTTTACCTGCATTGCTAAAAAAAAAAACTGTACACCTTAAGTAAGGGCTGCCTCTTAAAGTTGCAACTACCCCATCATTATGATGGCTGTGTATGCTGTACTGCAGACTACCGCCCGCTAGAAAGCCAGAGTGGCGCAGTATTGTTCTAGTAAATGGTCACTCAGTGTTAAGTCAACCCACGCAGGCAGTGTTTGCAGATGCCAAATAACCGAGCAAATAAAAATACAATTTTCAATATGTAAATATTTTCGTTTCAAGAGATGACTCATTGCTGTAATGCCTTTATACGCCACTAGAGGTCACTTCAGCGGTCAAAAGTTACTAACAGGTTATTTTTGACAGAGGCTATATATAGTAAAAGTAAGTCATACGCAGTAACTCAAGTTGAGTATGGTGACAGTTGGGTTAACACCCTTCAGACACAACTGGTAGAAACATGTATGCGAAATGTACTGTTCGAAATGCGTATATCCAAAATGCCTCCACTCTGGTGGGACTCGAACCCACAACCTTTGAATTACTTCACAGCATCCTTAGAAGTCCAACGCGCTATCCATTGCGCCACAGAGCCACTTGCATACCATCTCTAAAATTATCATGATTATCAATCCATACATAACCTAGTCAGACAGGGTGTATATGTTTGGGAATGTTAGACCACCAGTAAACATCTTGAAAGTTGATATCATTTTTAAACGTGGAGTCCCATGTACTTCAGTGCTTTGTCAACCTGCCACCTCTCAACATCAGAAACATCAGTAGTGTTAGGGAGTGATACACGCATGCGCGAGCTGCAACAAGACCGTGCATGCGCAGTTGAATAAAGGGAGCCTGTGCCAGTCAGTTGCCGCCGGGACTCCGTAGTAACCAGACCTGGGTCTGCGTGTTCCTCTAGGTACCAGGCAGGGTGGGCCTCACTACAGAGGGAACCTGGGCTGCATTATACTATTTAACACTGGCGACTAGGTCTCATCTGAGTGGGGAGAGAATTGTATTTCGGGATCGAAGTCTCGATTTCGGAACGCTCTGTTTCGCAGCGCCCACTAGACACGTCACCCACGCGTTACACGTGGGGCCGCCATTTTGTGTGTGCATTAACGGTAGCGGCCCCTCACGGGGTGCTTGTGTGCCGTTTTGGTCAATTTTTTAACCCTTCACAGCTGTTTCATGCAAATGCCTGTTCTATGGACAATGTTCATGTTTCTTTGGACGTTCTTGATTGTGGGCACAGAGAGAGGTGCTTAGTAGACTTTCTCCAGATTTTTACAGCCATCTTCATGGGAAGCCCTGTTTTTGGTGGACATTTCTGGGTGTTTGATGCCTGGACTGGCAGGTGGGAGGCTGCACTTCCACTATTTTCCTGCCCCAGGGTCTAGGCTTGGACAGTGATCTCATCTTTACCCACGTCTACACGTAGCTTGCCTGGAAGCTTGTATCCATTCCTTGCCCTCACTGGGAGGGTCCTTTTTCTGGCGCCATCGCCCTGGAGCATTTCGTCGAAGGGTGAGCCTGCCTCGCACTGGACCTGTGCGGACAACTACGCTGCTGGTGCGGACTTGCAGCCTCTGGATAATTGAGAGGTGCCTGTGCGGTTGGCAGCCATGGGCGACAACGATGATGCTCAAGGGGCGGCAGCTCCACCTGTTCTCGGGGCGCAGCCCCCTGTCAGACGCGTTCCCTGACAACAAGGCACGTTGGCACCCATGCCGGAATTCGACATGTCTGGCCCTCCATCGAAACTGGGCCCGAAGTGGCTCCTGTGGGTCAAGAAGTTGGAGATGTACTTCAGAGCCACCAGTGAGACTGAGGATGATGCAAAGGTGACAACCCTTCTGTATGCTGCCGGTTCCGAAGTCCATCGGATCTATGAATCGCTGAACCCTCCTGCTGGAACATGCCAGGGAAGGTTCGGGAGCAGGCGACGGTTGAGGACGAGCTTTTGTCCCCGCCCTCTGTCCCCCTGGTTAGGGTCCTTTTGGGTCAAAATTGTGGGGTCTGAGTTTTTTATTTGGAAGCTGCCTTTTTTCCCCAGTCAATGGGTTTTTCGGCAGTTTTTGGGTTTAAGGTTATCAGGTCCGGTGGGAAGGTTGGTAGTTTTCGTGTGACAGGCCGGGGCGTTAGTTGGGGAATTATGTGTAAGGTTTTCGTTGCTGATGTGACAGGTCAGCCTGGCTGTAGGTCATAGGAAGGAGGAGTTTGGTGTAGAGGGGAGTTGAAGGGGTATGAGGTTGCTTGTTGCCGGGGTCATGGCCCCTTTTGGATCAGCACAATGGGGGATTAGCGTGGGAAAGGATGGGGTGGTGCTGTTTGCACGAACAGGTTACCCCGGGGTGCAAAGAGGGGGAACAGGTCTTGAAGATGGAGGGGCATAGCCCTGGGGAAAAAATGGGAGAAAGCGGAAAGGAAGGCTTGAGAAGATGGTAAGGAGACGCTAGGGAGCAGGTGATAGGTAGGGAGGAAGTTGGATTGATTTAATCATTTATTTGTTGGAGGGATGTAAAGTGTTCAATTATTAAATATGGTTTGGCAAGTTGTTAAAACACGGTCATTTTAGTCTGTAAGGTCAAAGGCCAGGTTAGCATTATTTGTGAGCATTGGCCTGTCACATTAAAGCGACATTTTCCACTTCAAGCGAGTCTGGGTGTTTTTGTGCAGTAAGCCCAAAAGCAGAGTTTGCATTTCTGCTTTGCTTTCTTCTTCCGTCTCAGGTGAGCATTTGGTTTTACGCCTGCATAAGATTTTCCTGCAGGTGTAAAACCAGAGACTCCAGTGGAATAGGCCCTGCTTTTACACGTGGTGTATTGAAGGGGGAATCCATTATAAATCACTACCTTTTGCAGGTGCTATTTAATGTCTCTCAAAGCAGAGAGACAAAGTAGAGTGAAGGTGATTTCGCCTTGCTTTCCTCTTTACTTTTACGCTGACCCCTAAGAGTCTTTTCTGAACAGAGGCCAATACAATAGCCCATAACACAGCGTTTCCAGGTGCTCTTCTTCCAACATGGCAGCCTCATGGCAATGGGGAACTAAGAAAATGCTCCATGCCTGGATTGTATGATTGGTCAGAATACAGGAAATCTTCATGTACATGAAAAAGCTAATGGCCTGATTTACAACCTCGTTTTTCAATTGGAAAACGCCATTGAACAATGCGTTGTAAATCAGTTCCTAAAAGTAGTAAATGTGAAGGCTATGGTGCTTTTTTAAATATGTGTAGTGCATGAATGAGCCCATGGTCCCATTCCCCCCACAGGGGTAGGTATCCCAGGAGGTGTGATCGTCTGCCTGTCTGCCTGGGTTCCTTTACGGCTGGTTGTCATTGCACCGGTTTGAGGTGTCATACTCTTTGGATATTCAGACACAGTTCTAACAATGAATTGTTGTCAATGTCTTCAAAGTTCGATGAGCTTAATGGGCCGTTATCACGCGGACCTGGTGCAATTATTTCCTCAATAGTGGTAGAATTTATTTCAGGGGGCGGATTTCGGGGAAAGAACCCAGTAATCACACCTTGATTCACTGGGATGGCGTTCTTAACTTTCTTTTCTGTTCTGTTTTTCTGTTTCTGGGAAATACTGTCGCTGCAATACATATATCTTAATCAAGCTAGTGGTCACTGACGTAAATGGCAGTGTTATAATGTTTCAAATACTAATGGCTTTACTGGAAATGTCACCACATAATGCGCTCTTAATTAGATTTGGTTGAAATACATTGTAGTCACCCGATGAAAAAGTGTGCAAAGGGGTTCATAACAGTAACAGGACATATCAATTTGTTTCAGTCCTCCAAAGAGAATGCCAATGGATTAATGGAAATGCTAAAAATTCAGCCCAACTGCCGTGACATTGCCTCACCGCAATGCCGTGACTTGGGTTCGAACCGAGATTGCTGCGGCCACAACGCAGAGTACTAACCACTATACGAACACGACAAGCTACTTGGGCAACTATGCTGTGACATTCCACCTGCCACTGGCAGTGAGGGTGAGGTGGCGTCTACCGCAGGGAAGTTCTTCCTGCTGATTCCGTTTGTGATGCAGTGAAGGTGGGGACAGCGCACAGTCCTTCTCACGCTGACCGGGCTGTGTGCGGCATGCACCAAACAGCTGGTAGGCAGAGAGGGGCGTGGTGCGGGTCGGGTCCTCTGGGAACGTTCGTTGGAGGAGGAGGAAGCAGGCCTTATGCTCCGGGCCGGCTATGAAGGACAGCGGGATCGCTGATAGGACTTCAAAGGTGCAGCCGGATAAAGCCGACGACTGGCGCCCAGTGGGATCACTGGCGTGGATGCGGAGACGTGCAACAAGATTGCCGGTGTGCAGAGGAGGAGGACGCTGGTGTGCTGGATGCGCCTCGTCGCCAGTTGTTATACCTCTCGGTCACACAGAATAAAAGGATACACACCAGCTCGTTAGGATACATCCTCTTTATTCAACATACAGGAAGATACTGATCCTCCTCCGGTTCTTCCCTCGATCCTCCCCTTTTTCTCCGTCACATCCGCTGGTGACGTGCAAGGTGGAGCACTGTCTTAAAGGGACAGGTCCCTGTCACAGGACGTTTCAAGTCAATCTGATCGGTATTGTTCTGTGAAAAAAATGCGTTCTTAGACACAGTGAGGAGTTTTTGGGGATAATGGGAAAATAATTTCCAAGTAAATGCCAAGAATTTCTTAGTCCAATCATGAGGTGTGCAAGGCCTTTTTATACTGTGGCTGAAAGAGAGAGAGTATAACAGTCATTATAAAGAAAGGGTCAAGGTAGTGACAGTTTATGGAAGGAACAATTTGCACATAGTTTTAAAATGTGGTCAGGAGAAGGTCAATGTGCATACACATATGAATCATTAGTAGGTAGACATTATGCATGCACATATATTTATTTATTTTTTATTGTAATTGGGGTGTTGGGGGGGTTAATATAGCACGTCCAATGTAGAAAAGTGCTTTCCATAGCACTTTGCCTCAGAGGTCAAAGAGAACAAGAAGTTACACATGTTGGAGGTGAGACAGGGAGGAGATATGATCCCCGTATGAAGCCGAGAGAACGAGGAGGCGTGAACGTGCATCCATGTATGCGGGCGAGACAGGAAGGAGCATTGTTCATGCATCCCTTCATGAGGACATTACATGGAGGACGCATGAACATGAATGCCTGAATGAGGGCTACACAAGGAGTCATCAGGAATATGCATGCCTGTATGACAACAATATAGGGAGGAGACATACACATTGCATCCCTGTATGAGAGTGTGACAGGAAGGAGACATTACATTGCACCCCTGAATTAGGGCGTGAGAGGGAGGAGACATTAACATGCATGCTTGAATGAAAAACATCTTCAGGAGTTTCCGGATTTGTCAGGTCCTGTTAATTTTATTAATTGAAATGTGCAACCTCCTCTTGGCAGATGTAGGAGTGTTAAGGGGGGCCCCACTAACTAAGAAAACATAATCACTTTTTTTAAGTGGTGAGTTGGGGTGTCCGTTCCTTGATGGCTGATTTTCTTTGTTCTGCCACGCAGAGGCAAATGCACTTGTCTTGTAATAATCTGCAGCTACTCACACACTCCCTCCATTGCTTTATCTTGAATTTCTCCACATACAGAACCTTTGAGGTGAGGCTGCTGCTGATATGAACATATTCATTAAGGATGCATCAGTATTCACAAACTAAAGGATTTGCCACTTTTTGCCAAAGACAGACCTCTTTAAAGGTGTCAACTTATCAGAGACATGTGCTACCCTACTTTCAGCTCTTTGGTGTCAGGCAGTGAAGATGCTTGGAGATCATTGAAGTTCATGGTGGGGCTCATATTATGCACCCTGAATGATAAAACCAGGGACATCACCTATAAGACGTCACATTATGAAACTTCTCCATTATAATCTGTGCATTCCACAGCTACCTCAGATAGCCCCCAAGATCCTGCTCGCATTTTCCACTTGGCCTGAAATCACCCACGAGAAAGAGGAAGGGGACAACTAGAACCAACATGTTGCTTTGCATAAACCAAAGAGCATTTTGGGAATATTTACCACACATGTTAATATAGGGCCAATATGTCTGTGACAGTGCTTCCCGCCTGCAAACATTCTGAGCACATAATGCACAGAAGCCTACTGCACATTTAATTTGTGATAAAGCCTATACAGTGCATGTCTGAAAACCATGAAGCATATATACTCATTTGGACAGACTCAGCCTTGGCTATTAGGCAATGGCTGTACTACTTGAGCACAAGGCTACTTCTTGTTTCCCTGCACAAATGTACGAGCATAAGCCTCCAAGTGCTAATGTTTGGTAGACTTAGGGAACCTCCGCACCAAACAGGAATTGCCCTTTTCTTTGTCTGCCCTTCGCTTCGGACGCCCGGGCGAGAGACACCCTTGATCTAAGAGTTAAGAGAAGGAAGGAAGCGGCATGGCTAAGAAGGTGGAAGGTATGCTATTACCATAATCGAGACAGGAATGAATTAACGTCCCCACTAGAGTGGAATGTTCTGTTTGTGGAATACATTGCATGGCAAGACGCAGAAGGCATAAGGAGTAAAGAAAACGGATTGTAGTTTAGCTCCCATTTGGCTTTCACAGCGACGATTAGCTTGCCAGGTGCGTCCCAAGTTCTTGATTTTAGGAGCATAGTTTAGGATTGAGCCCATACAGCAAGTGGGAGGGGGACATTTAGACTTGTCTGTAAGAAGATGTTTAGGTCCAAACAGGACCAATTCAGTCTTACTTGATTTAGTTGCAGCCAGTTCTGTGACATCCATAGTCCCACTTCTTCCAAACATTGGTTTACTCTATGAAAGGATTCTTCACAGTTGCCCTATTTAAAAAAAAAAAATCAGTGTCATCAGCATTTGATTGAAACCCAACATCATGTTTCCTCAGTATATTCATTAGTGGTTGCATGTAAAGATTGAACAGCAACGGTGAGAGCGAAGAGCCTTGCGGAACATCACATTTCTGAGTTAAGGTATCGGGTAAGAACTCTCGAAGTTTCTCTTGTTGGCAACGGCTGGTTCAATCTAATACTCTCCCAACTCTACTATGTTGGCATGCTTGCACCAAATCGATCACTCTTTAAATGTTATGTTATGTTATTTTGCATTTATATAGCGCCTTATGTACCATTGGTATGATCTCAAGGTGCTGGTAGGTTGAACGCTCTGGGGAACCGAAGTTCAAGTCAGTAGAGAGAGACAGAGTCATAAGGTGCGTGTGAGCACCTTATATGTGTGCAGCAGGTGTGGCATTTGCGTGAGAGCTGCTTCTTAGCGGTAGGTGTGGTGGTTGGGAGATCAGGAGTATGTGTTAGTTCTGGCAGGTTGTTATCCAGACCGATTCTGGCTGGGTTAGGCCTGAGGAGAACACCTAGGCTGGAGGGTATGTAACCAGCTGTGTTTAGTTAGGATGATGGGGCGTATGAGGCAAGTGATGGTATGAGAACAGCCATACCGAATGGTGTCATAGTACTGCTGTGTTCTAGTTGAGCGGTGGTGTAAGGAAGTGAGTAAGTGTGGAGATGAGATATGGTGGTTCACCATAGGTGCTTGAGATCGAGCACACTCCAATAGTTCCATGCATTCCAACCGTTCAATGTACACTGACAGTTCATTGCATTCCGACCGTTATACCCACTTCACCCGTTTCGTCCACACACTTCATTAATTTCATCCACTTCTCCCGTTCCACCCACTTCTCACATTCCACCTACTCCACCGGTTCCACCCACTCCACCCATTCCACCCAGTTCATCCGTTCCACCCACATACTTCCCGGTTCCATCCACATGCTTCACCCGTTCCATCCACATACTTCACCCGATCAATCCACATATTTCACCCGTTCCATCCACATACTTCACCCATTTCATCCACAGACTCCACCCGTTCCATCTACATGCTTCACCCGTTCCATCCACATGCTTCACCCATTCCATCCACATACTTCACCTGTTCCATTCATCCATTTCCTCGGTTAATCCTCATATTTCACCCGTCCTTCCACATACTTCACCGGTTCCATCCAACCACTTCATCCGTTCCATCCGTCCACTTGACCCGTTCCATCCACATACTTGACCCGTTCCGTCCACAAAACTTGACCCGTTCCATCCATGTAATTGACCCATTCCATCCATATATTTGGCCTGTTCCATCCACATACTTGACCCGTTCCATCCATCTACATACTTCACCCGCTCCGTCCACATGCTTCACCCGTTCCATCCAAATACTTCACCTGATCCATCCATATACTTCACCGGTTCCATCCTTATACTTCACCCGTTCCATACACCCACTTTCGCCATTCCATCTACCTACTTCATTTGTTCCTTCCACATACTTCACCTGTTCCAATCACCCATTTCCCCCGATTCCACCCACCCATTTCGCCCGATTCATCCACATACTTCATCCTTTCCATCCACACATTTCACCATTCCACCCACTTCATCAGATGCACCCTGGTCATCCGTTCCACTCACATACTTCACCCGTTCCAACCCCATACTTCGTCCATTCCAAGCACATACTTCATTTGTTCCATCCACTTCACCCGTTCAATCCACATACTTTACCCGTTCAATCCACATATTCACCCGTACCATCCACTTATTTCACCCGTTCCATTCAACATACTTGACCCGTTCCGACAACATACATCACCCGTTCCTTCCACCTACTTCACCTGTTCCATCCTTATATATCACCTGTTCGCTCCGCACTCTACACTCACTCCACACTCTACATCTGTTCCATTCATCATACTTGAGCCGTTCCTTCCACCTACATCACTCGTTCCTTCCACCTACATCACTCATTCCTTCCAGCTACATCTCCCGTTCCTTCTACCAACATCACCCATTCCGTCACATACATCATCCGTCGGTTCCACACTCTACGCCCGCTCCACACTCTACCCCTGCTCCACACTCTACCCCTGCTCCACACTCTTCCACCTCAACACACTCTTCCACCGCTACACACTCTACGCCTGCTACACACTCTATGCCCACTACACACTCTACGCCCGCTCCACACTCTTCCACCGCTCCACACTCTTCCACCGATCCACACTCTCCATCCTCTCCACACTCTTCATCCGCTCCACACTCTTCATCCGCTCCACACTCTTCCACCGCTCCACACTCTCCATCCGCTCTACACTCTTCCTCCGCTCCACACTCTTCATCCGCTCCACACTCTTCATCCGCTCCACACTCTTCATCCGCTCTACACTCTTCATCCGTTCCACCCACTTCATCCGTTCTACCCACTTTATCCATTCTACCTACGTCATTCGTGGCACGCACTCCATCCGTCCCATGCACTACATCCATCTCTTACACTTGATTCAGTTGTTCAACAATGATTTGTTATGATCATTCCATGCACTCTGAGATTCCATGCCATCTATCCGTTATATGCACTCCATCCATATTGTATACTCATCCTTTCAATCCTCTCATCAACTTCGCTCCTCTCATCTGTTTCGTTTATTTCATCCATTTCGTTAATTTCAACCACTTCACTGCTTACATACAATGTATTCCTCTCATCCACTTCACTCCTTTCATCCACTTCACTCGTTCTATTCAGTTTATCCGTTTTAATTTACATTAGCGGTTATTAGTTTTCGATTTCTCGCTCGGATCTTGATGCTGGATAGTTATTTAAGATATAGCAGTTTTGGGCTAAGGTCATTGAACTGGTATTGTCCAGTTTGAGTTAAGAGTCGATTATAGGGGAAGAGCCATGTTTTCAGTAATTTACGGAAAGACATGAGGTCCTCGGTGAGTCGGATGTGGGGTGGAAGTGGGTTCTACAGAGTTGGGGCCAGGGCTGAGAATGATGATCCACCTAACCTGACTGAGTTGGTTTTTGGTATGACTAGAAGGCCGGCAGAGCTTGATCTTAAAGTACGAGGAGGATGATAGGGTTTTAGTTTGTCTTGAAGATATTGAGGTCAGGTTTTATGTATTGCTCGGTGAGAGATGCATACGGTTTTGAAAGTCACCCTTCGGGCAACTATTAGCCAGTGCAGAGTTTTGAGGGCTGGGGAGATGTGATCTCTTGGGCCAAGTGCTAGCAGCAGTTTGGCTGTGGCGTTTTGTGCTCTTTGTAGTTTAATCAGTTAGTATGCGTGGACTCCGAGGTAGAGGGGGTTGGCATAGTCCAGTCTTGACATAACAATTGATTGGACCGCGGTGAGTCTGTTGGGAAAAGAGAGGTATGGAAAAATGCACCTAAGGGTTTTTAGATGGTAGTGACAGGACTAGGAGACGTTGTTGACTTGGAGCGAGAGGGTTAGGTCTGAGTCTATGGTGCATCCAAGGTTTTTTACTGAATTGGCGGGTGTTGGCGAATTGCCCATGGCAGATAGCCAGGTTAGCGGGTGCGGAAGAAGTTCAGTATTGCCACATACCATGATTTCAGTTTTGGAGGGGTTTAGCAAGAGGTGGTTTGAGGTCATCCAGTGATCTATGTCGAGGAGGCAGGAAGCGAAGTTGGGTTGGCAGTTGGGATTTGAATTTAGAAGTTTTAGGATTAGTTGTGTGTCATCGGCATAGTTGTAGCACAGGATGCTGTGCGAGCGGATTATTTGTGGGAGGGTGGCCATATAGAGGTTAAACAGGAGGGCTGATAGGCATGCTCCTTGTGGAACTCCAGTGTTGACTGGTCGGGCGTGGGAGGCATAGACCGACAGTAGGGTTATTTGGTTCCTATTATGGAGGAAGGATGCTATCCATTTGAGAGCATTTCCACTGATTCCCATGGAGTGGAGGCGGTCAAGGAGGATTGAGTGGTTGATTGTGTCAAAGGCGGCGTATAGGTCAAGAAGGATTAGTGCGCATCCAGCAGAATCTGCTGTGTTTTTAAGGTCATCCCAGATTGACGTTAGGGTGGTTTTGGTTCCGTGTCGGGCTCTGAAACCAGATTGAGCGGGGTCTAGGAGATTGTTGGCTTCGACAAAGGCATTTAGATGGGAGTAGGCGGTTCGGTCAATGAGTTTGGCAAGGAACCTGGTGTTTGAGACGGGACAGTAGTTATTGGGCTCGAGAGGGTCGAGAGAAGGTTTTTTTTTAGAAGAGGCTTGACATGAGCAGTTTTGAACGCATCAGGAAAAATTTCCGAGGAGAGGGAGTTGTGATGGTTCTTGCGTATTCTCCAGCACAGGTAGATGTGAACATTTCTTTGAGGGTTGTGGCTGGGCAGGTGTCCAGCGGGGAGCCGGATGTTTTGCGGGCAGAGATAAGTTTGAGAAATTGGTCAGTTGATATTGGATTGAAGGAGTCGAAAGTAGTTTGGTGGCGGTCGCAGGTGGTGGGATGTCAGGTATGGTGTGTGGGTTGCGTGGTGGGTGTAAGAGAGCTCGTTTGTTAGTTAGAAAGTTTGTTCTTTCGAGAACTGTGGTGTAAAAGTGGAGAGAGAGTGAGTTGCACTAATATCAAATGTAGAGGTGTAAGTAGCAGCAAGTGGCTGTCAAATCATAACAAGCCATATGTATTAATCCAGGCTGCAATAAATGATTGAAAGTAACAAGATCCTGTACACAGAAATTCTTCTTCCATAAAGGAACCTGATGACGGATTATTTATTCAGATCATGTGTGGGGCCCAAGGCAGCATTATTCCAACTGGTCCTCATTAATGTTTCTAGTGTAATTGAATATTGCAGTAGCAGGAATGACATTTCACAAAGGGTTTACATTACAGATTGGTTGCGAGAGGTGGAACAATCATCATATGCTTATTGTGTTTCAAGGGTTGTTTTGGTGTGATGGGCAATACGCTTACGAATATATGTTATGGCTTCCTCTCTCAATAGGAAAACACCATAACAACAAACAGACACAAAAAACATTCTAGCCCACCCCTCCTCAAAATGTCTACCTTCTCAGA
Organism: Ambystoma mexicanum; assembly: GCF_040938575.1. Classification (NCBI taxonomy): domain Eukaryota; kingdom Metazoa; phylum Chordata; class Amphibia; order Caudata; family Ambystomatidae; genus Ambystoma; species Ambystoma mexicanum. The sequence continues at coordinate 2,431,784 of NW_027182323.1, forward strand.
ACGCTACCACCTTTGAAAAGGGAACTATATGCATCTATCCCAAGTCCTTACTTCAATAAGCCCAAGCCTACAGGAGCTACCCGTTTCCCCTACCCATATTTCTCTACAGCGCCAACTCTATCTCAGGAAAATCGCTCCACACTCAGACAGTTCTAAAACACCACCATCAATGCCACTGAATCCGGTCCTAGTCTTCCAACCGGATCATACCACTAGCACTGGCAGCACGCATGAGATGAGTGCATCATTGGTTAGTCCTGAGAGCACGTCTTATCTAGGATCCCAGATGCAAGATAACAACAATGAAGGCAATACTCACCCTCGAATGCAGCCAGGAGCTACTTTAAAAGGAGCACTCCTAAACACCAGATCCCTGAACAACCATGCCAGTGACAATCATGAACTAATAGAGGATAAACACATTGATATCCTGGGTCTAACTGAAACATGGATCCGGGTTACCAGTGGCCCTGCGATTAGCCTAGCAATACCTCCAGGCTATTCCATTCTCTGTAAAAATAGGGAATAGAGCTTGGAGGTGGCGTCGCAATAATTGCCAAAGAGCAACCTCAGACTATTTGTATCTCCCATTTCTTGTCAGGATTGTGGAATTCTTCTCCCCAAAATGAATCCTAATCCTAATAGCTGTTTAAATCTAGTCTTGATTTACCGGCCACCATCGATAATGCCTAATTTTAATGAAGACATCACTTAAACCCTCATTTCTTTGGAGGGCCCGAACCGTGCAGCACTTTTTCTTGGCGACATGAATCGTTGGAAGGGTGATAAGTCGGGCAGGGAATCCATCGAACTCGAGAGAGACTTGAACAACATACATTTCCAAGTCATAAACAACAAACCCACGTCAGGCAAAAAACGCATTCTTTACTGGGTTAACACTAAGAATCTGGTAGCTAAAATCCGCCAGACAAATCTATGCATTTGGTCCGACCATTATATTATTGAACTCGGACCCAGCAGAACACTTAGTCGGCTCAAATGCTAAAATCCTAACTGAGATGCCAGAAAAGATAGCTCTGATGATTAGAACCAGACTAGTCAGAGACACCCCCGACATCAAAAATGGTTTCCCCCTGATTTCAGTGCTTTAAAAAGGGAAAAACAGACACTAGAATTACTCTGGCTAAACACCAAACTGAAGAAAACAAAAAGGCAGACAAAATGTATAAAGACAAAATCAGAGATACAAAAAAGAACTATTACAATCTTGAAATAAAACATGCAGCAAACAGCTCAAGAAAGCTCTTTGAGACACTTGGACTGCTTGAAAAACCTCAGGCATTTCAAACCCCCTTTCTACCTACAACTCAGGACTCCATAGCAGTTCAAACTGCATTTGAAGCAAAACTTATTGATGCCAGAGAGAAAATTTAAGAAAAGATTATGTTTATGGATTACACATCCAAGGACCTCCAGCACACAGATCCCAACAGGCTCAGGTTTGTCTATAGTGCAATAGGCCCATGGCGAACCACAAACACAAAATGCTGGTGTGGGCCATTTTCTTTGGTCAAATTGGCCCACTTTTTCGGGCAATTTGGGCCAGTTTGATGAGTTAATTCACTCTGTGGCTAGTAGTTTTGACCAGTGTTGCTGAATAAATATTTTTTAGCGTGCACAATTTGCATCACACATTACCAAAAAACTCCCCCTTGGATTTTATTCAAACAGTGTCACAAAAGGAATGAATTGCCATTTGCAACTGCGGGACACTTTTTCATTGGTTCCTGGTGGTCCAGTGGGATTTCTCGAGGATCGAATGATCCTCGACCAGCAATCTACTTGTGGGAGGGCTTGTTGGAAAGGGGAGCTTCTCCCCTTTCCAACAAGCCCTCCCCCATGCCATCAGGCAGAACATGCCAGAGCAGCACAAAAAAAAAGTGTCTGCTATATTTACATATTGAAGCCGTTAGGCTTCAGCATGTTAATATCAATTCCTGATGACGTCAGCGCACGTAGCGTGTGCCAACGTCATCACAGCCACCTCCTTCCCGTCCCCCAGGCACGGAAGAGGAAGTCCTCCCCTTCACTGCCTGGGGATCGGGGAGAGGGAAGATGCAACAGGGGGGGGGCATCTGCACCCCAAAACGTCAAAGGTAAGTGCTAAAAAGGACAAAGTATCTCATCCTCAGCACTGCAAATGTGCTGAGGATGAGATACCTCATCCTTAGCACTTAAGGGGTTATAGTGAGTGGACAAGGCACATGCACAAGGCACACCTGGGAGGGAGTGCTGGTAAAGCCTGAGGGCAGCTTGTGGGAGAGATACACTTGCCTGATTTTGCTAGGAGGGTGCAGCTGATATTCAGGGAGGTGGGTGACACACCAATCAGTGTCTGTCTCCTAAAGTGAGTGGACGAGAGACATGTCGTCGGATGAGAACTGTGAGCAAGACCAGGTGGAGATGGGAATCCCTGGGGACAGCTTTTGTGAGAGAGACATGCTTGCCTGGTTTCACTGAGAGGGTGCAATGGAGATTTGAGTGGCTGGTTCACAGACCAGTCAGTGTTAGTCTCGTGAAGCGAATAGACAAGAACAGTGATCTCAAAACATTGCACCGTTTGGAGTACCGCAGGGCGATTTTATCTCCATCTCTTTTTAATCTTTATATGGAGCCCTTAGGAAACATTGGGACTCATTACGAGTTTGCTGGTATATGTTAAAAGTGCCAGTGATTCTGGTTAACAGCACTTTTTACCGTTCAGACTAATAACAAGTTGGCAGTAACACAGTTGCTGGAAATACCGGTCCCGGCACAACCACCTCTGGAAATACCAGCGCTAGTAAAATCAGAAGTCTGCGAACGCCAGCTGGAAACTGTGATCACTGCCTGTGTTCTTTCTGGAACTCCGGCGCCTCTCTATCCCAGCTTCAATATGTTTTCCGCAACCACCCTCCCAATGAGAGCCCTTCACCTCTCTTCATAGGTCCCATCCAACCCCACTTACCCCCTCTCCTTCCAGCCTCGTCATCTCCATCACCTGCCTACTGCCGTGACAAAGGGACATTTTCCCTTTTCTGTTTTCATGGTGGTGGCCATCGAGAGATTTGGCACGTGCAATTGGCGCAGAGCACTTCTCCTGCACAAAAAATGTATTAATTATTAGCACCCTGGAGGGAGCTTCTTATAGGGAGAAAACTTTGCAATGGAAGGGGGCAGGGTCAATAACAGCTGTAAACTCTCACAAGACCATCACTGCTCTCACACTTTCCTGCTCTCAGGCTGGCGGGCCATTATCGGCCCTGGCTGCCGCACCATTGCCAGGTTTGTGTAACTATATTATTTCTGATTGGCTCCACTTTGATGACTTTCATTTGGATTCTGACTTGATTATTGAGATCTTAAATAAGTGACTGGGGATCAGGTGTCCACTTATTCTCATGGATAACATCACAACCAACCTTTAATTCAAACATGAGTCATGACATCACAGATGGAGTACAGCTTATGATAGAGGTGGAACGTCACATTGTAGCAGCCCAAGTAGCTCGCCGTGATCGTATAGTTGCGTTGTGGCCACAGCAACCTCTGTTCGAATCCGAGTCACGGCAATGCCACGGCAGTTGGGCAGATATTTTAGAATTTCCATTAATACATTGGCAATCTCTGTGGAGGACTGAAACAATTCGATATGTCCTGTTACTGTTATGAACCTTTTGTTTCTTTAATGCTCTTTGCACACTTTTTCATCGGGTGACTGTAATGTATTTCAACCAAATCTAATTAAGAGCGCATTATGTGGTGACATTTGCAGTACATGAAACATTATAACACTGCCATTTACGTCAATAACCACTAGCTTGATTAAGACATATGTATTGCAGCGACAGTATTTCCCAGTTACAAATGGGAATAAAAACAACATCTGCGAGGGATTGAACCAACGACATTTAACTGATGTTGCCAATGGAGCGCGTTACAGAGAGCGCGAGGTCCCGCCTTTACAGTCACACGCTGATGATAATACAGATGTTTAAATAAACAGGCATATCTGTGGACTTGTGGTCTTTCTACATTGGGACTCATAGTCTAGTCCTAGGCTATTGTAGGCACTGGCGTATCTTTTAGTGGAATGAGAGGCATTCTGTAGTCGCGTGAAAGGACCTTTCAAGTCAATCTGATCTGTATTGTCCTGTGAAAAAAAGCGTTCTTAGACACAGTGAGGAGTTTTTGGGGATAATGGGAAAATCATTTCCAAATAAATGACAGGAATTTCTTAGTCCAATCATGAGGTGTGTGTAAGGATCTGTCTTCTCCTGCATCCTAGTGGAATCTGGAGTGAGTGCTATGAGTGACATTGGAATGTTACTGGATGAAATGTTTGTGTATGACTGGTGTTCTCTGGAGGGGAGTTGAAGATGTAAGCCTGAGAGAGAGGATGCCGGTGCTTGCCTATGTGAACTGGAATCTACTATCTGATTCATATGACTCTAGAAACTGGATGTTATGCTTGGAAACATAATAAAGTAGTCACTCATCCATACCATGATGTCAGAGTCATTCCACCTGAACCCAGATTTCCACATTGGCGACGAGGATGCTGGCTGTGCTGGGGGGACAGCACAGAAGAAGAGACAAGCACCGCCCCCCAAACCAAGGAAGACCCTCTCTCTCAGGTAAGGCGAGCGCTAAATGCAGTAGGCGCAGAAGGGCCTAGCGCCAAGGGCACAGGCGAAGGCAATAAGGAGCTGCACCAGGGCCAGATGCCAGCTGGCCTGTCAACAGTTGGACAGGTCAAGCACAGAGAAAGTCAAGAGACTTTGGCAGGGCTGAGGACCCATAAACAGTTTTAAGGGGTTTGGAAAACCAAGCTGCGGCATGGAGGGCTTGGAGCCCAGGGCAGCAGTATTAGAAGAGGTTGGGAACCTAAGCTGCACCTAGAAGTGACATAGAAGTTGGATGAAGAAGCTGAAGAAACATGTGGCTCATGTGCAAGGCGCCTGGAGCAGAGGAGGGTCCTGATGGCCATTCCAGCGCTTGGAGGGGTTTGGAGCCTGTGACTGGGCTTATAAAGGGGCTCGGAGCCCATTTGCAGCAACACCATAATGAGTTGGAGCCCACAACAGTAGCGTCTTGTGGGGCTGGGAGCCTGTGCAAGTGGGTTTGAAGGAGCTTGAAGTTTTTTGCTATGTTCTGCTGGCATTGTGAATTCGTGGTTCAGCACCTGTGAGCTTTGACTGGACTTGAAGAGAGCTTGGAGTTCGTGATGTGCCTAGGAGGGGCATGGTGTCTCTTGCTGGATAGCAGAGGGGCAGTGTCTTTGCCTATGGTTTGGAGAACTTTGTGCTTATCGTTTTGGGAACTGCTTTATACAAGGATCCCCAGAGGTACTTTTGACTTTAAAAGATGCTGCCACGAGGCACAGTAAAAGAAGAAAATTGAGTTTTGCTTTTGATGATTTTGGTTTAAGCAGTCAATTTTAGCTGTTGACTTATATGTCATTGTCATGTGAGGCTTGTTGATTAATTGGTCGTTTCTGTGTGAATGAATTGGAGTAAATGGAGTGAAGGTAGAGTGCATGTAATAGCCGCTGTGGTTTTAATAGGTATTTAGCAAAATGATGATTCTAGGTCATTGGCGTGTATAACAAATTGTTTTTCACACAGATGGTCTCAGAAGTGAATTACAGTGTTGATTGACCAGGATGCTAGAGATACCTGGCTCAAGTTGATATGACACGTGTTTGCTGCACTAATAGTTTTCTTTTCCAGGATGGACATTTTAGTTGAGAGTGGAAAACACTGATGTTTTAAATTCTAATGCTATGACTTGACTAATATTTTAATTTTTCAGGTGGATCTTTTTATACATGCTAGAGTTTTAAGAGTTTTAAAGTAGTGTGTACAATGTTGTTATTAAGTGCAATGTTAGGACCATTATATGTGAAGATTAGGTAATGAGTATAACGTGAGTGATTCAAGTGATATGTGATACACTAGTGGTATGTATGTAGTGTAGTACTCCCGGAGTTAGGTTTTTGTGTGAAGAGAACTTTCAAAACGGGCAAATGAGGGGTAGTGGGGTCACTGAGTTTGTGAAGTAGTTACCCGAGTATTAGATATACTCAGCCTGGTTGGAAGTGGTGTGTGTTTAGGCACACCTGGGTCGAGTGATTGTAGGGTGTAAGGGAGTTAAGTGTGTGTTCTATTGTGGGATGTTGGAGTTAGGATTGGTATGAGAGGTCTAGGTGCCTCTATGTGTGGAAAGTTTAGTTATGGTATTTCAGTAGTCGGAGGTACCTCTTCTTCACTTAGCAGAAAGGGGAAGGGGCATTGTTTTAAAGTGTGTCCCATGGCTGTGAGGACGTTCATTGGTGTTGGGAAGTTGTTAGCAGAATGTCTTTGTTTGGTGAGATGATGCATGTGCATTAAATGTGTAGGTGTCTGTGTGTGGGGGTGTTTTATATAGCTTTTCATGCTGAGTTAGCTGGTCGTGTTTTTGCTATCTCTAAGGAGGGGAGATATGTAAGGATCTGTCTTCTCCTGCATCCTAGTGGAATCTGGAGTGAGTGCTATGAGTGACATTGGAATGTTACTGGATGGAATGTTTGTGTATGACTGGTGTTCTCTGGAGGGGAGTTGAAGATGTAAGCCTGAGAGAGAGGATGCCGGTGCTTGCCTATGTGAACTGGAATCTACTATCTGATTAATATGACTCTAGAAACTGGATGTTATGCTTGGAAACATAATAAAGAAGTCACTCATCCATACCATGATGTCAGAGTAATTCTACCTGAACCCAGATTTGCACAGTGTGCTAGGCTTTTTTATACTGTGGCGGAAAGAGAGAGAGTATAACAGTCATTATAAATAAAGGGTCAAGGAAGTGACAGTTTATGGAAGGAACAATTTGCACATAGTTTTAGAATGTGGTCAGGAGGAGGACAATGTGCTTACACATATGAAACATTAGAATGTAGACATTATGCATGCACATGTATTTATTTATTTTGTATTATAATTGGGGTGTTGGGGGGGATCAAATAGCACGCCCGATGTAGAAACGTGCTTTCCATAGCAACTTGCAGGTGGCCGACATCTAGAGCTGTGCAGTAGCCATCCATGCCCCAGAGGTCAAAGAGAACAAGAAGTTACACATGTTGGAGGTGAGGGAGAGACAGGGAGGAGATACGATCTCTGTATGAAGCTGAGAGAACGAGGAGGCATGAACATGCTCTGATTACTTACCATAATCTTCATTACTCCTAGTCCAACTCTTCCTAGTCACATTACTTACCTCATGAGGCCCCTGCCTCCAACACAGGATCTTCTTTTATTTCTTTTATTCCCTATAACTCCTCCCCCATAACCCTGTCGCTCAGTTTCATATTACCAAGCCGGAGCACGGGACCTTCCTCGCAGGGAGGGAGAGGAGGGTCGTCAGTACGGTGATGAGGAAGAGTAGGACTAGGAGTAATGAAGATTACCAGTAAGTAATCAGAGCATTACCTCCACGTCCACTCTTCCTCATCCCAGTACTTACCTCATGAGGTATACCAAAGCAGCAACGGGGAAAAGGTCCCAATGAGACACAGAGCCAAAAACAGTGCAGAAACACACACCTTTAATAACTCCAATTCACATCCCCACAGACAAAACCCCAACACCGAAGGAACCAACCCCTGAGGGGGAGACATTCAACCTATAGTGGTTGATGAAAGTGCTTTGATCAGCCCAGGTGGTAGCCCTCGAAATCTCCTGCAGAGAAACCCCCCTAGCACTGGCCCAGGAAGCCACCAAACCCCTGGTGGACCGCCCCTGAATGTGTGCAGGCACAGGCAGGCCAGAAGCTACATAGGCTATGGAGACCACAACACAGATCCACCGGCTAATGGACACCACAGATGCCTTACGCCCAGCATCAGCCGGGCCAAAAGTAATCAGAAGACTATCAGAGTGGCAGAAAGGGGTAGTCCTAGCCAAATACTCCAACACTGCCCGCCGAACATCAATGGTATGCCAAGTCACTTCCTCAGGTGTGTGTGGATCCTGAAAAAAGGCAGGGCGAACCAGATCCTGAAAGGTGTGAAAACGAGAGACAACTTTAGGGAGAAACTTCGGATCACATCTCAGCACCACCGAGTCCGGCAGCGCCCTCAGGAAAGGGGGGTGACATAACAGAGCCCCAATCTCCCAAGCCTACGAGCAGAAGTGATGGCAATGAGGAAGGCAGTCTTTAGCGTCAGATGTTTTATATCAATCTCGGAAATGGGCTCAATAGGAGGCCCTTGAAGGAACCATGAGAAAAGAGGCAGGTGCCAAGGGGGAAGTCCCTTATAAGGACAAGGACGAGAAGAAGAAAAACCCCGGAACAACTTCCCCACTAACACCTCCCCATCCAAGTGACCATCAGAGTCCCCCAAAAGGAATTCAATGAGGCCCACTGAGAGCTAAGCGAGGAAACCGATAGGCCCTTGTCAAACCCCTCCTGGAGGAATTGAAGGATAGCGGGGAGGCCAGAATGGTTGGGAGGGATACCAGACCGCTCACACCAGTCCCGGAAATGGCTCCAATTCCTGCTGTATGCCTTCTGAGTGGAGGGTCTAAGAGCATTCATTATGGACTCGACAACAGGACCAGAGAATCCCTGAGACATCAGCCTAGCCCATGCAATTACCACACTGCCCATTATCTAGCGGACCCTCAACCACAGATCCCTTTGAAGGGGACAAGGACACTTCGGAACCAGTCAAGGCTCCTGGGACCGAAGCTCCAACAGAGAGGGGAACCAATTCCGACAGGTCCAGAACGGAGCCACACAACAACCTTATAGAGACGTGGAGCCTATTTAACGACGTGATGACCAGCCCCCTCACACAACAATGGAGGACAATCCTACAACAAGAGATCACTTCACGTCACTGGTTACCCCTTCGGGTGCCCCCCAGGCCAGAATTACCTAGTACTTGTAACAAATAGGTACTAAGTCAACACATCATTTATATATCACAATTTTATTTAGATAAACATCACATATTTTTATCACAATTTATAAAACACATTTTCTAAAAATACAAAAATTCCTAAAAACCTAATACAAAATGTCTAATAAAAACCATTACCATACATAAAACAACCTGTGTTGTGCTTAACCCCGTGACATCCTACCTATACAAAGCTGAATCCTGTATAGTATTTTGAGGGAGAACACTCTGTCTCTAGACACACAATGGTCGGTAGCTTACTGGTTCCTGATTATTAAAGGAGACCACTCATCACATCTAACATTGATTCAATATAGTTCTACCCCAACAAGTGCTACCCGGGGGTGAAGTCAAACTAAATTTCTATTATTTATACTATATCATCACAAAATCACAATACTATAATTGCCCAACATGTTTCGTTCAACAATACTGTTCAACACAATGTTAAAGAACTTCATCAGGGGGACCATCTGTACCCTTCAACCATCTCACTTCTTTTTTAGTTGGTTCGATCCTGCCCAACTCATCACTCTAAAAGATGTTCACAAGCTATAACTGACACTACAATATCTGATTCTTGACCGTATTGTGCTTTCACAAAGTCACTCGACAACGGTTACTTAAGGGGAGAGCCCGAACAATTATGCCGGACTACTCAATTCCTGATGTCTGTACGGAACAGCTCTCCTTAGAAACTGATTCCTATGTGCACGAAACCAGCTCTCTTAATGCCGCATATGGGATCAAACTTCCGCAAAGCACCAATAACGCTCCACTCATGTCGTCCTGTGTTACGCCACAAGAAGCGTTGTTCTCTGTAGCCTGTATCAATCCTGTCGTTGTCCCGCTTCAATGTAGCACCAGAACGGAGCCAACCACAATACAGTCATACTGGACACACTGATGTGCTGAACCACCCAGGGCAGAAGGGGAATAGGGGGAAATGCATAAAGGAGACCGCAAGGCCATTGTACAGAGAGGGCGTCCACCCCCCCCAACCCCCCTCGCTGCGAAACCGAAAGCAGAAGAGGGGAACCGTCACTGAGTCCGGAGATGCAAACAGGTCTAGAACAGGGGTCCCGAATCAGACACAGATCTCCGCAAAGACCCGCCCGGGCCGACAGGACCAGTTTCACAGAGGAGGGAAACCGGCGGCTGAGAAGATCTGCATGAAGATTGTCCACCCCCCTGATATGCGAGGCCACCAGAGACACCAGATGCGATTCCCCCCAAGCGCCTATCTGAGCTGCCAGGGCATTCAAGGAGCTGCCGGAACCCCCTTGGCAGTTGGCATAAGCCAAGGCCGTTGTATTGTACGTCCGGACCAAAACCGCCCAGCCTACTAGCATGGTTATGGCTCAATAGGAGGCCCTTGAAGGAACCATAAGAAAAGAGGCAGGTGCCATGGGGTAAGTCCCTTATAAGGACAATGGTTATGGCGGAGGAGTTATAGGGATAAAAGAAATAAAAGAAGGACCCGTGTCGGAGGCAGGGGCCTCATGAGTTAAGTACTGTGACGAGGAAGGGTAGGACTGGGAGCAATGAAGATTACCGGTAAGTAATCCGAGCATGATTCAACATACCTTTTGGAGACTCAGCGCCCAACAAATCTCCCCACGCATAAAAAGTGTCAGCCTATCAATTGTTTGTCTTTTCTGTGAAACAACCGAGGCTCATAAGTGAACCGGACAATATATCAGGGAAAAGAACTGCATTAGGAAAAACAAGCATGGATCACTTTTAGAGGAGGCATCAGCACTAGAGAGAATACACAGCTCCCAACGACAATGCAGTAAAGAAGGTTGATAACATTTGAAATGATCCTGTGCTGTTCCACAGAAGGGAATTGAAAATGAAAGGAAAGAAAGACACTGTGAATTTAGTTTTGAGAATGGGACAAACTTCAGCAAACACAAAGCAACAGAGGTCATGAACTGCGGCATTTATTTATTTATTTACACATTTATGAAGCGCGCCAAGATGAGAAAAGGAGATCCATCATGTAAAAGCTTGGTCCCAGGTTATATGGCTGTGGCTACATGCAGCTTCCAGTCCCTTAAACTGTGCGGCTCTGGGGATGACAATGAGGAGAGAATGTCCCTGCGAGGAGGGTTGGGGGGTGCCTATCAGACACTTCATCTGCCCCAGCTGGACATCCTTTACACCGCCCCTTTCTGTTTATTAGAGCTGCACTATCGTCACCGTGTATTCATTTATACTACAGTGGTAATTATGTACTGTAGAGGGTAGAGTTCAAATAGAGCTGGAGACCAGTCTATGCATGAGTCAGATGGGTATAGAGGGTGTATGAGTAACAGTGGCCCAGGTGGGCTGCTGGGGGCAGGCACGGATTGTGGCATCATGCGGGAATCTCTGAGGCTGCTTTGGCGATGTTTGCTGTCAAGAGGATAGGCTTTACCTGCCTGCCGCATTAAAATAACCCAGAAAAGCGCTCTCCTCCAAAGTTTTTGGAAGAGATAAAAAAGCAGGAGTATTACTCTGGTGACACTAGAGTATTCCTCACCGCCCTGTATGATATGGATTTCACCACATCACCTCCTCAGGATTCTTCCATGAAGTCTTCAAATTAAGACCTGAGTAGGCTTTGATATGGACTAAATAGTTCCAATTCTTGCAAGGAAGAAAGGACAGAAGCACTCGATAGCAAGTATCCCGTAGAAATAAAACACATAAAAAGTAACAGCTACTTACTTTACAGTAACTTATTAGACTCCGATGCATATCAAGACATCGACCTCGTGGCGCAACGGTAGTGCGTCTGACTCCAGATCAGAAGGTTGCGTGTTCAAATCACGTCGGGGTCAATTTTTTCTGTTTCAAAAATAACGATTGCAGGTTTGTTAGCTTCCGAGCTGTCTTTAAAATCAATCGTGGCAAGCGTTTTCTAGAAGGTCAATTTTTAAAATATGGTTTTAAAACACCTAGGTCAATGTATTCTTATTTTCTGCTAAAAAATCAAAATGTCGTGGTATTTGCAGACAAACACTAGTAGTCTGCTGATTTACAGCCCAAATGTTATGACCTTCCACCGATTAGTCACACACAGCACATTGCAAACCCACATACCGCGTTTACCTGCATTGTTTAAATAAAAATAAAAAAAACTGTACACCTTAAGGGCTGCCTCTTAAAGTTGCAACTACCCCATCATTATGATGGCTGTGTATGCTGTACTGCAGACTACCGCCCGCTAGAAACCAAGGGTGGCGCAGTTTTGTTCTAGCAAATGGTCACTCAGTGTTAAGACAACCCACGCAGGCAGTGTTTGCAGATGCCAAATAACCGAGCAAATAAAACTACAATTTTCAAGATGTAAATATTTTCGTTTCAAAAGATGACTCATTGCTGTAATGCCTTGTTACGACACTAGATGTCAATTCAGCGGTCAAAAGTTACTAAGAGGTTACATTTGACAATTGTTAGAGTAAAAGTAAGTCATATGCGGGTTGCACAAGTAGGGTATGATGACAGTCTTAACCCACAACTGGTACAATGCGCAGTTGAATAAAGGGAGCCTGTGCCAGTCAGTTGCGGCCCGGACTCCGTAGTAACCAGACCTGTGTGTTCCTCCAGGTACCGGAGGAACTGCATTATACTATTTAACACTGGCGACGAGGTCCCATCTGAGTGGGGAGAGAATTGGATTTCGGGATCGAAGGCTCGATTTCGGAACTTTCTGTTTCGCGGAGCCCACTAGACGCGTTAACCGCGCATTAAACGTGTGGCTGCCATTTTGTGTGTGCATTAATGGTAGCGCCCCCTCACGGGATGCTTGTGCGCTGTTTTGGTCAATTTTTGGACCCTTCACAGCTGTTTCATGCAAATAGCTGGTCTTCTATGGACTATTTTCATGTTTCTTTGGACTTTCTTGAGTGTGCCTACCGAGAGAGGTGCTTAGAAGACTTTCTCCAGATTTTCTCAGCCATCTTCATGGGAAGCCCTGTTTTTGGTGGACATTTCTGGGTGTTTGATGCGTGGACTGGCATGTGGAAGGCTGCACTTCCACTGTCTTCCTGCTGCAGGTTCTAGGCTTGGACAGTGATCTCATCTTTACCCACCTCTACACGTAGCTTGCCTTGAAGCTTGTGTCCGTTCCTTGCCCTCGCTGGGAGGGTCATTTTTCTGGCGCCATCGCCCTGGAGCATTTCGTTGAAGGGTGAGCCCGCCTCGCACTGGACCTGAGCGGACAACTACGTTGCTGGTGCTGACTTGCAGCTTCTGGATACATGAGAGGTGCCTGTGCGGTTGGCAGCCATGGGCGACAGCGATGATGCTCAAGGGGAGGCAGCCCCACCTGTTCTCGGGGCGCAGCCCCCTGTCAGACCTGTTCCCTGACAACAAGACACATTGGGACCCATGCCAGAATTCAACATGTCTGGCCCTCCATCGAAACTGGGCCCGAAGTGGCTCCTGTGGGTCAAGAAGTTGGAGATGTACTTCAGGGCCACCGGTGAGACGGAGGATGATGCGAAAGTGCCAACCCTTCTGTATGCTGCCGGTTCTGAAGTCCATCAGATCTATGAATCGCTGAACGCTCCTGCTGGAACGTGCCAGGCTACCAACGATGCCCTAAAAGAATATTTTCTTCCCCTGGCCAACCAGGACTTCGACCGGTTTGTGATGTGTGGGGAGAAGCAGCATGAGGATGAGTCATTGGACAGTTTCTGCGGGAGACTGTGACACCTGGCAAGCACGTGCAAGTGGGAGAATGAGGAGGGGATGGTCAGAAATCAGCTAATTCAGGGTTGCAGTTCAGGTAAACTACGATGCCAAGTGCTCTGTGAACCTGGGCTCAATCTGACACAAATCTTGGACATGGGGAGAGCGTATGAACTGGCTGACAGTCAGGGCTCTAGAATGGATGCAGCGGTCAAGCCCGGGAGGAGTGAGGAGGCCTACGCCATCGGGCATACTGCGAACTCTGGGCCCAAGTGCCCAAGATGGACCCAAAGGAAATCCGAGCCTCCGCAGAAGGGCGCTGTGCCACAACAGTGTCAGAAGTGTGGGTATGACCTCCCTCATTCTGGCGATTGCCCAGCAAAGACGAGGGTGTGCGGGCAGTGCAGTACCGCCGGGCCATTTTGCCAGGATGTGCTGGGCGGCTCACCCAGTGGCTGTCTCGAGGGGCCAGAGTAGGTCCAACAGTGGAGGCCCACGCAAGCAGAAGAGTGTGGCCGCCGTCGAACAGGTTCTCAAAGAGCTGGATATCGCTGAGGAAGAAGAGGAAGAGGTTTTCTTCATCTCGAATATTGATGCCATCTCGAAGAGGCGCCGACAGCCCATTTGTGAGGTCAACATATGTGAGACTCCTACCCCAGTTTCTCATAGACACGGATGCGTCAGTGTGTGTGATGGCCTTGCAACACTTTGAGGCACTGCCAGGACCACCAGCATTTGCCGAGACCAAGGCCAAAATATACTCTTTTGGGGGAGACCATCCACTTCCCCTCCAAGGGGTCTTGATAACGTACGTCAAACATGCAAACCGATCCATCAAGGCCAGATTCTTTGTGACCGATGAAAGCCCACACTCTCTGCTGAGCTGTGCAGCGTCAGAAGACCTGGATATAGTGTACTTTGGGCTGGCCCTATACCAGTCGGACATCCATGGCCTCACTGAGCGGTTCGCAGAACTGTTTGAGGGTGTAGGCAGGCTAAAAGGAGAACCGATACGCCTGCACATTGATGAATCGGTGAGGCCAACAGCGGTGAAACACTGACGCATTCCTTTCCATCTAAGGGCCCAGGTGGAACAAGAGCTTCAGAATCATATAGACCTGGACATCATTAAGAGGGTGGAGGACCCTACACCGTGGGTGTCTCCCATAGTCATGGCGTTGAAACCCAAACAGCCAGGGGTGGTGCGCATTTGCGTGGACATGAGGCTGCCCAACCTGGCCATCAAAAGGGAACGACACCTGACGCCAACGCTGGACAATGTGGTGGGGGAGCTGCAGGGTGCCAAGATATTCTCAAAATTAGACCTGCGCTCCGGTTACCACCACCTAGAATTACATCCTGACTCACGGTATATCTCCACCTTCACTACTCACAATGGCCTGTATCAATACAAGAGGCTGAGTTTTGGAATATCCTCAGCCGCAGAGGTGTTTCAAAATGTGATCAGGGGTGCCCTTGCCGGACTGGCAGGGGTGATCAACCTGAGCGACGGCATCTCAGTATATCTCAGACTAACCTTGCATCGCGAGAAATGTGAATTCTTGAAGAAGAGTATTGAATTCTTTGGATTTATTTTTCACGCAGAGAGGATAACACCAGACCCACAAAAGGTTAAGGACATTCGAGAGGCCAGGGCCAACATACACTCCCTCCAAAGTGTGCAGCTTCCTGGGGATGGTCAACTACTGCGGGAGGTTCATCAAGGACCTTGCCTCCCTCTCAGAACCACTCAGGGCCCTCACCAAGAAGGACGTTGCCTGGACATGGTCAGGGGAAGAGCAGAAGGCGTTCGACACCATCAAGGTGGCACTCACCGGTGAGGAAACAATGGCATTCTTTGACCCCAAGAAAGAATCAGAGCTGGTCGTGGATGCCAGCCTGGTGGGACTTGGGGCGTTGGTGCTGCAGGCATACCCTCAAGGGCAGATGCGACCCATAGCCTATGCCAGCAAAGCCCTCACAGATACCGAGCAACGGTATTCCCAGATCGAGAGGGAAGCACTGGCCATTTTGTGGGGCTGCAAGCATTTTCGCCTCTACATACTGGGACCACAAGCCCCTGATTTCCAACATGACAGAGGCATCCTCCAAACCGCCCTTGAGGATTGAGAGGTGGATGCTCACCCTCATGGAGTATGGGGTGAAGCTACAGTACAAGCCTGGCACGAACAACCCGGCAGACTATCTCTCCCGGCATTCAAGGGGCAGCGGCGCACAGCCTGGACCGTCAGGAGGAGACTGTGCCGAGGTGATTCTGCAAGTGGTCGAGGCGGCCCTGCCCATTGCCTTGACCCTGAAGGAGATGGCCAAAGTCTTGGGGGCAGACAAGTGTTTCCAGCTGGTTCAGTCCGCCATGGGCAGTGGGGACTGGAAGATGGTCCTCTCAGGCCTGTCCCGAAAAGGAGCTGATGCGCAGCGAGAACTGCAGGCGCTGTGGCGAGTGCGTCACAGACTATCTGCATCAGAAGAAGGGCTGCTGCTGAGGGGAAGGCAGATTGTGGTTCCGCGGGTGCTGATGGCCCACATACTGGAACTCGCTCACAGTGGCCACCAGGGTACGGCTAAGAACAAAACACGCCTGAGAACAAAGATCTGGTTGCGAGATCTGGAGAGGAGGGTAAATGAACACATACATCTGTGTGTCTGGTGTCAAGTGGCCGCCCCAGTATCCAAAGAACCCTGCATCGAGTCAGTGGACAGGAGACCAGCCGTGGGGGACCGTGCATGCAGACTTTGGGTCCACCGGAAGGGGCATGTACTTCCTAGTCCTCATGGATCAGTGGTCCCACTACCCGGAGGTGGAACTGGTTGAGTCCACATCCAGCGATCACACCATCTAGGCGATGGAGAAAATCTTTGCCACTCATGGTTTTCAGCAAGAGCTGTGCTCGGACAGTGGTTCCCCGTTCCAGGGCTGCCAGTTTGCAGCATTCATGGACGAATGTGGTGTCAGACACCGGAAGGTTACTCTGGGGTGGCCGCAGGCCAACAGGGAGGTGGAACGGTTCATGCAGACCCTCAATAAGGTGTTCCGGATTACTCAAGGTCAAGGGGGGGAAATTGCGGAGAAACCTATACCAATTACTCTGCGAGTATCGACCCGCACCCCACCAGTCCACAGGGGTGACCCCCGCCGAAGCCCTGTTCAGCCGGTGTCCCCATGGTCTCATACCAGAGCTGGGATGATGGACCCCTGCGGTCATTGATAACCAAGAGACCCTGGAGGCCAGGAAAGGGTGCAATGAACGTGAGAATATCCGGAGGAATCTGAGGTCGGCGAACATCCAAGTAGGGGACACTGTCCTTGTACGCAACCAGCATCGCGAGTGGAAGCTGTCCCTCAACTACGAACCCAACCCCATGGGGGTGACTGACATCAAAGACTTTATGGTAACAGCGTCTGACCGGAGAGGAACAGTTAGGAGAAACTCCTGTTTTTTCAAGAAGGTCGACATCCGGGACAACCCTGACGAACCTCGTGGGGGTGGCGTGGCCACCCATGCCTCCAGTGCGGCGCCTGGGCTGGAAGAAGACCCCGGTGACCCAGTGCCGGTGGAGCCTCCTCAGGCCTCTTCAGACACCGGAAGGTTACCCTGGGGTGGCCGCAGGCCAACAGGGAGGTGGAACGGTTCATGCGGACCCTCAATAAGGTGTTCCGGATTACTCAAGGTCAAGGGGGGAAATTGCGGAGAAACCTATACCAAATACTCTGCGAGTATCGACCCACACCCCACCAGTCCACAGGGGTGACCCCCGCCGAAGCCCTGTTCAGCCGGTGTCCCCGTGGTCTCATACCAGACCTGGGATGATGGACCCCTGCGGTCATTGATAACCAAGAGACCCTGGAGGCCAGGAAAGGGTGCAATGAACGTGAGAATATCCGGAGGAATCTGAGGCCGGCGAACATCGAAGTAGGGGACACTGTCCTTGTACGCAACCAGCATCGCGAGTGGAAGCTGTCCCTCAACTACGAACCCAACCCCATGGGGGTGACTCACATGAAAGACTTTATGGTAACAGCGTCTGACTGGAGAGAAACAGTTAGGAGAAAATCCTGTTTTTTCAAGAAGGTCGACATCCGGGACAACCCTGACGAACCTCGTGGGGGTGGCGCGGCCACCCATGCCTCCAGTGCGGCGCCTGGGCTGGAAGAAGACCCCGGTGACCCAGTGCCGGTGGAGCCTCCTCGGGAGGTGAGCAGAGAGGAGGGACGATATCCCCGTCGGGAAGGTCGACAATGCCCGGCCTGTTTGAAGGACTACATTCTGGACCTAAGTTCCTAAGGGCCAGAAGGGAAGGTAACTGCCCACGACGGGCCTCATATAAGTTGTGTGACGATTATTACTGTGTGTGTCACGTTGACATTTTCTCTGTTTGTTGAAACCGTTGAGACTGTTTGTTATGAAAAGGGAGGGATGTTACGGAGTAATGCACAAATGCACGAGCCGCAACAAAGCCACGCATGCGCAGTGGAATAAAGGGAGCCCATGGCAGTCAGTTGCGGCCGGGACTCCGTAGTAACCAGACCTGTGCCTGTTTGTTCCTCCAGGTACCGGGTGGGGTGGGCCTCACTACAGAGGGAACCTGGGCTGCATTATACTATTTAACAAGTAGGAGTGGCATTTTTGCCTGTTTTGGGATACTACTATCAAGAGTACTGCCTACTACACTATGGAAACTCTCAAGTGAAATGCTTTGATGGCTGATCAGTGATTGGCAAAACTCCAGGAAGGGCCCTTTGACACACAGCGGATGGTCTGTAATATGCAAGCCTGGCTCCTGGCCCAGAGTGCAGTCACAGCTGTACTATAGCCCCTGCTGATGCTTTAAAAGCCTCTCTCTGGTATGTCTCCCTGGGAATGTTCTTGCCTCTTTCCCCCAGCCACCGCTGAGGCCACCCACGTGCCCTATTAACGTGCAAAGATGACTTTCCCCGTGCAATCTTCCTGCTTCCCTGGGGTTTGCATGTTTTTAACTCTTAGCTCATTAGAAACATTTTTGAAAACGAGGAAGATTCTGAAAGTTCAGAAAATTATTCTGGGCATTTTCCCTCCCTTCAGCAGCAGTGAAACTCTTTCCACAGATGGTGAGAGAAGTGAACACCAGTATTTCACTAAAGTAAAACATAGAACCGACGAGCAAACCCAGAGGCTTTTCTGAACAGGTCCCATTATAACCGCATCTGGCCTGGCGTTTTCAAGTAATCCTCCAACATGTCATCGTCATGGCAATGGTTTCTGTTCTGACTCGGCTACATTGAGTGGGCATTGTACTTCCTAGGTGTAGCGCCATGATGCCTTCGAGCGACTGATGCGCTTTATAAGTG
This sequence comes from Ambystoma mexicanum, assembly GCF_040938575.1. Taxonomy (NCBI): domain Eukaryota; kingdom Metazoa; phylum Chordata; class Amphibia; order Caudata; family Ambystomatidae; genus Ambystoma; species Ambystoma mexicanum. The sequence goes on from NW_027182323.1 coordinate 2,450,758, forward strand.
TACATAACATAAACACAATGTTCCATGCCCGGAGTCTACAGTTTATCTGAATACAGGAAAGCCTTGTGGCAAAGTACAACATTGGAAGTCATGCTGGTTATGATGGCTCCATTACTTCGGTGCATGTGTTGAGTGAATCGCAGGGTCTATGGTGGAACAGTTACCACTCTGCTCTTTGAATCCAGCGCTCGAATCTCATTGGGATCATTAAGCACGTGACCTCTTAAAAGCTTTGATGGTTACTTCTTACTTTCTATTCTCTCACATTGTTTAACATGTTATACTTTACAATGATATCGTTTTCATTCATTTTCACTTTAAAAATATTGCTCTTTCATATAAATCCGAAATGTTTGAAACACTTCTATATAAAGCACTGAAGGGATTATCCACGAAGGGCAAAGCGAAAGGAGGGACTCAAGGATTTATGGTTTTTGTGTTGCAATATGTCAACCTGTCTCTCGCACCAGGTTCAATCACAGCTGTTCTATTGCAACTGCTGATCAGTTAAAAGCTTGTATTGAATTTTTCTCTGTGGGAATGTTCTTGCCTCTTTCCTCTGGCATCCACTTAAGTGAATCACCTGTTCTGTTAACTTGCTAAAATGACATCTTTCCATGCAATGTTTCTACTTTCCTGGTGTTTACCTGTTCTTAATTTAAAGCTTTGTAGAAACATTTTTCAAAACAAGGACGTTTCTGAAAGTTCCGAATTTTTTCTGGACATTGCCCTCCCTCCAGCAGCAGCAAATCTCTTTCCATTTCGGTTACGCGAGCTGACCCAGTATTTCAATAAGAGAACCTGGAGACTGACTGCCCATGGGTGGTAGCAGTGCGCGGTATAAATGAACATAATATAACGTTAACATAAAACATTTTGAATCCCCCAGACCTCCCATCAACACAATATAATTTCAGCCACCAAGTTTCTTCCATTCCAATGAAGTTAGACAGGTGCTGTGATTTTGAGAAATTCGACCATCCGCACAGTAGTTGTGTGCTCACCTGGGATTTAGTTTGGATATGACAGGAGTAGTACTCAATGCATCTCCAGAAGGTGGAGTGCCAAAGAATCCCCCTGCCATGGACAGCCTAATTAGCTCAGTAAGCCTCCATGGATCACCCCTGCACTTTTGTTGAGTCCTGTAGCTGGTGGCAGCGATTTGCATACTAATCAAATAGTAATTCAAACAGGCCCACATGGGGCATGGCTGCAGGGGCTAACAAAGGAGACGGGAAACCCCAACAACCTTTCTGATGTACTTTGTCACTGTCACCCTCAGTATCGATTGACATGTCCTGTCATGTCTGAGCCTCCGTGTATACAGTAGTTCTCCCCGCAGGGGGACCCCATTAATAAGGTACGAGTATTTGGTTTCCAGGTGCCACAAAGTCTGGTCTCGCCGCAGCTTGAAGGGAGACCTGCTGCTATTAATCAGGAACCACATAGAGCTCCATTGACCAAGAGACCCTTTGCTCCACAACAGACAGGAAGATGGGTGGGACTTAGTATTAGCTATTTCACCCCTTTACCTTTTCTGTTACAAAGCACTCTGGTTATGACCTCACGCACACAGGAGATTGTTGGTGGGGACCCAGGATAAGGTTCATTAACGTTGACTTAGCCTGCACCAATCCCTGTGGTCCATTTGGCTTCAAAAGAGGGACAAGCCCCTCATTTGAAAGATCATCTGAAGGCTTCACTAGAAGAAGAAAGCAGAACTCATCATTAGACCCTGGCTCGAGGTACAGTCTGCCTTACATGTTCCGCCAGTGAACGAAGGTCAGGACCTCCAAGATGGGCTGGACTTTGGTTGTTGTGGTGTGGCCCCTTTAAATGTATGCGGCACTACTTTGTCATGACTGCGAATAAAAGGAGCCTCAGCTGGCACATGCGCCAGAACAGCGGCAGACTCCATGAATGGCACTTCTGTCTCTGTGTCTTAATATTGGGCCTGCAGGTTGACACCCTGTCACCATGGTACTGCATCCCTGCTGATCTAGGTGCCCCCAGATCAGCATGTGTAACCTGGGAGCCCCCAGGCCGCTGTCCTGCTGTGTGACCACAGCACAACTGCTTGTCCATGAGCCCCCAACAGCTGATGCCCAGCCGTGTGATCATGGCAATCAGGGTGATCCCTATAGCTGTCCATGCCTTGTGACCACGGCACGATCTGTGTCTGCTGCGTGCCCCGAGCACTGATCGGGCTGGCCTTTGTACCACAGATCCAGCCTGCAACAGGTGTCAGGGATCCTTGCTCTGTTCCGGAACAAGGGATGAGTTCCAGGGAGGCTGTGCTAGATCAACCTGTAGGTCGTAGGCAGGCATCGTCTGTACTAGAACAGCCGGGTGTGCTCACAGGGACAGCATCAACTCACTCTGTCGCAGGGAGAGTCTTGTCAGAATATTTGTACATTGCCACAGATTATCACTCTTTTATTATCTGATGGAGAACAGATCATACTGTGTGTGTGTGCCGAACACTCATAGGGTCATATAAACATTTCACAAGTTGTAGAAACCTAAGTGCACAAGCTCAGCCGGAGATAAAGCAAGTGAGGAACACACAAGCGGCAAACTCAAAGGGGATCCTTTTCAAATGAACTAGAGCAAAATTAGAAATGTGTAATGTTTGTACTCTTTCCTTTTACGCTCCAGTTTATTTTACAGCCGTCTTGAGGTGCAGGAGAGCAACAATGGGGGTACCGGGGTGTTATGCTTGAGCTAAAACATGGCGCTGGTGCGCAGTGTATTCTGGGAACACTCAGAGCCATAATGGATATTTACTTCATGCCGCAGTGAAAAGCTGTACTCATTTTGCTGAGAGCTAGATTCACGATGCTGAAGAAAACATGCTTTCCAAACCTGGTATGCAGTCAAGGACATTTCTACTGGGAAAGCTAGCTTTGTTATGTCTTGTTATGAGTTACGGGACTGTTTTCCGTGGTGCTTGTTTTTAGAGGAGGGAAGCACTTTGCTCCTTGAGGTTACTGTCGGTTGACCCAGCTGGCAACCAACGGCTGCTCATCAATGCGCAAGTGCGTTGCCAGAAGGTTCGAGAAATTGCCACCCCTTTTTGAGGAGTGCATATATGCGGAACCCCTTAGCGGTCAGGTGAGACCTCAGCCGAAGGGAGGACGCTTTCGTCTGGCATACCTGTGGGATCTTATGCTCGCGGCCTGGCTGTCATTGGGGTCTTCCAGCCGCTTCTGGCGAGATGAGGGATCCAGTTACGCCCACAGTGATGTATTTTCTTTTGAACTCTCTGTTTCTTCTTTGATTTATTTCTATGTTATCACTTGTTGCTTCCAAGCTTTGAATAAATAGCCATATAAGTGCTCATTATTTTCTAAGAGTGTGTGTGGTTGCAAGTTATTGCGTCTACCTGCGTTTAAAGTATTGGCTCCGTAATTGCACTGGTGATTAATGACTGTCTGTGCACTCTGGGCAAGCAATACATTTTGGCACTGTGAGCAGGGTATTTGTGATGAATTGTTCCAAATACTAAAGAATCTGTTTGAACGTAGATAGGCTTTGTTTACCTTGCAAGCGAAAGTAATTTGGCAGTGAGTGTTGAACTGTGTTAAGCAGTTTTTTTTTTCTCTCTTTGCCGGTGTGTGCGTGCTTGCGTGAGTGATTGCAGTGTGGAAAGAAAAATAATATAGGTATAAAGAGGTTTTGTACCATTTTGCAGTAATGAATAGTTTGTTCAGGAAAAAGAGCGTTCCCGCTGGTGGTGAATGTTCTGATGTTATCATTCCAGGCTGGATTAAGAGCCCATATGATAAATTGGCCCAGGTGTGGGCATGCGGCGCGGGGCTAAGTGAAACATGGGATCAGGGATTGGGAGATGCTGATCCGTCTGATGTAATGTTGTGCTTACAACAAGTTCCAGTGGAACGGGGCAGAGAATGCGCTGCACTAGGTAGGCGAGGTTGGGTCCTCTTGCATGCCTTTAGGAAAATACATCAAAGGAATTTGGAAATGAAAAATGAGGTTTTGCGATTGGAAAGAGAGCTGGCTGCAGAAAGGCAGACTGCGTTAATGCAGCAGATTCAAATGAAACCTTTTAAAGATAAGGCTGACACATACCAGGCTGTGGCTGAGAGGGCAGCAGTCAGAGTAGCCCGGTATAAGTATAGGAAAAGACAGGGAGGGGTCAACCAAAGAAAGGTGGCAGCTGTAATTGCTACCGCCGGTGTGGACTGGGACCCGGATAATTGGGATGGTGATATTTTTGACTCAACCAGTCCAGAGAGTAGTTCCGCAAGTGAGTCAGACCCCAAAATGCAAATTAAGCAGAAGACAGTGGCTGCTAAGCCAGTTAGAAGACGGAGAGCCGGGCCCCACCTGCAGAATCCGGCAGGTGGGGTTGTGGATTTAACCACGCTGGAGGATTACACCCAGCAGGAGGTTGGGGAAATTATTACCCGTTTGAGGCAAAAATCAGGGGAACCTTTATTGACATGGATGGTGAGGTTGCTAGATGGGGGCGCTGCGGGATTGTTGCTAGATTCCACTGACTCACCGCATTTTCTACCCTTGTCAACTGACACCGATGTACAGGAGGTCTTAAGGGCAGGGCCTCCCCCTGATGAGAATGGTCACGATTCACAGGTGTCTTTGTTGCACCTAGCAGCCCAAGCATGTAACCTAAATACCCCATTGCCACAGACTGGCCTAGTGAGGAAACAAAGTGGTATACTTTGAAAGAGGCAATTCAAAAGGTCAGAGAGCATGCTCTGAAAGAGGCAATTCACGTAGATGCTCCAGGACACATGGGGGCCGTGCCGCTCTCAGTTTCAACTAGAAACATGGTGATCAGAACTGCACCACCCGCATACAAAAGTGTCATTATGACTTTGCTCGTAGGTATGACGGGCAAACCCACTGATGAGGTAGTGGATGCCATTCGGCAGCTGGCAGATTTAGGGGAGTGGGACAAGAGTGATGACAAGCCACGGGATAGAGAGGGGCGTAGTGGGAGAAGAACTGAAGGCAGGTGGCAATATAGTAGAGACTCCCGAGTGTCCAGAAAGGACATGTTTCTGGCTTTATTAAAAGATGGTGTGCCACGAGAAGAAATTGGTGGCATTGAAACTAGGGTAATGTATGAATTCTACAAAACAGAGGACTTGCAGCCAAAGAGCGCTATAAACAGGTTAAGAAACAGGTAGTAACCAAACCACAGGCGGACACCTCACCTTCCGCTCCTCCTGAGGAAGAACAAGAAGAAGGGTCTATGGGGACACCTTCCCCGTACCAGCCAACATACGCTGATTTGAGGAAGGTGGTGAGTGCAATGCTAGAGGCAAAGTTAAGTCACACTCATTCGAAATTTGACTAGGGCTACGGCCAAGCTCCGGCAGTGCCTGCTCGCATAAAAGTTGATAGGGGGCCCCATGTTAATGTTAAGATTCTTTGGGGGCCAGGAAATACGCAAGGGGTGCGAGCATTGATAGACACCGGGGCGGAGGCCTCTCTGATTCATGGCAATCCAGCACGATTCAAAGGCAGACAATTTACTATTACAGGTCTCGGGGGGAAAGGAGACCCCCGCAGTACAAACGAAAGTGGAGATGGAAATAGGCAATTTGAATAGGCAGAAATACCAAGTGTTGATTGTCCCGATACCTGAGTATATAATTGGCTTTGACATTCTGGAAGGGTTGACTTTGGGACTTGGAGGTAAAACGTACCAGTTTGGGGTGAGTGCATTGACCTGCACACCCATTACCGTAGGCAAATTGAAGATGCCCCCAGTGCAAGTGCCTGTGGCAACCAAGCGGGTAGCAATGAAGCAATACCGCATTCCTGGGGGACACAAGGACATTTCAGACACCATCAAAGAGTATGTGGAGGCGGGTGTGTTACGCCCTATCACCACCACATGGAACAATCCTCTCTGGCCTATTAAAAAGGGGGATGGGTCTTGGAGGATGACAGTGGATTACCGTGAGTTGAATAAACACACTCCTCCCTTAGTGCCTGCGGTCCCAGATGCCATTACCTTGATTGAGAATGTCCAAAGGTTTGAGGGGGCTTCGTATGCAGTGGTAGATTTAGCCAATGCATTTTTCTCTGTGCCAATTGCTGAAGAGTGTCAAGAGCAGTTTGCATTTTCTTGGAGCGGGCGTCAGTACACCTTTACAAGGTTACCCATGGGGTACATACATAGCCCGACTATCTGTCACCGGCTGCTGGCAGAGCACTTAGACAAGATACCGTGTAAACCTGACATACAAATCTCTCACTACATTGATGATATTTTGATTCAGGGCAAGGAGAAGCACAGTGTGCCATACCAGTTAGATGTCATTATGGAAGGATTGAAGAAGGAAGGGTGGGATATTAACCCGAATAAAATTCAAGGCCCAACTCAAACAGTGATATTCCTAGGGATTCAGTGGCATAATGGGCATCGAGAAATGGTGCCGAAGGCCCGACAGAAAATACTTGAGTTCACCACTCCAATGAACAAAAAGCAAGCTCAGCAGTTTATAGGGCTGTTTGGGTTCTGGAGACAGCACATTCCCCATTTAGGGCAGATATTGGACCCCCTCTACAAAGTGACACAAAAGAAATATGAGTTTCAGTGGGGGGGAAGAGCAGCAGAAAGCATTTGATTTGGCGAAAGACACTGTGCAGCAGGTGCTTGATTTATGGCCATTGAAGGAAGGCGAAGTGGAATTGAATGTGTCTGTACAAGACAATTATGCTAACTGGAGTGTGTGGCAGAAACAGGACAGGAAACGTGTGCCATTGGGGTTCTGGGGTCGTAAGTTACCCGATGCTGGTAACTCATACACTCCGTTTGAGAAGCAGTTGCTATCATGTTATTGGGCCCTTGTTGATACCGAACAGATGACGGTGGGCCATGATGTATTAATGAGGCCAGAAATACCAATTATGCAATGGGTACTGAGCTCTCCTAAAACACATAAAATAGGACATGCTCAAGAAGCCAGCATAATTAAATGGAAATGGTACATTCAAGACAGAGCCAAATCAGGGAAGGGTGGAGTTGCGAAATTACATGAGCAAGTAGCCAACATACCGCCCTCAGATTACATACCACCGGAAGTGCCTGAAAAGCGCGAGTCTCCCGTGAAATGGGGAGTACCTTACGGCGATTTGACCGTGGAGCAGACAGAGCATGCCTGGTTCACGGATGGCTCAGCCCCATTTGTGGGAACTGAGCGATACTGGAAAGCAGTGTCGTACAATCCCAAGACTAAAAAGATTTTGACAACGTCAGGGAAAGGGAAGAGCAGTCAGTTTGCAGAGCTTTACGCAGTTTATCAGGCATTGAAACAAGAGACCCCTGGCCGATGTCATGTGTACACGGATTCTTGGTCAGTGGCGAATGGGTTGGCGGTGTGGTTGCCAACCTGGCAAAAGAATGGGTGGAAGATTCATTCAAAAGAGTTGTGGGGAAAGGAACTGTGGCAAGATATTGCAGAAATGTTATCACAAAGTGAAGTCACTGTGTATCATATGGACGCGCATTGTGCCACAGACTCATTAGAACATTGGTTTAATTCTGTTGCAGATGAACACACCAAGATTTCATCCGTGGATGCGGAGGCTCAGGAAGACGATTTGGAGGGTTTGGCCAAGTGGGCTCACCAGAAATGTGGGCACCTTGGAGAAAAGGCTACTATCAGGTGGGCACAAGCTCGAGGAATCAGTATTCCTTTAGAGGTAGTGAAAACGATCATTTTGCAATGTCCAGTGTGCCAACACCAACAGCATAGGTCTATCCCTCAGATTGTTCAGGGTACATTTCAAAGAGGAAAACTACCAGGTCAAATTTGGCAGATTGATTATATCGGTCCCCTGCCAATCAGTAAAGGTTGTCAGTATGCATGCACTATTGTGGATACATACTCAGGATATATGATGGTTTTGCTGTGCAAGCGGGCCACACAACTGAACACCATTAGGCTGTTAGATCAGATCATATTGCATTACGGAGTGCCTTTGCAGATTCAAAGTGACAATGGGTCACACTTCAAAGGCAAATTAATACCGGAATATTTTCAGGTAAAGAGCATTGCGTGGCTCTACCATGTGCCTTATTACCCTGCCGCTTCAGGGCTGAATGAACGAATGAATGGGTTGTTGAAAGAACAGCTGTGCAAATCTGGAGATGGCAATTTGGCAGGCTGGCGTGATCATGTGTTTGATGCGGTGCAAGTGCTAAACAATAGGCCTGTGAATGAGCACAAAACTCCTTTGATGCGGCTAATGACTCCTGCTTTACAGATTCAACCCAATTCAGTCAGAGAAACCCTATTGTACTGGGAAATTACCCCAGGTTCTTTAGCTCCCTATCGGGCGACTCCAGAGTCAGCAGGGGTAGACTTGCATTCCCATGAGGAAATCAGATTAGACCCAAGAGGGATTGTTGTAATTGAAACAGGGATTGGAGTACACATTCCCCCAGAGCATATGGGATGGATTGCCCCTAGATCTGGCCTAGCATTGAAGGGAGTTCAAGTATTGGGAGGTGTAATTGATGCCGATTACCAAGGCGAGATCAAAGTCATCCTGATGAATAGTGGGGACCAATTGTTACCGATCCACAAGGGTGATCGGGTGGCCCAATTGATTATCATTCCCGTTAAATTGTCCATGATTAAGAAGGGGGAGCCTCCTACAGTGTTAACTACCCGTGGGGATCGTGGTTTTGGCGAAGGTGTGGGTGGAAAGGCCAAGTGGCCCACCAGTGCCAGCAGATGTCATTGCATCAGGCAAAGACCAAGTAGTTTTAGTAATGGAGCCCGGTAGAAAGAAATGGCAATATGTGCCCGCAGACAAATGTTACCTGAGAGAGTGATGTACAACACTGATATCTCTTTTCTGGGTTTGCTTTGTAGATCCTGTGTCTGGCTGGTGTAATTGTGGGACTAAATGGACTCCGTTTGGGAGAGTTAAACGGCATGCTGCTACCAACGAAAAATGTCACATCTGTGCCAGCGATCAAGGGGAAACTGATAATGATGAGTAATGATGTCCAAAAGCAGCCTTATGCGGATGCCGAAAAGCCAGCCAGACTGAAGACATGGATTTGTGAAATGCCGCAAACACGTCAGGCGCAAGTGAAAACAACATTGATGCCAGTCATGCGCGAGGCATCTTCAGGACGGCGAAAACATTCTCCCATAATCACCCAAACGGAGAATATGTGGATATACCTGGCACAACAGGTGCTCAACATTACGCACTTTTGCCTTACTGACGTGCCCAATGATGAAGCCTTATTGACTACGTGCTTAGTAGCAGTGCCGGCGCCAGTTCTGGTTCTAAAGCATATTTTCGGCGTCACGCACAATGATTCTTTGGTTCAAGATTCCGATATCAGGCAATCTTTTTCCATCTATGAGTACTGCAGGTTTTGCCAGGAAACAGATCGCAAATGGAGAAATTTGACACGTACACGTATTATAACCAATAATATAACCCAAGGTGATGTGTGTTACCTTATGACATGCAATGCAAAAGAAATTGGCAAATGCCAACAGCTCAATTTAACCAAACAGCGAAATCACACTGTGTTCGAGCAACAATTGTGTTCGCGAGTTCCACGCACATGTACCAGCGTGAATAACACTATGGGCCTCATTACACGGAAGGCGGTGAACCATGGCGCTATTTGCGCCATGGTTCATGCCGGTAAAATACCAGCACCGCCTTGGTGGAAAGGGGAATTACCGCCCTATTCCAAGGTTGGCGGGGCGGTAATTCCCCCTTCCACCATTGCCCTTCCCCATTCCCATTTTTGCCCCATAGGGCTCTATGGGAATGGGGAAGGCGCTAATTACGGTACCGCAAATTGCGGTACCGTAATTAGCTCCACTGGTCCCTTTGCGGGTTGGTTTTTAACGTCTGCAAAAAGCAGGTGTTAAATTCCCCAACCTGCAAAGGGACCTCGTAGTAAGGCGGTAAGGATTTACCGGTACCGGTAAAATACTGGTACCGGTAAACCCTTACCGCCTACCATGTAATGAGGCCCTATGTTTTGAAATCATACAGTGATAGCTGCCAGTCATCTGAATCATATGAAACTTCCAACAGAATGGCTCTTCTCATGTGGCAACATCACATATACTTATATTCCAGCTAACATTTCCGGAGGTTCATGTGCCTTAACTCGATTAGGACTAATGATGTTCCCTTTACACCCAGCGATATCTTGAGGCAAAAGGTCAACTTTTGAGTCTGTGGGTCTATCCCCCGATTGTGATTCACATGTGCATTTGCTATCAGAAGCTGAGGTTCTAGCATTAACCCTTACATTAGTGGGAGTTTGGGGTTTAGCTGCTAGGGGTTACAAATCTTTGATCAAATTAGCATGTCTAGTAGTCAAAGGACTTAATCATACTTCTCAAGCATTAGAAGAGTTACTCCTTGATAGCAAAGTTATTAGAAAAGCAACTTTGCAAAACAGGGCTGCCGTTGATTATCTATTGCTAAAGCATAATTTACGTTGTAACGCAGTTGAAGGTATGTGTTGTTTCAATCTAAGTGACCATTCACGATCCATTGAAAGTCATATTCGAGGTTTGAGGGATCTCATTTCTCAAGTGTCCCAAGATCATACTGGGAATTGGTGGGATTGGTTATTTTCATGGATTCCTGATGTTGGGGGTATACTGCGTTACGCTTTTGTTTGTATTTGCATTATATTAGCTATCATAATAGCTTGTTATTGTATTCAATGCATTCCCAACTTAGTTTTAATATTTCGTCGGTTTCAGAGACCGGCTCCTCTGCCACTGGGCTATGGGAGATAAATATCCAAGAGTGGAATTGTTATGCTTGAGCTAAAACATGGCGCTGGTGCGCAGTGTATTCTGGGAGCACTCAGAGCCATGATGGATATTTACTTCATGCCGCAGTGAAAAGCTGTACTCATTTTGCTGAGAGCTAGATTCACGATGCTGAAGAAAACATGCTTTCCAAACCTGGTATGCAGTCAAGGACATTTCTGCTGGGAAAGCTAGCTTTGTTATGTCTTGTTATAAGTTACAGGACTGTTTTCCGTGGTGCTTGTTTTTAGAGGAGGGAAGCACTTTGCTCCTTGAGGTTACTGTTGGTTGACCCAGCTGGCAACCAACGGCTGCTCATCAATGCGCAAGTGCGTTGCCAGAAGGTTCGAGAAAATGCCACCCCTTTTTGAGGAGTGCATATATGTGGAACCCCTTAGCGGTCAGGTGAGACCTCAGCCGGAGGGAGGACGCTTTTGTCCAGCATACATGTGGGCTGTTGTGCTCTCGGCCTGGCTGTCATTGGGGTCTTCCAGCCGCTTCTGGCGAGATGAGGGATCCAGTTACGCCCACGGTGATGTATTTTCTTTTGAACTCTGTTTCTTCTGTGATTTATTTCTATGTTATCACTTGTTGCTTCCAAGCTTTGAATAAATAGCCGTATAAGTGCTCATTATTTTCTAAGAGTGTGTGTGGTTGCAAGTTATTGCGTCTACCTGCGTTTAAAGTATTGGCTCCATAATTGCACTGGTGATTAATGACTGTCCGTGCACTCTGGGCGAGCAATACACGGGGGAACGCAAAGCATTTCCCCCCGGGGTATTTTGGCCGCTGCACATGCCAGCAATCTGGCCTGCATATAGCGCGTCTTCTGGGGGGTATTTAAGGGGGCATGGAAGATTCGGGAGAAGGTTGAGGATGAGCTTTTGTCCGGGTCGCCTGCTTCCGCGCCTTCCCTGTGTTCTGGGCCTTGGTTTGGCTTTAGTGGAGTTGACGTGAGGTGAGGTTGTAGCATTAGAGTGTTGGGTACAGGTGGGAGGATTAGCCGTGTTTGTAATTGTTATAAAATTTTTAAAAAGTTAAAATTTAAAAAAGGTTTATATATTTGGCATAGTCGGGGATACTGTAGATAAGGTACCCCCCTACCTGGGTGTTTCAGCGGTTCAACCGCTTGCCTGCCGCTGTGGTGGGGAGGGCTCCGGTGTGAGGCGAACTGTGCTCAGATGCGATTTCCGCTGGTGAGGTCCGTGGGAGTGGTCTGCGTGGTGGCGGGTTTCCCTCTGTTGGACCGGCCGGCTTTCAGGGTAGGGGGCCTGCTGGGGGGCATTTAGGTAGTAGGGGTGCCCAGGGCCTGGTGTGGGCTAGGGGTATTTTGGTGGGCTGTGGGGTAGTGCGTGGCAGGACAGGAGCTCCTCTGTAGCTTCGTTCGGGCGGGCGGTGCCTGCTGCCGGTCATCGTGGAGACGCACATGGTGATGTGCATTAGCCAGGAGAGAGCAGTGCAGAGTTCTTAAAGGGGATAAGTTAAAACACAGTCTTTATATAATTAATATTCATGGTCACGTACACCATCACGATAACTCACTTTGTACTCCGAAAATCAACAATGGTAAATATATACAGTTCTAAAGTGGTACCACTAACGTTATCAGATCTCCTTAAAGTGCATATGGTCAGGATGACACACAGATCAAAATAAAGAGGAAACCAGCAGTAGAGAGAGGAAGGAAAGCAAGATGGTCGAGAAATTGGCAGAATACTGGTAACTACCGTTAAACACAGTTCTGTGTGGAGATCCCCCACCTGGGCAACCTGTAGAATAAAGATACAAGCCCAGTCCATATATTGTTCCCACTAGACTTTCCAATAGTCCTGCAACCCCAAAGTACCTGGCGTTGTAGCGTTCCTCGTCGGGGAATCGACGGCCCTTCTTGAGTGTCCTCCCGTTCAGGCAGGAGTCACGGGTCGTCGAACGTCTGCGGAACAGGTCGAGCTATGACAGTGAAGTGGCCACGTCGTTCCTAGCGGTGCTCGTTGACGGGGGAAGCGTAAACGTCCTGCCAGGAAGAGGCGTGCGGGGTACCTCGGTGTCGATAGTTCTAGACCTCAAAGAGTTGAAGAACTGTGGCCCAGCAAGGGCGTCGAGACGTCAGCGTCTCTGTGGTCTTTGGGTGGTGGAATACCCACTCGTGGATGCTCATCGGCGCGTCGACGGTCAGGCCTTTTCCAGCAGGATACAGCAGCGATGATGCGGACGAGAGCGTCCTTGGATCAATTAAGTTCTTAGGCAACGGGAGCATGGTGGCTCCAGTTGGCGACGGCGGACGTCGACAGTGGCGGACAACAGTCTGGGAGCTTCTCCTTGGAGTTCCGCAGCAATCCCCGTATCGGGTCAGCAGCTTGTCGAAGGTCTGTCTACCAGGAAGCTTAGGCCAAGATCAGCTGTGCACGATGGTCCCTCGTAGCTCGGGAAGTGGGCGCCTTACCAGGTCCTCTCTGGGTCAGTCCTTGGAGGCACAGCATCTTTCAGATTGTGAAGGAGAGAAACAGCAATTCTTCTCATCCAACAGGGCTTCAAAGTTAAGCTTCAGTTACTCCAGTTACTCGCCGTAGTGGACTTCAGCTTCTGAACACGATTCCTAGCAGTGAGAGGTCCCCAGATATACTGTTGATCTCCCATTCATTCCGCTGGGTCACACTCAAGCATCCGATCACGACTACGGGCATTCAGGCAGGCAGGCAGCCAATCAGGCACATGGTGCATTCAGGCCATTCACTTCTCTCCAAACACTCACAACAAGTTATGTGTATTGGGACAAGTACCGAGCCATACAACACTCCATACTGCATTCATACCGGTTTCGGGAAGGGCTGTCTCAGCCATTGTGTCAAACACCAGATAGTAGACACCCATAACATAGAATGCATATTCGTCACACACTCCATTCACCCAGGTCCCACCCACAGGCGTACCCACAACATACGGTCGTTGAGAAGGCTCCAGCCAGTCTGGTCGGCACTTCCCCACATTACCATATACAGAACCTCCACCCAACAGCCAGTCAGGGGTAAGGGAGAGAGGCAGGGCTTTCTGGGACTTCGGGAAGATCAAGGTAAGAGGTGATGGAAAGCAAGAGTCTCCATCTGGAATCTACCAATCGCAATGACAGGGCCTGGGCATCCCAAAATGGAGGACGCTCAGGGCACCTAGTCATTTCAGCACTGAGCTGCCACCAACCCGTACCCTGCTCTTTGGGCCACACACAGGTGCCCAAAAACATACACTAGGGCAGTGGTCTTCAAACTTTTTGACCCCGAGCCCCCCCTAAGAAAAATTTCTCTGGCCCAGGCCCCCCCTATACACATGTACTCCAAAATTGTACTCGGTTGCGAACGGTTATCGCGCGCTGGAGTACAATGGTGCCCCCAACGAAGGAGTGCATGCCAAACACCACGTTGTTTCAAAATCATTGCTTGCAATGATTCAAATCAGATGAGGACAAATATTTGTGAACAAAGCATTCCGATTATTTTGCTATAATACAGAGGACTCGACTAAAAATAGTGTTGGATATTTATTTCACACAAACGAAAACACCCAATATTGCTGTCCTGTAGTAACATTTGCTATGCAAGTGCTGTAACAATTTGTTTCTGCAGTACAACAGTGTACTGTCAATGCTGTCACTTGCAAGTTGGACAGTGGCATACTGGAGAACTAGTGTGAAGGGTGGGCCTGCCTTTCACCAGCCAGCCTGTTAATATTGGGTTCAATTTTTCCAATAGCCAACCGCAGGCTTTCTTCCACCTCCAGCTTTGACCGATATTTTGTCTTTAGGGCTGCAAGTGCAGAGAACCCAATTTCGCACAGGTATGAGGTGCTGAAAGGTAAAAGTACATTGACTGCACATTTCGATAAAGTTGGATACTCTGCAGACACATGTTGCCAAAATGCACCCAAAGACAATTTTCTGAATTGGCTCTCTAGTAGGCGGTCACTTTGGAGCTCCATTAGTTCCTCCTGGAGTTGTATTGGGAGATGGGCTCCTACGTCAGCCAGGAAAAGCTGAACCACCCAGTCATTCATGTTGCAATTGTCGTCAGGAAAGTACTTTTCGAGACTGGTTCTGAGAGCATTTAAATGGTTTCCAATTTCTTCAGAAACACATGAAAGATCATACTCCGTCTCCTCAAGAGCATCTTCTAATAATGGGAACGCATCGGCTATGCCAATATCAACCCTCCTCCTCCAAAGCTCCAGCTTCTTCTTGAATGCTGATATTTTTGCATTCATGGCAAATGAAGTGGTTTCTGTGCCTTGCAGGGAGAGGTTTAGAAAGTTTAGCTTTTCAAAGATGTCGCCAAGGTAAGCCAACAGTATAAGCCAGCGTGGATCACACAGAGGCTCTGCTTTTGTCTGGTCTAACTCCAGGAGAAAGTGTCTCACTTTGTTTCTGAGTTTATAGATGCGATTTAAAACCTTTCCCTTGGATAGCCACCTGACCTCTGTGTGAAACAGCAAAGCATCATGGTCAGCTCTCATTTCTGCACATAAGGTGGCAAACAGACGGGCTCTTGTGGGGTGCATCTTAATAAAATTGATGATCTTTACAACAGAAGTCAAAACCTGTGTGAGTTCATGCCCCATATTGCGCACAGCCAAAGCTTCTCGGTGTATCATGCAGTGTGTCCACACAATATGTGGAGCTACTGACAATACTTTTGCTTTTAGCCCAGCTCTAGCACCTCACATTGAAGGAGCACCATCCGTGCAAATACCAAGACACGCCTCCCACTTTAGGCAGTTGGAACTTAGGAAGTTGTTTAAAATTTCAAAGAGTTCAGGTGCAGTTGCTCTGCCCTTAATTTGCTTACAAAACAAGAAGTCATCCAACATATCTCCTTTCCGTGGCAGTACCTCACATAGGCAATCAAGTGAGCTTCTTTTGATATGTCAGTGGCCTCATCCAACTGTAGGGCGAACTGGCTGTCTTTCAAGCGCGATACCAATTCTGTACTGATATCAGAGGACAGGTCAGCAATACGGTGGCAAATTGTTGTGTCTGA
The DNA here is from genome assembly GCF_040938575.1 of Ambystoma mexicanum. NCBI lineage: Eukaryota > Metazoa > Chordata > Amphibia > Caudata > Ambystomatidae > Ambystoma > Ambystoma mexicanum. Next base: position 2,466,596 of record NW_027182323.1, read on the forward strand.
CATGGGGATACTTTTGCATTTCTCTGCTGCACTTTCACCAAGCATTACCCGGTTGACAGCGAGAATGGTTGGGAGAATCACTTTCTCAGCATCTGTAAAAGGCTTCTTGTTTTTGCCAAGAAAGTACGCAATGTGGTAAGATGCTTTCAAAGCATTTGCAGGTACAGATCCCACACTTTTAACAGTCTCCTTTTGCTTTTTCATGCCTTGCAGCTGCCGTACAAAGAAATCCCTGGTCTTTTTTGCTAAATCGGCATGTTTGGTTTCCAAATGCCGCCTTAATTTTGTTGGCTTCAGGCTGTCATTTGCTAATGTAGCACCACAAATCACACACTGCGGCTTCACTTCCCCAGCGACTGTGATGCATGTGAACCCAAAGTCCAAATAAGAGTGATCATATTTCCGTGTTTTTGCATTTCTTTTGTCTGTTCCCACCTCTCCTTCTGCTTTACGTTTCAGATCCCTACCATCTTTGGGCACTAGAAAACGATCCATTGAGAAAAGGAGCCTGAACCTGTCGAAACATTGCAAACGGTTTTAAAAAAGTAAAAATGCACACCCAAAAAAGCATAAACATGGCAAACACCACATGCAAAGAGTTGAACTGAGCCATGTGAAAATGTTGGGGTTGGTGGGAAACACCCCATGCAAAAAAATTCATGAGCCCACCTGACCCTTAATGTTTTCATCACTCGATAGTTTAATAATTTCTGCTTGTGGTTTCCTTGTCTACTGCACAGCCACAAGATTAGAACGCTTCGGACTACAAGATCTGGAGAGGGGACTGGGGGTGCATGGAATGGACGGGTGGGCATAAGGGGGACTGGAAGTCCAGCAAATTTATGTGGAAAATTAAAGTACTTGGGAACAATGCTACTTCCTGTTTTGCTGGGGTGCCCCGAAGCACTCTTGCTAATTGTGGGTTTAGTGCCCTGGTGTTACTACCATTTTACATTATTTCAGCGTCTCTGGGAAAGACTCTGGGGGGCAGCTCTGGTGTGCCAGTAGTGATGCCCCTGGCAGACCTGGGGGCAGAGGCCATGGGTGTAATTTTAGGGGGGGCGGGGGTGTTTGTCCCCCCAACTTTCATGGCATACCATTTTGTTCTCATTCATTTAGCTGGGGCACCTTTTCTTCAGATGTCATGTCCCCCCGCAACATTTTAAGCAAAGTTACTCCACTGGCAGAGGCCCTCAATTCTCTCAGGGGAGCAGGAGCTTTGCACCCCGGTTCCCCCTGAATGTGGGGTTATCGCTATTGGGGGACGCAGGGGGACCGGTGCTGCATTAATAACGCAGCTCCCCCATGGCAGATTGCTGGGCTCCAGCAATCTGTCATGGGGGAGCCGCGTTGTAAAAAAACACCGGCAGAGCAGTTCCGGTCCCCCGCTCGCCTCCTCTCCTCCATGCATGCCCCCCAATGTGGGGGATGCAGGGAGAGAGGGGCGCAGGGGGACCGGTGCTGCATTCATAATGCAGCTCCCCCATGGCAGATTGCTGGGCTCCAGCAATCTGCCATGGGGGAGCCGCGTTGTAAAAAAACACCGGCAGAGCAGTTCCGGTCCCCCGCTCGCCTCCTCTCCTCCATGCATGCCCCCCAATGTGGGGGATGCAGGGAGAGAGGGGTGCAGGGGGACCGGTGCTGCATTAATAATGCGGCTCCCCCATGGCAGATTGCTGGGCTCCAGCAATCTGCCATGGGGGAGCTGCGTTGTAAAAAAACACCGGCAGAGCAGTTCCGGTCCCCCGCTCGCCTCCTCTCCTCCATGCATGCCCCCAATGTGGGGGATGCAGGGAGAGAGGGGCGCAGGGGGACCGGTGCTGCATTAATAATGCGGCTCCCCCATGGCAGATTGCTGGGCTCCAGCAATCTGCCATGGTGGAGCCGCGTTGTAAAAAAACACCGGCAGAGCAGTTCCGGTCCCCCGCTCGCCTCCTCTCCTCCATGCATGCCCCCAATGTGGGGGATGCAGGGAGAGAGGGGTGCAGGGGGACCGGTGCTGCATTAATAACGCGGCTCCCCCGTGGCAGATTGCCACGGGGGAACCGTGTTAAAAATAAAGCCGGAACCGGTGACTTACCTCGCACTCGCACACGTCGGCAGCAGCAGCAACAACAGGGAACACAGGACACCACAACGCAGCCTGGACGTGCGATCCAAATGCAGGAAAGCGCGCGTCCAAGCTGCGTTTATTTCCTGTTCCCATGGCCACGCCCCCACCACATTGCACTGGCTGAGCATGTGCATGGGAGCCAGTGGCTCCCCATTGCACATGCTCAGTTCAGTGCGGCAGAAAAAGAAAAAAAAAAGCGTTACTCTTTCTTTTCTTTTCTTTTCTTCTGGAAGGCATCACGCGCCAGGCATGGTGGGGGGCGCGCCCCACAGATTGAAGACCTCTGCACTAGGGGCACAGGGTTGTACCCCTACCCCTGGGTGCCATAAGGGTATCCCACAGGTCTGTTCACCAAACCAAAAGAGAGAGCTGCACCGCCAAGAGTCCCACACAAACTCCTGCGCGGAAAACACAACAGAACACACGATAAAAAGCAGTAAAGGACAAGGATACGGAGGCCCTGTCCCTCCGATGCATTTCCAGCATCACAGTCGCTCCCCCCAGACTGAGGTTAGGGTGCCTAATCTCCCACGAGATAGACACCCTCATCCAGACGGTCAACATACCTTCTGGAAAGGCCATCTGCATTATCGTGACTCTTCCCTGGTCTGTGCTCAATGGTAAAGTCTGGCCCTTGCAGACTAATGGACCACCTGAGCAGTTTCGGGTTTTCACCATTCATCTGCATAAGCACCTTAAGGGGCTTATGTTCTGTTTGGACCTTGAAGGTAGACTCGGTAAGGTAGGGTCTAAAACGCCTAAGGTTCCAAACTATACTAAAACATTCCTTTTCAACAGTAGTCCACCTAAGTTCCCTACCCTTGAGTTGTCTACTGATGAAGATGATTGGATGTTCTCTTCCTTTGTCATCTAACTGGGACAAGACAACTCCAATTCCGGTGTCGCAGGCGTCAGTTTGAACGATAAAGGGCTTGCTGTAGTCAGGCGTACACAACACAGGTGCCCTACACAGACTTCCTTTCAAGCCATCGAAGGCCCTCTGACAGACTTCCGTCCAATTAACCTTCCTCGGTTGTTTGGGCGAAGTCAGAGCTGTCAAGGGTGCAGCTATGGTTCCACAGTCTGCCATGAAATTGCGATAATACCCAGTGAGGCCCAAAAAGGCTCTCACCTGGGTTTGAGTAGTGGGAGTCTCCCAGTCATGTACATCCTGTACTTTACTGGGGAGAGGTTGGATTTGACCCCATCCTACCTCATGACCAAGATATGTGACTTTTCCCTGAGCTATCTGGCACTTTGTGGCCTTGATAGTGAGGTTAGCCCTTTTTAACACCTGCAACACTTTATCCAGATGCGTCAAATGCTCTTCCCAAGTGGAACTGTAGATGGCAATGTCGTCTAAGTAAGCCACACAAAAGGCTTCCAGCCAACTGAGCGCATGGTTGACCAATCTCTGGAAAGTGGCAGGGGCGTTCTTCAACCCGTAAGGCATGACTCTAAACTGGTAGAGTCCCTCTGGTGTTGAGAACGCCTTCTTTTCCCTGGCATGGTCCCTCAGAGCTATTTGCCAATAGCCTGAGGTAAGGTCGAAGGGGCTCACAAATTTGGCAGCACCTATCGTGTCTACGAGCTCATCAGCCCGGGGCAAGGGGTGCACGTCAGTTTTGGTGACAGCGTTGACTCCTCGGTAGTCCACACAGAACCTCCAATCTTGGTACCTGCCTGGGAACTTGCCTTGGGGACAAGGACCACGGGACTGGACCAGGGACTGGTTGAGGGTTCAATAACACCCAGATCCAACATCATGGCAACCTCAGCCTGGATGTGGTTCTTGACGGTATCTGACATACGGTAGCACCTGCTTTTGACAGGCACACTGTCACCAGTGTCAATCTCGTGCCTACACCACAGTGTAAGGCCTGGTGTCCGTGAAAACAGAGAGGCATACTGCCGGAGCAAAGCCCTGCAGGCCCTCTGCTGCTCTGCTGTCAGATCGGGAGAGAGATGTACTCCCTCCACGGAGCCATCCTGAGGGTTGCTATGCAGCAAATCAGGGAGGGGCTCACTCTCATCCTCTTCTTGCCCTGAAGCTAGCAAAACACATGAGACTTCGGCTCACCTGTGGAAAGGCTTGAGCCTGTTAACAAGGAATACCTGAGGGGCTCCCCCAGAGGCTCCCATGTCAACCAGATAATTGACCTCGCCCATCTTGGATATTATCCTGAAGGGTCCAGTCCATTTATCTGACAAAGCCTGAGGCTTGGTAAGCTCCATCACGAGGACCTCCTGTCCCGGAGTCCAATCCACTTGCGATGCTTTAAGGTCATGCCAGTACTTATTCAATTCTTGGCTGGCCTTAAGGTTGCTGTTGCCTGACCCATCATCTGTGTCATCCTCCATCTGAGGCGTAACACATAGTCCCCCACTTGCTTGGCGGGACCTGGAGGGGCGGCCTCCCAACCTTCTCGGATCAAGGCCAGGGGCCCGCTCACAGGATGTCCAAAGAGTAACTCAAAGGGGCTGAAACCAACACCCTCTTGAGGTACCTCCCTGTAGGCAAACGGCAGGCCTGGCAGGAGAAGATCCCACTTCTTCCTGAGGGGCTCTTCCAAAGCACCTAACATGCCCTTGAGAGTTTTGTTAAATCTCTCAACCAAAACGTTGGTATGCGGTGGTAAGAGGTGGAGAACTTATAAGTTACTCTGCATTATTTCCACATGGTTATAATGAAACTCGACATGAAGTTGGATCCTCTATCAGAGACAACCTCCTTAGGGAATCCAACATGGATGAAAATGCCCAGGAGAGCCCTGGCAACCACCTTGGCCATAACCGTCCGAAGGGGTATAGCCTCAGGGTACCTGGTGGCATGATCTACCAAGACCAGGATGAACCGATGTCCACCCGACGTGGGAGGTTCAAGGGGACCGACGATGTCGATGCCCACCCTCTCAAACGGTGTTCCAACCACTCGCAATGGTTGCAGTGGGGTGATGACTCTGCCTCCAGTCTTGCCAGACAATTGACAAGTTGGGCAGGTCCTGCAGTGGGACTCCACTTCTACTCCCATCCGGGGCCAGTAGAAATGGGCCGAGAGCATCTGCTTCGTCTTCTTGGTCCCAAGATAACCAGCTAAGGGCACCTCATGCGCCAACTGCAGCGGGAAGGGCCTGTAAACCTAAGGTACCACCAACCACTTGAGGGCACCAGGTTCAGGCTTAGTGGGCTCACTAACAAGGAGCTCACCCTCCCAATAAATCCGAAAGGTCCTAGGCACTTCTCCTTGTGCCTGGGACAGGGCCTGTTTCCTCAGACCCTCGAGAGAGTGGCACTCTCTCTGTCCCTTACAGAGGTCCGCCCGGGAGGGTCCCCCTTCAGCTAACAAGCATTGAAGCTCGGGATGATCCTCCGGGTTAAGAGCCTCTCCCACAGGAAAGTCTTCTGGCTTCTCCCACAGGAGTTGAGATGGGATTTACCACTGGACCCAGCCCGTCCGGGGCATGGATCCCAATGGGTGCTGTGGGAACAGCAGGAAGAGCAAGGCCTCCCTTCACAGAGGTGGCCTTCTTACTTTTCCGTTTCCTTCGTGCCTTGGGTTTCCCCATCGGCAAGGATGCCGGGCTCGCAGCCGGACCCTGTGTGACCTGCGATCGGGTGACCGCCACAGAACCCATGGGTAGACCATCCGTGATCATCCCCAACTCGAACAAATCATTTCCCAACAAATTGTTTGCAGACATGTTGTCCTGAACCAGGACCGGAAGCTTTTCTGTCTTGTCTCCAATCGTAATGTTGACTAAGGCTACAGGCGATAATTTGGGAGGCCCACCAGCTAAACGAGTGGTTCTCAGAGGAGCACCTACATAGTCCTCTGGCTTGAGCAGGGTCCTGTCCACCACTGTCATGCTTGCCCCAGTGTCTCTCAAACCAGTAGAAGGCTGGCCATTCAATAGTACACTTCTCAAAAACCTATGAGTGTTCTGCGGGATAGTTGCCAGTACTTCTGCGTACTGGTCCCAGGCCCCAAGGGACACTAAGGAAATCTCTACGGGAGCACCAAAGGAGATCCCCGTAGAGGAGGGGAGCACAGTGGCCTCCACCTCAGGTACGGAGCAGGGATAGGTCAGGCTGGCAGCCTGGACTCCAAGTGCCTTACCCTTACACTTGGGGTCGGCCCTTCGGTGGTCCAGAGCCCCACAATCCCAACAAGTGATGGGAGTGCGGGGTACTACTGGAGCCACTGGGAACCTGCTTTGCAGCAGGCGGAGCACTACTCTTACTCCCGCCCACAACAGACTTATCTCCACTAGGTTTTTGGGTCTGCTGAGAGGAAGGTTTTCGTTTACCCGACCGTGACTGCTTTTCGGACTCATAAACACTTGTAGGGATCCACATTTTTAGTGTGGAAGCTGATTACTTATTTTATTACCAGTTAATGGGTGACTTCAAATAACTGTTTTCACAGAAGGTTCCTCATAGAGTATGAGGGGTTCTGTCCTTGGTCGTGGGATGTGTAGGGGCTGCTGCCCATTTTCTGTCATTCTCTGTGGAGGACTGAAACAAATCGATATGTCCTGTTACTGTTATGAACCTTTTGTTTCCTTAATGCTCTTTGCACACTTTTTCATTGGGTGACTGCAATGTATTTTAACCAAATCTAATTAAGAGCGCATTATGTGGCGACATTTGCAGTAAAGCCATTAGCACTTGAAACATTATAACACTGCCATTTACGTCAGTAACTACCAACTTGATTAAGATATATGTATTGCAGCAACAGTATTTCCCAGTTACAAATGGGAATTAAAAAATCCCAACATCCGTGAGGGATTAAACCAACGACATTCAACTGATGTCGCCAATAGAGCATGTTACAGAGACGTGAGGTCCCGCCTTTACAGTCATACGCTGATGATAATACAGATGTTTAAATAAACAGGCATATGTGTGGACTTGTGGCATTTCTACATTGGGACTCATATTCTAGTCCTAGGCTATTGTAGGCACTTGCGTATATTTGAGTGGAATGAGAGGCGTTCTGTATTTGCGTGAATGTGACGTTTCAAGTCAATCTGATCTGTATCCTCCTGTGAAAAAAATGCGTTCTTAGACACAGTGAGGAGTTTTGGGGGATAATGGTGTTGTAAGTGGGAAAAGGACAGAGCCCCGATATCCCCACGTCTCCCACACAGTGACATCAGAGAAAAAGGAAAGGGGAATCCCCGTGTCTCCCACAAAGTGACAGTCAAAACAGAAAGGGTAACGCTCGTGTGAGCGCAAAAAAATAAATAAATAAATAAAATAAATATATGTATAATAAAACATAGAAGGAACAAACTTGGGATACAAGGAAAGAAAGGTCCCAAACGAAGCAAGGAAACAGGCCCAACAGTGTCACAGGACACCCTGCCGGCCCCGGGATGCCAGACCACAGACCCACTAATGGGTCTCATGAAGGAAAGAAGGGACAGCAGCACACGTGCTTAGACCACGCCAAGCAGGCCACATGTGTCGCCGTCTACAAGAGGGACAGGCCAGACCACGACGGGCACCCAGCCCATGTCACAAGACCCCTGCCACCGTGCAGAAGCCCATGACCCAGATGCACGGCCCGGAGGACGTCTGCAAAGCGCCCTCGGTCACCCCAACCAACACACGCGTCTACAACGGTGCCCCGAATTAGGGGTAGGTAGCACGACGGAAAGGACTGCTACAGAGAGTGGGGGTACCACCCCGGGAATAAAACAATCGGACAATTGCAAACAGAGAGCACTAACTGGGACACCCACACCACGCCAGAAACCCCAGAGCCACCCACCCAGTGGACCTATGTTATTCGAACCCCAATGCAGCTCTATAACAGCCTGGGTACACATTAGTGGCCTCCACCACGCAGGCCACTGGTGCAGATATGTGACAGGCCCACAGAAGGAAAATACCAACACAATGTGTGTATCATCACGAAGATAACCACAAGGAGGAGAGCCATCGCGCCTCTCACACCCCTGCAGACTACAGAGGACCAAGGGAACCCATTTGGATACTACCAGCAGCCCACAAGAGTAAAGCTGCACCTGAACTGCCGCTGCTCAACACGTGAATACAAGTAACCACGCCACAGGCCAACCAACTGCCCATGACCATCCAGAAAGCCAGGTGCGACAGCCAAGGACCTACCACCACATGGAGCACCACAAGGCGCCCACACCATGACTGACCACACACAAGCAGACGCTGACGCAGCCGCGCAAACCCTGGCAAACCTGGGCCCCACACCATATGCCGCAGCCATGCGAAGACCCGACCCATTCGCCTTGAACCCGCACCACGACCAAGGAACAAGATGGGAAAAATGGATCGAAGAGTTTGAGGACTTTCTAGGTGCAATTGGGAACCAAGACCCGCGAAACAAACTCAGCATATTTAAGAACTTGGTAGGAAAGGAGGTAAAGGGCATCATCAAGACCATCCCAGCTACAGACGAAACCATGTACCAACGTCTCCTCGATGCAGTCAACGACAAACTCAGAGTAGGATCCAACAAAGACTACGAACGCCTTGCATTCAACCAACACAGGCAGCGTCCACACGAATCGATCAGAGAGTTCGTCATACGTCTCCAGCAGAAGATAGGAGACTGCGACTTTGCCAACTTTAATGATTAAGAAGCCATAAGACTAAGGATCATAGAAGGGTGCACCTCGTCAACGTTCAGAAAACACCTTCTCATAAAGCCCCTGCCCCTAGCGAAAATACTCAATCTGGCAAAAACATACGAGAGAGTTGACACACAAGCAGCCGCCATTGAAAGGAAAGTTGAACGCGACGTCATCGCAGCCCTCAAGGAAGAGCAACCGCAATACTCTGAGCCCACTCGACCCTGGAGAAGGAGGAAACTGAGAAGACACTGGCAAGAAAGCCTGAGAAAAGAGCACTGCCACGGACGAGGGTGGAAACACACCCACAGACAACCATACCCAACCTTTGGACGAACATGCTGGCACTGTGGCCAGGAAGGTCACCTTCAGAGAATGTGCCATACAGGACCGCCAACAAGCTCGGTATGCCAACCCACACCCAAGGCAAGATACCCGAGTACACCCAGTGCACGGTTAGACACCAGCAAAGACATTGAGGCCATGAACACCAGTCCACCCAGAGACCTCAGGCATGCACACCCCCTCTACCCTGAGTTAGTCCACCACAAAGGGGACAGTCTGGTCTGGCACTTGCCACACGAACCCCACCCGTTCTGCGAGAGGACTATGAGCTCCACAACCGCCCGGTACCCTTTGAAATATCGTACGGGGGGGGGAACGGAAGTCACAAGAAACGTCAGTAAAAGGCAACTGTACCAGACAAGGGCGGAAGAATACCCCCTAGACAAACCTCAAGACCATGCCGTCCAATGGAGGATGGCACTGGCAGAGCAGTCTAAAGGACAGTCACGACGTGACCCAACCCAAGGAGACCGCAGAGTGCCGGACACCATCCGCATGATACCGAGTCCCGCCAGAGGACACAGACGTCTTAGTCACCGGACAGCACTACAGCACGCACTCATCAGCGTCCACTATAGGTCATTCAAAGTAACCCACAAGAAGGACCACGTGCCCGAGCAAGAGGCGGAAGAAGCAAGCATAGCCAGAGGACAGACGAACCACGCAGACCCCATCCTAGCAGCAAGGGACAAAGAGCAATTGACAACTATGACAGAAAACTACGGCAAAATGATGCCAAAGGACACCCTCTTCCACGAGCTATACTTTGAAGAGCAGGAACCAATGAAAGGAGAGGTGATTGAGAGGAAGGAAAAGGAGAGAGCAGAGACTGATGAAACACAGCAACGAGAGAGCGTGGGAGAGACCCACGAGCAACCAAGCAGGCCCCACCAAGCCACAAAGAGACCCCAACGTCTCATCGAGCAAATGTGACCCGGGAAGTCTCATGTTAAGCAAGGGGGAGGTGTTGTAAGTGGGAAAAGGACAGAGCCCCTTTAAGAGGGAAGCTCAGGACTATGGGAGGGAGCGGGAGGCAGGAGGAAGCGGAGGAGCAAGGGAAGGGGAAAGGCAGAAACATTATGTAGGAATAAAGAGAAGGTTGGAGTGTACAAGGGCTCCTGTGTAGTCATTTGATGTGCGTGAAGCGGCCCCATGAAGTGGGCTAACAAATGGGTAAGTCATTTCCAAGTAAATACCAAGAATTTCTTAGTCCAATCATGAGGTGTGCTAGGCCTTTCTATACTATGGTGGAGAGAGAGAGAGTATAACAGTCATTATAAATAAAGGGTCAAGGAAGTGACAGTTTATGTAAGGAACAATTTACACATAGTTTTAGAATGTGGTCAGGAGGAGGACAATGTACATACACATATGAAACATTAGAAGGTAGACATTATGCATGCACATATATTTATGTATTTATTTATTATTGTATTTGGGGATGGGGGTTAATATAGCACGTGTAGAAAAGTGCTTTCCGTAGCACCTTGCAGGTGGGCAACATCTAGAGTTGTGCAGTAGCCATCCATGCCCCAGAGGTTAAAGAGAACAAGAAGTTACACATGTTGGAGGTGAGGCAGAGACAGGGAGGAGATATGATCCGCGTATGAAGCTAAGAGAACGAGGAGGCGTGAACGTGCATCCATGTATGCAGGCGAGAAGGGAAGGAGCATTGGTCATGTATCCCTGCCTGATGGTGAGACAGGGAGGAGATACGATCCCAGTATGAAAGCAAGAGAACGAGGAGGCATGAACATGCTCTGATTACTTACCTGTAATCGTCTTTACTCCTAGTACTACTCTTCCTCGTCACAGTACTTACCTTATGAGGCCCCTGCCTCCAACAAAGGACCTTCTTTCATTTCTTTTGTTCCCTATAACTCATCCCCCATAACCCTATCACTCAGTTTCATATTACCAAGTCGGAGCATGGGACCTTCCCCGCAGGGAGGGTGAGGAGGGTCGTCAGTACTGTGACGAGGAAGAGGAGGACTAGGAGTAATGAAGATTACCAGTAAGTAATCAGCGCATTACCTCCACGTCCACTCTTCCTCGTCTCAGTACTTACCTCATGAGGTATACCAAAGCAGCAACGGGGAAAAGGTCCCAATGAGACACAGAGCCAAAAACAGTGCAGAAACACACACCTTTAATAACTCCAATTCACATCCCCACAGACAAAACCCCAACCCCGAAGGAACCAACCCCCGAGTGGGAGACATTCAACCTATAGTGGTTGATGAAAATGGTATCAGCCCAGGTGGCAGCCCTACACATCTGCTGCAGAGAAACCCCCTGTGCATCGGCCCAGGAAGCCGCCAAACCCCTGGTGGACCGCCCCTGAATGTGTGCAGGCACAGGCAGGCCAGAAGCCACATAGGCCATGGAGACCACAACATGGATCCACCGGTTAATGGACACCACAGATGCTTTACGCCCAGCACCAGCCCGGCCAAAAGTAATCAGAAGACTATCAGAGTGGCGGCAAGGGGCAGTCCTAGCCAAATACTCCAACACTGCCCGCCGAACATCAATGGTATGCAAAGCCACTTCCTCAGGTATTTGTGGATCCTGAAAAAAGTCAGGGACAACAAGATCCTGAGAGGTGTTAAACCGAGAAACAACTTTAGACAGAAACTTCGGATCACAGGGGATCCTTATAAGGACAATGACGAGAAGAAGAAAAAACCTGGAACAACTTCCACACCATCGCCTCCCCATCCAAGTGACCATCAGAGTCCCCCAAAAGGAATTCAATGAAGGCCCACTGAGAGCGAAGCGTGGAATCCGCCAGGCCCTTGTCAAACCCCTCCTGGAGGAATTGAAGGATAGCGGGGAGGCCAGAACGTAGGGGAGGGATACCAGACCACCCACACCAGTCCCGGATATGGCTCCAATCCCTACCACATGCCTTCAGAGTGGGGGGTCTAAGAGCATTCATTATTGACTCGACAACGGGACCAGAGAATCCCTGAGACATCAGCCTAGCCAATAGCCACACTGCCCATTATCCAGCGGACCCCCAACCACAGATCCCCTTGAAGGGTACAAGGTCACTTTGGAACCAGCCAAGGCACCTGGGACAGAAGCTCCAACAGAGAGGGAAACCTACTCCTACGGGGCCAAAACAGAGCCAACCACAATACAGTCACCCTGGACACTCTGATGCGCTGAACCCCCCGGGGAAGAAGTGGAATAGGGGAAAGGCATAAAGGAGACCCCAAGGCCATTGTACAGAGAGGGCGTCCACCCACCAAGCCCCCTCAGCCCGAAACCGAGAGCAGAAGAGGGGAACCTTCACTGAGTCCAGAGATGCAAACAGGTCTAGAACAGGGAGCCCGAATCTGACACAGATTTCCGCAAAGATCCAGGCCGACAGGACCAGTTCCACAGAGGAGGCAAACTGGCGGCTGAGAAGATGCCTTCGGGCGACCAATGCGTTTTATAAGTGTACATAACATAACTAAAACAATGTTCCATGCCTGGAGTCTACAGTTTATCTGAATACAGGAAAGCCTTGTGGCAAAGTACAACATTGAAAGTCATGTTGGTTATGATGGACCAACATGTTACTTTGGTGCATGTGTTGAGTGAATCGCAGGGTCTATGGTGGAACAGTTAACACTCTGCACTTTGAATCCAGCGCTCAAATTTCGGTGGGATCATTAAGCATGTGACCTTTTAAAAGCCTTGATGGTAATATCTTACTTTCTATTCTCCCACGTTGTTTAACAGGATATATACTGTGGCAATAAGACCCTCGGCGGCAGGCCAATACCGCCCCAGGTAATGCCCCCGGGGCTGTAGTTACAGGTCCGAGCGTAGCAAGGGCCTTAACAAAGTCCCAGGGGCATTACTGTGGGCGGTATTGGCCCACTGCCGAGAGCCGTTAGACCGGGGTACTAATGGAATTCTTTTCTTTTTCAAAACGCTTCTGCGTTCAGAAACAGAAAAAAAAAAGCTGAATAAAATGGCCGCTGGGAAAGGGAAAACGTAGTCCGTTTTCCCTTTCCATGGCGGCCATCGGGAGCGGACGCGCTGGGAACAGAAGTGTTTCCAGCTCATTCGCTCCGAAGAAAAGAAGAAAAAAGAAGGTAAGTGGTGTTGGGAGGGCAGGGAGGGGATAGTTTGCGGGGGAGGAGGGTGGAGGGAAAAAAAACCATACCTGAGTCCCCATTGGGAGGCTCGGAGCGGGGATTGCCCCGTTTCGAGCCTCCTCATTGGATAAGGGGCTGCCACGACCCTCGCCGGGAACATAGTACCAGGCACGCGCAGGACGCACTAACGTACACAGGAATACCGTGTGGGATGGCTCGGAAAAGAGCCAATCCACACATAGTATTCCCGGTGTACAGCGCGCGCCGTGTACTAATTTACAATAATATAATTTTCATTCATTTTCACTTTCAAAATATTGTTCTTTCATATAAATCCGAAATGATTGAAACACTTCTATACAAAGCATTGAATGCATTATACATGAAGGGCAAAGCGAAAGGAGGGACTCAAGGATTTATGGTTTTTGTGTTGCAATATGTCAACCTGTCTCTCGCACCAGGTTCAGTCACAGCTGTACTATTGCAACTGCTGATCAGTTAAAAGCTTGTATTGAATTTTTCTCTGTGGGAATGCTCTTGCCTCTTTCCTCTGGCATCCACTTAAGTGAATCACCTGTTTTGTTAACTTGCTAAAATGACACCTTTCCATGCAATCTTTCTACTTGCCTGGTGTTTACCTGTTCTTAATTCAAACCTTTGTAGAAACATTTTCCAAAACAAGGACGTTTCTGAAAGTTCTGAATTTTTTCTGGACATTGCCCTTCCTCCAGCAGCAGCAAATCTCTTTCCATTTCGCTTACGCGAGCTGACCCAGTATTTCAATAAGACCACCTGGAGACTGACTGCCTCTGGGTGGTAGCAGTGCGCAGTATAAATCAACATAACATAACGTTAACCTAAAACATTTTGAATCCCCCATACCTCCCATCAACACAATATAATTTCAGCCATCAAGTTTCTTCCATTCCAATGAAGTTAGACAGGTGCTGTGAATGTGAGGAATCCGACCATCCGCACGGTAGGTGTGCGCTCACCTGGGATTTAGTTTGGATATGGCAGAAGTACACAATGCATCTCCAGAAGGTGGAGTGCCAAAATGTCCCCCTGCCATGGTCAGCCTAATTAACTAACAAAGCCTCCATGGATCTGCCCTGTCCTTTTGTTCAGCCCTGTAGCTGGTGGCAGCGATTTGCATACTAATCAGAGAGTAATTCAAATAGGCCCCCAGGGGACCTGGCTGCAGAGGCTAACAAAGGAGACAGGAAACGCCAACAACCTTTCTTATGTACTGTGTCAAAATGAAGCCAGATCCCACCCTCAGTATCAATTGACAATGAACTGTCATGTCTGGGACTGCATGTCTACAGTAGTTTTCCCTGCAGGGGGAACCCATTCATAAGATACGAGTATGTGGCTTGCAGATGCCAGAAAGCCTGGTCTCCCTGCAGCTTGAAGGGAGACCTGCTGCTATTAATCAGGAACCACAGAGAGCTCCATTGACCAGAGAGACCCTTTGCTCCACAACAGACAGGAAGATGGGTGGGACTTAGTATTAGATATTTTCACCCCTTTACCTTTTCTGTTACACAGCCCTCTGGTTATGACCTCACGCATACAGGAGATTGTTGGTGGGCACCCAGGATTGGTTTATTAACGTTGACTTAGCCTACACCAATCCCTGTGCTCCATTTGGCTTTAAAAGAGGGCCAAGCCCCTCATTTGGAAGATCATCTGAGGCTTCACTGGAAGCAGAAAGCAGAAATCATTAGACCCTGGCTGGAGGTACACTCTGCCTTACATGTTCCGCCAGCGAATGAAGGTCAGGACCTCCAAGAGAGAAGCAGATCCCTCCCCTAAAAATCTCCCAGGGAACAGAGAGATACACCGAATTCCAAGGACGCCCCCCCCAGCAGCTCCAGAACCGGTACCCACACAGCACACATTGTACCCTGCTAGGCTCTGCAACAAGCGTTCTGGTGGGAAGTGCCATAAAGTCTCTAACCATTGACCAGGTGACAGTGAAAAGAATATATGGGTTGGAAAAGCAGGACTCCACCTTTACTTGAGGATTGGGTGGAGGAAATGCAAAAGTTGTCAAGGGTTGAAAAATTAATTTATAAACTGAAATGCAATCTGTCCTTTCATGAAAGGATGTGGGGCAAATGTAATGATCTTTACTGAAAGTTTTTTTTTGTAGTTTTTCCGTATATATACTGTTCTGGTTTGATATAGTTTTCCGTTTCTGTTGTAAATAGTTGTAAATGCCTATAAATAAAAAAAATAAAATAAAAAAAAGAATATATGTTAAAAGTAAAAGAAGAGTAAAACACCCCAAAAGTGGCCATGTCAATATGTACAACCTGCCCTTAGAGGTATGATCACAGGAAGATCTGTCTGTAGTGATAAAGGCATCGATCTCAGGGGGGCTGGCTCTATACTTTGGTTGTTGTGGTGTTGCCCCTTTAAATGTATGTGGCACTACTTTGTCATGACTGCGAATAAAAGGAGCCTCAGCCAGCACGTGCTCCAGAACGACGGCAGACTCCATGAATGGCACTTCTGTGTCTGTGTCTTATTATTGGGCCTGCAGGCTGACGCCCTGTGACCATGCTACTGCATCCCTGCTGATCTAGGTGCCCCCAGATCAGCATGTGTAACCTGGGAGCCCCAGGCCACTGTCCTGCTGTGTGACCAGAGGACAACTGCTCATCCATGAGCCCCCAACAGCTGATGTCCAACTGTGTGATCATGGCAATCAGGGGGATCCCTATAGCTGTCCATGCCTTGTGACTACTGTACTATCTGTGTCTGTTGCGTGCCCCTAGCACTGATCGGACTGGCCTGTGTACCACAGGTACAGCCTACAACAGGTGTCAGGGATCCTTGCTCTTTTCCGGAATAAGGGATGAGTTCCAGGGAGGCTGAGGCTGTGCTAGATCAACCTGTAGGTCCTAGGCAGGCTTTCTCTGTACTACAACAGCCGGGTGTGCTCGGTAGGGACAGCATCAACTCACTCTGTCGTAGGGAGAGTCTTGTCAGCATATTTGTACATTACCACAGATTATCAGACTTTTTTTATCTGACCGAGAAACATCATACTGTGGGTGTATGCCGAACACTCATACGGTCATATAAACATTTCACAAATTGTAGAAACGTAAGTGCACAGGGACTGCACTGTGCGCAAATGTGCCCAAGCTCAGCCGGAGATAAGGCAAGTGAGGAACACAGAAGGAGCAAACTCAAAGGGGATCATTTTCAAAGGAACTAGAGCATAATTGGAAGTGTAAAATGTTTGTACTCTTTCCTTTTGCGCTCCAGTTTATTTTACAGCCGTCTTGAGTTGCAGGGGAGCAGGAAAGCAGAGTTTGCATTTCTGCTTTGCTTTCTTCTTCCGTCTCAGGTGAGCATTTGGTTTTACGCCTGCATGAGATGTTCCTGCAGGTGTAAAACCAAAGACTCCAGTGGAATAGGCCTTGCTTTTACACATGGTGTATAGAAGGGGTAATCCATTATAAATCACTACCTTTTGCAGGCGCTATTTAATGTCTCTCAAAGAAGAGAGACAAAGTAGAGTGAAGGTGATTTCGCCTTGCTTTCCTCTTTACTATTACACAGACCCCTAAGAGTCTTTTCTGAACAGAGGCCAATACAACAGCCCATAACATGACGTTTCCAAGTGATCTTCTTCCAACATGGCAGCCTCATGGCAATGGGGAACTAAGAAAATGCTCCATGCCTGGATTGTATGATTGGTCGGAATACAGGAAATCTTCATGTACATGAAAAAGCTAATAGCCTGATTTACAAGCTCGTTTTTCAATTGGAAAACACCAATTAACAATGTTTTGTAAATCAGTTCTTAAAAGCAGTAAATGTGGAAGCTATGGTGCTTTTTTAAGGTTCTGTAATGCATGAATGAATACGTCATCAGGGCGGGTTCCATGGTGTAATGGTTAGCACTCTGGACTTTGAATCCAGCGATCCGAGTTCAAATCTCGGTGGGACCATAACTTTTCTTAGACTTGTAATAGTTTCGTCTCACTTTTTTTCTCCCTTGTTCATTATCGCACTACTAATGCTTTAAAATGATACATTTCCATTTTCCTACAATAGCGATTTCAAAATATTGTTCTTTTTTGTCCTAAATATTAAAAGGAGGAAAATAGATATTTTCTAACATTGCTATGCGTTATGTTGAACCTATTGCGACCGAAGAGGATTCCCCACCCCCACCCACTGAACACTTTAACGAGCTGAAAGGTGCACGGCTGATCTCTTATGGCTAAAGGAATGTATCATGCATTCATATCGCATGTTAACATGGCCCGTGGCTCCCGGTGCCTCACAGCTGTACGACAGCCACGGCTGATTATTTTAAATCCTGACTTCTCTCTGGGGATGTTCTTGCCACTTTGCTTCCGCATCCACTCGAGGGAATCACTTCTTTCGTTCAACTTGTAAAAATGACACGTTTCCATGTAATCATTCTGCTTCCCTGGTTTTTGCATGTTCTTAATTCAAAGCTTATTAGAAAAACAATCAAAACAAGTTAGTTCGTGAAAGTTCAGAACTTTATTTTCTGGACATTGCTCTTCCCCCATCAGCAGTGAAACTCTTTCCATCGCACTGGCCAGTGCCCCTGTGCTGTATCGCTATTCATTCTGTCTACCACCCAAGACCCATGATGTGAACACGACCAACCTAGGGGCGTGGGGGAGGGGTTTAAGTACTGGGACAGGGAAGAGTGGGAATAGCAATAATGAAAATGACCATTAAGTAATCCAGAGCATTACCATCATGTCCATCTTTCTTGACCCGTCCTTAGTTGTTGAAGCATGCCAAATAAGAGTCTAAGTGCAGGGACGTCATTTCACCAAAATGCTAGGGTCAGCGGAAGTGACATCACATGACCCTTGACCTCTGATGACATCACAGGAAGTGATGTTATTTGACCCCACCTTGAAGTGATATCACGGAAGCGATGGAACACAACCTTTCACCCCTTGACAAAACAGGAAGTCGCATCACATAGCATTGTTCCTAAGCAAACAACTCAAAATATGGTTACGATATCACTATAATGTGATATACGTTTCATACAAGAATGGAACGCCATATGGATCATTAAGATCAGTGTGTATAGGCCCATATTACCAAATTACTGTGAAGGCAAGCAGATGTCCATGGCCAAATGATAATAATGTGCTATTATATAGCACTTACGAAGCGCTTTTTATAGAACAAATATACATACAATATTACCCAACCTGTGTTGGTACTCATTTATCGACCTCAGAAGGATGAAAGGCTGAGTTGAGGTGTTTAAGAACAGACTATATCAGTGACTCACCCCATGAAGTGTGCCTGAAATAAACCTTTAATGAGTGTAGCAATTATTGTATAGAATTCTAGAAAGACAAATTATTTGGTATTCCTATTCTTTCTTATTTAGGGTCAGTGCTGAAAGTGTTAGACTTGTGGAGCCCATGTTCTTTTTTTAAATGTTTTTATTTTTAAGAGGCCTAAACAAGAAAGCCAGCCACTCCAGAAGCAACAAGCCACATGGTGCTGGCCATTGCCCAGGACCCTGCATTAAAAAAAAACAAAAAACATTTTTTTAAAACATTTTTTTTTTAGGGGTAGCAAGGGAGACCTCAGGGGTCGCAACCCCTAAATGACGTCCCTGCCTAGGTGCTAATGTAAAGAAACTCACCAACGGAAAATGACTGCAACACGGTGAAATGTAATGAACCAGTGCCAGACATTCACCAAGAAACTGCTCCTCGGACAGAATAAGCAAAGGAACGATCCTACTGCCCCAGAAGAATTGGTCATTAGTGCTGAACAAAAGTAATCAGGGATGTCCAGGTGGCAGCTTTCCAAATGTCTATAATACAGGGGCCTCTGGCATCTGCTCAGGAGTCCGCCATGCCTCTGGTGGAATGACCAACAATCCCTGAAGGATAATTGATTCCTGCCAGGCGGTGAGCCAAATAGGTGGTTTCCTTCAGCCATCTGCTGATAGCCAGCAGCAGTGCTTTAAGTGGGCTGGAGCCAGCCGAGACCGGGCCCCGGCAGCCTCCAAAAAGTGGCGCTGAGCCGAGACCCTGCCATGACCCCCGGTCCCACCATGCCATGGCGGGACATATTATCCTGCCACAGCCATAGCCGCAACAGGAGGTGAGCCCTCCATTTTAAAGTCAGGCAGCTAGGTGACTGACAGAAGTGCCAGCCAGTCACAGCATCGCTGAAACTGGAAGTTGCAGTTACAGCAACGCTGTGACTGGCTAGCACTACTGTCGGTCACTCCAACTTCCTCTTGTGAACCCTCGCGTGAGGGTCACAAAGTTATGGTTCCTTTGTTTCCCCTCCCCAAGTCACTGACCCTCAGTGAACCCGGAGGCTCTGGAATCTAATCTCGAGATTAGATCACAGAGCCCCCGGGTTCACAGAGGGTCAAAGATGCCTCAGAGCAGAGCACAGATCACCAAGCCTGAGGCGTCTTTGTCCGTTAGCAAAGCTTTTTAAAAGATTGCTTGAATTGTATATTTTTTCAAGCCATCTTTTATAAACATAGAAAAGAATGCAATTCAAGCTATCTTTTATAAAGATTTGTCGATGGACAAAGATGCCTCAGGTTTTGTCCGTCCTCAAAGTTTTATGGAGGTGACTACGGGGGAACCCTTAAGGAGGCGCCCAGATAACCTGGCAGCGTCCTCCTTTCTCTCCCCTGGATAAGGGGAGGGATGGGACGAAAACCTGTTAAAACCAGGGTCACAACCCAGGAAGAAGGAAAGGGGACGGGAAGCCCGCCACGCGAGAAGCAAAGCCCGCAAAAGGGCAACAAAGGAAAGGGGCGAGCCCAGGGGCATAAGAGAGGCTCAGCCGGCATACAGCAGAATCTTTGGTCCACCAAAGCTGGAAGAAGGAGTTCGGGAGCTGTTTTTTGAGGAGCTGAATGCAACATTGTGATCTGATTTCAAACATTTTGCTTCAGCTACGCAGCTATTATATTGCTGTCGCGACCCGAACCAGCACTGGAGCAAGCAGCGCGGGTGCCTTAGAAGCCACTTCAACCTGAGGAAGGGGATCTGCTCTGGAACATTATAGAGGTGGAACGGGCGGTTCGCATGCCTTTGAAGCCGGTACCTCGGTTGAAGTGGAACGGCATCAGATGTATTTGAAGAAGTAGAGCAGGCGGTGCGAGGCCTGAGAAACCACTCCCCCACAATAAACGGTTAAGCTCTGGCCAAAGTCTACGGGCAGTACGTGTGCCAGAGAGGCTGCTGCTGTGGAGATTAACCAACCGCTGGGGAGCCTCGGAGGAAGTACAGACTAGGCAGTGCGTGCGCCGGTTTGCCGCTGCCGAGGGGAACAACGTCCCGTTTACATTTGCTGGGCAAACCAGGCAGCGTGTGTGTGCCGTGAAGGCTGCTGCCATTGGGATTGTAAGGACTCGGTAGTAGTCAACAGGACAAGAGGGACTCCCGGAACGCGCCGCAAGGACGAATATTTCAACACACGGGCCGCGGCTGTGAGAGGTAAAGCAATTACAGCAGTAAGGCATTAAATCAAAGTAAAGCAGGTGAAGCAGTGAGGCGAGAGACAACTGCACACTGCTACAAGAACACAGAGAGAAAGCGGGACAATAAGACCGGCAAACAAGAAAACTGCCCACGTGCTAGGGTTTGTTACTGCTGCACAGAAGCCTCTGCAAGATGGAGGCGCAAGGGGCTGGCACACCCGGTACAAGCAGTGCTGAAAGGGACTTGGAGCAGTTCCTACAGATGACTAGGGTGGCTGCAGCCAGGCACGGGGCCAACTGGTTGCAGAAAGTGGCAACAGAATTAGGAAGGGGAGTGCCAGGACCTTCCAGAGAGGAGTTGCAGTCCCCTTTGTTGTTCCCTACTTACACTGAGGAGCAGGCCATGCAGGAGCTAATTGCCATTGGAGAAGAGGAACCAGGGGCCAAAAGAAGAAGGACACTGACTGCGAAAGCAAAGGCGATTAGGCAGCAGACAGAAGCAGCCAAGAAATTAAGAGAAGCAGGGAAAGCAGCTGTGGGAGATAAAGGCAGAGGGTGTTACGCTGGACTGCAGCGGTCTCTACCAATGTGACTCGTAGCTAAGTGATGACTGCCTGCACTCGCCCACTCAGTTTTGTCTTTCTAGCACGAAGGAAGGTTTGCCTAAAAGGTTGAAATGGTATGTTAACTAGCCGTAAGAAGGAGGACCGACTTCCACCTCCCGTAACCTCCTTGTGCCCCTTTCTACTACGTCTCACCTTAATGTTATGAATGGCGGGCTCTCCATCCTGCCGCAGTATTTAAAAATACAACAACGTTGTTATTCTGAATGCGGCAGCTTTCACTTGGAGTATCCTGGACTCCCTCAGGGTTGGGGGAGCCCAGGAGGCTCCATGCGAAAGCCACCGCAGTCAGAATAACAGCGTTGTTATATTTATGATTTCCATGATTTTCCAACCACAGCAATCACAAATACAACAACGTTGTATTTTTAATTGACGCGCCTCAGCTATTTGCTTCATTTTACGTTTTCAGTGCTTCCCTGGGCTTGGGGAGCACCGAAAACGTAAAATGAAAGTGAAGGCAGCCTCCTCAGCTCTGCTCTGGCTGCAGCAAGCATAAGCTCCCAGTAGGGGAGTTTTGCTGCTTGTTTAGTGCCGCTAGGGCAGAGCTGAGGAGGCTGCCTGAAATCGCAAAATGGATGCTCTCGTGTAAACGCTTTGAGCCTTGTTTGCTCAAAGTGTTTACATAGGAACTTTCATTCAAAATATGTCGAAACTATGTTTTAGAATTTTGGCCATCATTTTAGGAAATAATATTTCTGAGTGCACTATTCCTTTAAGTAGGAGGAGACCTTTCACAACTGGTTAGCAGGTTTCAGAATGCTGGCATCCATTATGGTAGAAAAATTCCCAGAGGATGCGGGGGCGCTATTTACCTATGAGCAATACATCCATACCGCTTACTTAACTTATGGTGGAGATGCGTGGTTAATATGTGACAGGGGTTTCCGTTTAAAAATGCAGATTTGGCCAGCTATGTCATGGGATGAAGTGGATGTGACAGGTTACATTGAAAAGATGGTAGCAACAAAAGAAGTGGGGGAAAGGGCACAGGTGGAGAGGCCTTATTAAAATAAAGAGAAATGAACATATGGGGACACGAGGAGGGGTTCCTTTTTTGCGGGTGCTCCTCCTGGAATAGTAGACCCAGCTATCAGCAGGGGGAGCAAGCAAAATGCTGGAAATTTGAGCAAGGCTATTGCCCATTCGCCAAAATCTGTAAATTCAAGCATGCATGCACTAAATGTTCAGGGAGTCATAGCACAACATCATGTGATGGGGGAAAAAAGAGCGTGAGCACAAAGCCAAAAGGAGAATACAAAGTGAAATTGACAACTCTGCCTACACCCATACTCCTTGCTAAAATGATGCCATTCCTAAACTCTTACCATAACAGTGCAGATGCAAAACTAATTTGGGAGGGATTTGGGGACGGGGGTTTAATCCCTTACACTGGGACAGTAGGGAGCATGGAAACTGACAACTTGAAGTCAGCGCTAAAAATAACAGATGTATTGAAACAGAAAGTTGCAAAGGAAGTTAATCTAGGAAGGGAGGCCAGTCCTGTCACTACCCCTCCTTTTAAGAACTATAGGGTATCACCCTTGGGTTTGGTGCCCTTGAAAGAAGTAGGGCAGTTTTGACTCATCCAGCACCTATCCTTCCCAGAGGGACAATCAGTGAATCCTGGCATAGCAGAGGAAAACTGTAGGGTGAATTACGACCTCCTTTGAGGATGCAGTGGAGCTGGTGGAGGCCATGGTGAGAGGGGCACTAACAGGGAAATTAGACATTGAATCAGCCTTCAGGTTATTACCAATCAACGAAGGAAGCTATAACTTGCTGGGGTTCAAGGTCAATGGCCTGTATTATTATGAACCCACTGACAAACAAAGAGGTTGGGCACAGCCAATTTTTTCACACCAGCAACAAGCCCCACATTAGGTACAACCTAAAAAAAACTCACACAAAGTGCTGGTGCGCAGGGTTCTGATTCAGGGGGACAGAGAAATAGACAAGTGTTCTCTCTAGCACTAACCGAACAACACTGTAAACCACTACACAACTTAGTGCTAAGCGGTAACCCTCAGTCAAATTTGGCGTATTCAACCACATTTTTGGACTAATCAAAATAAGGAAAATATAAATAGAAAAATAGTAAATTTATTTATGAACGTCAATTAAAATTCATAGACACAAACAATGGGTCATTCTATACACAATGTATGCTCAGTGGAATTAGCAAATAGTAACAAAAAGTGATAGTAACAGGCAAAATAGAATGCAACAGGGAAAATGAAAACAAGGCTAATACGTTTTCTGGCTCGACATTATAATTAGTCTAGCCGATCAGTTAATAACAATAACTGCAATTGTTAACCAAAAAGGTGTTAAAAAAAAACTCAATAGTTCATTCACAACCACTACACTCCATTCCCATTCAACCCAACATGTTTGATTCCTCACGCAACACACTCACAATAAAATCAGGGGAATTTCTTCAGGGGTGCTGCTTTGCCTGTAAACACACTCCACAATATTTATCATAAACAATAGTGATCCAATAAATGGGTCAACAATTAGATAGTCCACACTCTGGTCTGTTAGTTCCCGCTGTGGTGGATTTGATCGCTCGGTTGTTTCGAGAGACAACGTGTTCCCACCTGGAAGAGAAATAGGACAGCGATCAATTACTAATCTTAAATCCTGGATAGCCCTCAAATCAGCCAATATACTGTGGATCATTGATAACCACATAAAAGAAATCATCTTAAGTGCTCAATAACCACTAAAAAAGATTCCTGGTGCTGTATCATCGTATGGAGATAGATTTATTAAGTTCATCATCAAAAGAACCCTCCAGGTTGCAATTGCAACTACCTTAAACAGTGAATCTGCTTACGCTCAACTTCAACTTCAAGTCATGGATAGACATGGCTTTCTACAGTAACATGCAAAAAAGGTGGAGTGAATGTCTCAACACAATCACACTTGCCAGTAATACTGGGCATGTTCATGACACCATCTATCCGGGGGTTGCCTCATACTTTAATCATGTACACCTGTGTAAAGCAAAAACCCTCCACACTCACCGATAGCCACCTCTTTTCAAAGGGCCGGGGTGGATGGAAAGGCCTAAGCGCGGCTGCACACTGGCGTCCTGAGCCCGGATTAGTCTGTTTCGGAATCTGATCACTGTCGTATGAGTAGAGGTATTAATTAAGACACCAAAAGATAGTGTCTAGCAATCTATCTGTGGTTGGAGTTCTTCTTTCGTTCCCTATTTGTACAACAGCCCTTCCAGCCTTCCACAGTAGGGGCTATCCCTTCTGTTAGCAACTATTACTAAGGTAAACATCAAAAGAGAAAAACAAACATGGACACGTTGTAATGGTCCTGCTATCCACACATTACTGGTGCTAAGTCAGCGAACGGGGGTAAAGGACTGAAAGTACCTCTAAGCCTCTTGCGGCCTCTGGTTGAAATTGCTAATAATGATCACGTGGACCCTGCAGCCGTCGAGTTACTAGTTTGTTAATTCCACACTGTGAAAAAATGAACGAGCGAGGTCTGTCATTAACGGTGAAATCAAACTGCGTTCAGTGTGCGTACATACAACAGAAGACAGTGGCCCTCATTACGACCCTGGCGGATTTTTTCCGCCATCGGCGGACTTTTCCGCCATGGCGCAAAGTCCCTTTACGCCATGGCGGATGGCGGACTTACCGCCCCATTCCGAGGTTGGCGGGGCGGTAAGTCCCCATTGACCCATTTACCCTTCCCCATTCCCATTTCGGCCCCATAGGGCTCAATGGGAGTGGGGAAGGTGTTAATTACGCCACCGTACACTACGGTGGCGTAATTAACACCGAGGTCCCATAGCGCCATGGATTTTTACGCCCGCAAAAAGCGGGCGGAAAAGTGACCATGGCGCTCTGGAAACTCGTAGTTGGCGGTAAGGGGTCGGCGCAGCTAACGCTGGCGTAAACCCCTTACCGCCAGGGTCGTAATGAGGGCCAGTATGTTTAAGAGAGAAGCCTGCTTGTTCACCTGTGACTGTGTGGGAGTAGACAATTAAGCCATTGGAAACTGAGAATCGATGTCAGTCCAGTCCCATAGAATTCCGCGGCCAGCACTCGGCATACAGGTCTTACGTGAGTCCGTAACGAGCGCACCAGGTGGGTAATGGACCTGTGGACGAAGTACAAACATCAATGTTATAATGTGAAGGTTAATAGAACCTTCGCATACTGTGGTTCGATGGGGCGTTCCTCGAGCTGAGATTCGATGTGAGACTCAGCTCGAGGAAGGCGGACAGCGGACGCAGTGGGGGAACTCTCCTTTACCAATAAACAAGATAACGATCTGAATGCAGATGTATGTTTACTTTATTAACAAGAACATACATAACAAGTGGCGACGAGGAGGCCGCCTGTTTCACACGAAGGAGAGTTCTGGAGGCGTGATTATATAAGGAACGGGCGGCCGGAACCATCAACTACTGGATAATACGGGCGATACAACGAAGAAATAAGAAGGACTCTGATCAAACCAAGGTACAACATAAGAATATGCCAATTTGAAAAAAAAGAAGTGATAAGAAGGTTAAGATAACAAGTACAGTAACGTACAGTTGCGTAATAACCTGGCAACGAAGCGGAGCTGAAACCATACGCGTACAATACGAAGCACGGCGTGACGTAGTCAGAGTAAAGGACCTTGCAGCGTCCTGTACATGCCGCCATTTTGGGACATAGTAACTGTAAAAAAAAAAAAAAAAACACCGAGCGGTGTGTTTTAACAACGCATAGTTACGTTATGTCTGCATGAGTTGAAGACTACGCTAGACAACTGGAAGACGCATTATAGCAATTATACAATAATATTATGAATTCACAGTCTGCCAATACACTAATGAACTAGTTATGTAACAGGATATTCGTTTGCCAAACGAACAGATCAGGCTGCTATACTACATTGATGCAAGTGGGTTAACTACATTGTGTAGGCAGAACACATTTATCACCACAGACTTCCAACTGGCTCATGACTAAGTACATATGTGGAATTTGCACATACTATATACAAAGATAAAGAAATTATAAAAAAAAGAAAAAAAAGGGCGTTTCTAATATTCTACGATGCAAAGCATAGTGGCACCAGAGAAGTTCTTAGCACAACCTGGGACTCCAACCTTATCGTGGGAACAATGGTTAGACAATTTCCAGGTCTACATGAGGGCCATTGGCGGCGCAAAAGTTCAGTGATGATTTAAAGGAGGCCACTTTACTCAGTTGTATTGGGGCTGAAGCCTTAAGAATATTTCGGACGTTACCTGATGGTGGTGATACCCCAAGTGGTTCTGATGATTCCACATCCGGTTCAAGGAAATACGATATTGCCTTGTTGAAATTAAACAAACATTTTGGAAATAAGACTAAAGTGGTGTTAGAAAGATACAGGTTTTTCACCAGGAGACAACTCAAAAATGAGTCCATTGACATGTATGTCGCAGCATTACGAGGTCTCATAGCTACATGTGAATTTACTGGGTTAACAAATGAATATTTGAGAGATCAAATTGTTCTTCATGTTGCTGATCCCAAAATACAACAAAGACTTTGGCAGGCGAAGAATCCATCTTTGGAACAGACTTTGGATATTGCACGCTCCATTGAGTTGGGCGACAAATGCATGCGAGAAGTGCAAAGTAAGCAAGAAATGTTCGACAAAGGCCCTATTCAAGCTGTAGTAGGTGATGAAATGAATAAAGATGAAGAGACATTGATTGCCATGGTAAAAAAGTTTGCAAGGTCAGATCTAAACAAGGGCATTAGACAAAGTGGTTGGCACAAACATGTGAATCCAGATAGAGACTGTCCAGCTAACGGTGTGGAGTGTTTCAAGTGTGGCCAGATGGGTCACTATGGAAAAATGTGTAGAAGTATCAGAGGAAGAGGAAGGAATTTCATGCGGGGGAGTGGCAACAGGGGTTATCGCCAGTCTACCAGGAGCAACATGATGGGGGTGAGAGCCGTGGAAATGACACATGGTTCTGATGATGCCGTAGCAGTCACCAAAGAAATGGATGATGTGGTGCAAATTTTAACTCTTTCGTCTAAAGAAAATAATATTGGCTCATGGGTACCAATGTCTATTGATGGAATTACCATAGAAGTAATGGTGGATACAGGATCCCCATATACCATAGTGGATGAAAACACGTTCCATAGAATCCTTAAAAAAAAACGTGAGGATCTATGTCTCAGCAGAGTCAAAGCGACAGGTTATGGCAAGTCTCCCATTGACATTCTCGGTTATATGTGGGTCCAGTTGGCTTTTGAAGGGAGACAAACATATTGCAAGTTATATGTTGCCCACAAAGGGTTTGCAATAGTTGGCTGGTGGGAACAAGCGGCTTTGAAAATCAGAATCCATCCGGGGGAAAACATTCCCATCATGAGTGTCACAGATAAGTGCTGCAATTCAGATGCCAGTTTGGTGCAGTCTTTTCCAGATGTATTCAATAACCATATAGGCTTGCTCAAGGGTTTTAAGCATTGCATTGTTCTGAAAAAAGGAGCAAAGCCCGTTGTACATAAATTAAGGAACATACCAGTTGGTACCCATGAACCTTTGAAGAAGGAGTTAGAAAGACTGTGTTCTCAAGACGGAAGCCCCCATCTGCTAAGATGTTAATAAACGCATGTTGGAAAACCGAGCCGTCTCAGCGGAAGTTGCTGGGGCAGAGAGGGCTAAGGGCTTAGTGTGTTGCTAATTAGTCCCCGTCTTCCCAGCTGCATCACCGTTGAAAGATCATGAATGTCGTCACATTCTTCACAATGACTTCAAGCTCGTGTTGCTCTCGCGTCCCGAGCGTAGACTGAAATCAGTCTTAGCTGGGCCTTTTAAAACGAGTGACGTTTTGCGTGATAATTAGTTGCTAGGCAGCCAGCGGGTGGGTCAACGATGTTGTAACTTTGTGGTGCAATGTGGTTATTGTAGTCACAACTAATCAACAGGTAATTACCCGAGTCTGATTTGTTGTGTCTTCAAAGTGGATGGAAATAGAAAACGCTGCTAACCTTCTCATCAACTAATATTAGGGTGTAATACAATTGGGAAAGTATATGCGGTATTAAATTATTAGGCAACATGTATCTAAAGTGTTACTGCGGCACGTTGGTTGGTCCTACTGGTTACCAAGATCGCCGGTGATAAGCTTGCGGACATCAGTAACGTATTAGCCGCGGTCCAGTCTTATTTGTTTAACAAATTACATATTTGACACAGGGTATGGGAAGTACTACTAGTACTTAGAGTATCGCGTGATAATTGTCATCACCTGTTGTCTAGAGGATACTTACTCGACACTTGTTGTCATCACAAGTTTCTACAAGTGTGATTACTCAGCCTGGTACACAATGTTATAAAATACCATCAGGAACTTGAAAAATCACTGTAATGTTGGTTCCAAACAGCGATGGCCAGCATCAAGTAGAACGTCAATTTGAACAGAGAGTAAAATTGTGAAAACTGAAAAGGGTACCTCAACTCAGAAGGAGGTAGTGGGGTCACTTCCTGCAGACTCAATAGGATAAGCTACTGCGACATTTGGCACAGCAATATGTATGTACCTTGAATCGTAATCCATTTTGTTAGTTAAGACTAATAGGTAGACTTCAGAGGGGTCGGACTGTACAGTCCAGCTTTTCATTGAGCCCATTGATCGATGTTTTGCCCAGATATATTAATCTTTACTCTCTATTCAGTAAAATGTTCTTATCTTTGTGACCATCACCTGAAGGGTTCAGTTTCCAAATCACTGTCCACCGCAGATCTTCGACTGAGTGGACATGCTCCACCCAACGATCTACTAATGGTGCATTAGTTGATCTATTACGAATACAGCTTTTGTGCTCACCAATACAGATTTTTACTTTCCTTTCTGTTTTACCTATATATAATAGGTTACACGGACACAAACTACCGTACACGACCATGTTGGAGTTGCAATAAGTAAAGTGGTTTTGTTTCCACTTTGTACTCAAACCCAGATCCATTTCTGTGCTCTTGGTGGTGGAATTGCAACATGTGCATTGTCCACACGGGAAATGTCCCTTCAGTTTTGTTAGGCCCCATTTTTCAGGAAGCGTACTCTGTTTAGCTGGTCTTAAAGGAATGGTTCGGTCAAAATGTTTTATTGCCCCTACGGGTCGGCCATGTGTTTTTAAGCCTAAGTCGCTCGATTTTAGAATAATTTCTCCTATGGACCTTACCCGAGTTTTCATCCATTAAACGCACGCGAAAACAGGCACCAGGGAGCTGCCATTTTGTGATAATCCTATCATTTCCCCCATCGCCCTGGCTGACCTGCTTTTGCGGCACTAAATCATATCCCCCGCCCCTGAGCCTTTCATCAGCAGATGCGTACCGCCCATTTCACAACGCCAAAGCACGTCTCGTGTCAACATTCGCTGCACTTCAGCTAATGACGTGTCGCCATGGAAATGGCAGGACGCCTCTTTCCTCAATAAGTATAAACAGACAGTTTCACAACACACAGCAGCAGATTTTCGATTCCATTCCTCTCTCTGTGTTACTTTGAGTATTCTGTGAATCGTTTCTGTGCTCTGGTCAGCTACCTTCGTTGCTTGTAGCCCGTGTGGACAGATAACAGTACCACCGCTATCAATTATTTTAGTTTGTGCAACACACGATGGATACAATAATGCCATACATGTTCGAGCCCGAGTATACCGAGGAGGAACTACTGGAAAGGGAAACATGCAAAAACGATGGGGCTTCGGACAGCAGTTGGCAGGACGAATCAACGGATGAAGGCACTGGACCTAGTCGCATGGACGGTGTTTCCACCTGGTGCACATGCAATCGGTGCAAGCTAATGCCGACCGAGGAGGAGAACTGCTGCTGCTGTGAAAACTCGGGATGCGTGGCCTACATCTCGGAAGGCGAGCCACGACCGCAATGCATCACCGAGCTGCCAGACTTCAGGGCAGCCTGCCTCACATGGTCCGTGTTGAGGATAATGATGGTGCTTATGCACGAACTTCGCACAACTGTTCGTCCTCATAATCCGAGTAATGAGTAATTATACTCCGCTTGTGATGCCACTACTATTTCATGGTCTTCTACTATATCCAAAATTACATATACATATCATTGTAACGCATGAAAGTCGTTCAATAGTGTGCAGTGTCTAGATAGCATTTGTCCAAGCAGAATGCCATTAGTTACAAGAATTGTCATTGACAACAAACGTTTATTAAAATTATTTCGGTCATTTAAAAACAGTGTGTTTCATTCCTTTTCACAGGTGGTACAGGCTGGTGGCCTATCGTTCCTTTACATGGTGGCTTCAGGGGAGGCTTGGACACCGCGTTCGAAGAGTGATACCCGCCTGTGCCGTTGGTGCCATAAGAGAAACATTCCCGAGTGACAGCGGTCAGTATAGGGGATTTTCTCTCGCTGTGCTGCAACCTGAACTGTACAATGTGTAAACTTTTGTATTTTTGTGTCATCCAAATAAGCTACAAAATAAAACACCACATATATTTTAACAACGGTTGTTTCGATTTTTTAAATCAATCAAGTGTGTCTCCATGCAAGGATGGACGTCAGACACCTGTGCTCGGAATGGGTGAAGTTCAGGTCGCTGTGAAGCGGGGTGGTCACTATCTAAGCTAACCAAATATATTATCAATAATGCATGCACTAAATAACACTTGTTCAAAGTCTTTCAGTTGGTTATGTCTCTATAAAAGTCACACATATATCAATACTATCAATGAACATTGGATTATACAGGCCTTAGGTCTAGGGTCTTGACCACTATAATACAGTGTTTGAAGTGTGGGTCTGTGCTCACAAGAATCTCTGATATGTGGCATTTGTTATTGATAGGCAATGATATACTGCAGTAGGGGTCTAATGTTAGTTGGGGATCTGCTAGGTGGCCATCATTGCGTGGTCAGTGGTTTGGCACATGAAGAGAATACCTTGCAGGGACACAGGGTCAGAATGGCAGTTACTTTCCACTGGCGAGGGTGCGTGGGCAAGGACACGTTTGTGGAGATGAACGAGCCATATGCATGGTTCAAGCTGGTTCACATGCAGGACTGTGATCTCAGAGAGTGATGTGTTACATTTTTTAGCTGTTGCAAATACCTCTGGAGTTTTCCAGTCAGAGTGGGAACGAGGCTGTGGGCCATGTGCTCTGCGCGCTGTACTATCGCAGTGAGGCCTGGTCACCAAAATGGAGTGGAAAGGGGGTACAAAAATGGATGCCCCGTGTCCTTTAACATCACATAAGGGCAAGGGACGGGCGCAAACGGCCAAGGTTCTAAACAGCATGTACACTTCAAAAGGTATCCCACGCCCAGGGGCCATCGCTCACATGGCATCTTCAGACCCTGAGTCTCCAGGCAGGCCTCCCCTGAGGAACGCCGCCCCCCTGCTATCCACATAAGTGTGTCTCCATTCAGCAGTCTTCCTGTGCCTTATCTGCACACCCCAGGCCCATCCATCCCACCCCCTCTATCAAAGGCGATTCGCACCCGGGGATGAGCGCTGGCATGGGGGGCTGTGACAGGCGTAAACAGCCAAGGTGCCAAACAGCATGTACTCTTCAAAAGGTATCCCACGCCCAGGGGCCATCGCTCACATGGCCTCCTCAGACCCCGAGTCTCCAGGCAGGCCTCCCCTGAGGCAGGCCGCACCCCTGCAATAAACATAATACCACGACATACACACGTCATTCATTCACAAACACACCCCTGTTTCTAATACTTTATAAACCACTTGATATGTCTCATGAGAACATCTTTGTGCTTTGCAAGTCAACTCCTGAACCTTCTACCTGAGAAGCACTGAGATCTATGATAATCTGCTCGTCACTGTGCTATCTGTGACCGCTTCGAGCAAACTCGTCAGTGTGCTACCTGTGGCCATCTACCTGTTCTCCTGCAACATACTGCTCGGCCTGCTGAATCCAACTGTTTGTTGGTCAAGGTAAGGCCATGTATCCTAGTCATATTTCGCTCATTTTTACATTTCAATCTATTTGCTATTACAGTACCCAACAGAGCTATGGTCATTGGTCTCATTGCTATTGACTTGAGTTTCAATTGTTATGCTATCAATAGATCTATTTATTTTCATCTGTGTCAATTGTCATCGAATTGCATCCTTCGGGGTTCCAGTCTATAATGTAAGCATGGTTCCTTTTCGTGCAAGACAAAACAGAAATTTCTGTAATTTATGCAAATACTAAGCCGCCCATGATGAACTGGTATAGTTCCGGCGACCAAAACAAACCTTGCATTGAGCATGGTATGGTTCATTTACTTTTTTATGACATTTTTATTCATCAAGGTTTTATAATAATCTTCATATTTACTTTTCAGAATTTTCAACAATGCCTGCCTGTTCGATTAGCGGTTTCCCTTCGAAGACCCATGCTAAATCTGAAGGCACTACAATGCATGTATTCCCGAAAACTGTTGATCGAATAAGAGAATGGGTCAGACATTACGGATATCCACTGGATGAGCTGGAAAGTAGAGTCCAACAAGTCTTTGAGGACAAGAGGGGTGATCGATACCGCATCTGCAGCCAGCACTTTCCCTCGAACATGTACACCACATCTTGGGTAACAAAGAAGAACAAACGGCGATCGACACGAAAATTGCTCGCAAACGCTATTCCCACTCTATTCATCCACAATCCGCCACTGGTGAGTCAAGTGTCCGTTTTTAGCTTTAGGCCTTGCAATATTGCAATAGTGTGTAGGTAGCCGAATGGATTCATTGATATTTTAGGTTTTGTTTCCAATTTGTAATACTTTCAACATTGATATGAGTGTATAGCTTTTTGAATAATGACATTTATCAATATATTATTTTTAGATTTCATAACCCACAAACGAAATCTATATATGGGCACAGGGAACTGTGCTATATTGCGCATTACTCAAGTATTCTGTCTCCTTACATGGCAATTTTAAATATTGGCATTTCATTATCAAACAATAATTTACCTTTACAACTTCTTGACTATCCCTTGAATCTGAAGCAAGAACATTCTACTTCCATCACGTGCTTGCAGTTATCAACCACTTCTAGCGATCAGGTAATCATACTTGGCTATTCCGCTACAGACTTGTTTTATGCATGTCAAGTAATAGTTTGTATGTATCGTGTGATTATTTTACCAATTGTTTGGTTAGTGCTTTCCAATTGATATACGCCTTAGTTGTCGTCCCCTGGTGTTTGTTTTCAGTTATAATTAGTGTTATCCATACTAATGCAAGTACTGTCTTTCAGGGAGATGCTGAAGCGTCCACCACATTACCAACAGCCTTAGATGTTCTTCAGCAGCCCGAGGTATGGATACTGACAACTCAACTGACCGTGATCATCAGGACTGGAACACTTGTCGTTTGATTGTTCTATACCATGTTTCATTTGTGGTTAGCCGTTGATATGTACCTGTGTGGTCGACCCCAAGCGTGTGTTGTGTTTTTAATATTGTAATCCTTACTAATGTAAATACTATGTTTCAGGCTGTTGTTGAATCGTCAACCCCTGCACTTGATGCAGAGCCTGACATTCAAGTAATTCCGGTGGATGCGGGACCATGCGGATACGAATCGGCACAACAGCTTTCGGAAGTGCGCACCACATTGACAACAGCCCTAGATATTCTTCAGCAGCATGAGGTATGGATACTGACAGCTCCATCGAGTGTGATCATATAACGTGATTCCATTTGCTATACTTTCTTCCCTATTAACGCAAGTACTGTGTTTCAGGGAGATGATGGAGCTTCCACTGCAATCACAAGATCACATTTAGATGATGCAGATGTAAATACATTGGAGAAATAAGTCGATTAAATCTGATCATTTTTAAATATTCCTTGATTCTTTTAGATAATGCAACATTTGTGGTTATCTCTTTATATGTACCTGTGCCGTCGACCCCAATTGTGTGTTATGTTTACGATATTGAAAACCATACTAACACAAGTACTGTGTTTCAGGGAGTTGCTGATGCCTCCTCTTCAATACAATCATTCGTGGCAGTCCATGTAGAGCCAGAGGTATGTATACTCACATCTCCATCGAACTAGGTCATCAGAGCTCGGATACTTGTCGTTTGATTGTTCCACACAATGTTTAAATCGTGTTTGGCTATTGAGATGTACATGTGTGTTCGTCCTCACGTGCGTTTTACGCTAACAATATTTTGATACACAGTAATGAAAATACTATGTTTCAGGGAGTCGATGGAGCCTCATTCCGTGCTGTCTAAGCGGATACAGAAAATATAGTCGTTGCAGCGCAAGAGGAAAGGGAGACATGCGGATACGTATCAGAGCAACAGCGTGCAGATGTTGAAGGTCGAGTCAAAAAAGTTGGAAAGAAAAGAAACCAAAATAAGGTTAGTTACAAACAGTTCATAACTTTAGAAATGTTTTTGTGCTGGGGACTATTTTATGTTTTTTTTTCCAGTCAATTGTACTATACTTTATCTTGTGTTTAAACTGAACATCCCTTTTCCAATCTGTCCTCTAGTTACCCGTGGGTCTACAAACTATACATACACAGACAGTGAAGCGAATGAGAGATGTTGCTTGCCAGACCATTTACACTATGGAGGAACTATTAATTCAGACGCAGCGTGTTGAGACTCAGGATGCTCATGTCCAATGGCCAGAACATGAAATGAATGTGTCCGGAGAATCCAGCAAAGTTTTATTGGACCATTGCTACAGTACGACCGCACCGCCGCAACAACATGATACTGGAAGTATTGAAGATAGCTCTGAAGTAGTCGTAGATCAATTCACACAATCTACACCCGCCAAAAAAATTGCCACCAAAAAAGCTGTCGACATTGTTGTGTTCTCCCATCAATGTTGAAGTTACAGATGTTGAAATGACAGAGAATGAACCAGCAGCAGCATTCACTGACGCATCAGAAGTTGATAGCAGCGATATTTCTTTCAAATGTGGTGATATGTCCTCAACGTCACAGGCCGAATCAACTTTGACGCAGGATGACAGTCTAATGAAAGAGGGCAAATACATAGTATTCAACAGTTGTTTGATGGATATTATAAGTATGCTGAAATGTGGGCATTCCGTCAGAGGGAAAGTATGTGGGAAGCCATTGATTCATGTGACTCGTCAAAAACAAGGCAGTAACGTCACAATACATGCCGCCTGTAGATTACATCATACGTTCTCATGGTCTGCACAACCGATGCTGGGGAAACTGCCAGCAGGCAATCTACTGTGTGCAGCTGCATCACTTTTTAGTGGCTCCAGTTTTAGAAAGTTAGAGTCTTTCTTTCAGTTTGTGGAACTCCATTTCATTTCAAAAACGCAGTACTACAAATACCAACATGATTATCTGTTTGCGGTCATTAGTGATTCTTGAAAAAATTGAAGAATTGTCTCTAGCAGGTACATTCGGAGGCAAACGATTCAGGCTAGCTGGCGATGGACAGTGCGACAGCCCTGGATTTTCTGCCAAGTACTGCACCTACCACTTTCAGTACATGGATAGTAAGACCTCATAGCCACGGACAGACACGTTTCAATTGCCAAGACAATGAGAGAGCAGTTCCCACATATTAAACATCAATTTGACGTATGGCATCTTGCTAAATCAATCAATAAGAAAATCTCGGCTGCAGAGGAAAAAAAAAGGTTTGGAAAGTATTTCAGAGTGGTCCCAGTCTATCAGCAACCATCTTTGGTGGAGCTCCAAAACTTGTGAAGGGTCAGTGGAAATACTACTTGAAAAATGGAGGTCACTGATCACCACTGTACCAATGTGCACCGCTGGTCAGAAAACCTACATTTCCACCAATGTGAACATAGCCCTTTATCCCAAGTGGAGGCACGGAAGAAGAAGTGGTTGAATCCATCTTCACCGACACACAAAGCCATTTTTTTCGATAAAACTCTATCAAGAGATTTGAGGGGACTGACAGAATTCTGTCACACAGGAGGTTTGGAGGTGTTCCACAATATGTGCCTAAAGTACAGGCCAAAGCGCTTGGATTTCAGCATACAGGACATGAGACATAGGACTCTACTTGCCGTCTTGGCCCATAACGAGAATCTCGGCCATGAACAATCTAGGACTAAGGGTAATGTAAGGATGCCTCGCTACACTAAGGCCTTTTCAAAAAGAAGTAAGCAATGGGTGATCAAACCAGTCTATGAGGAAATGGAGTTCGACTTTGTCAAAAGCCTTATTGTTGCTGTATTAGAGAAGCACAGATATGGGATTTTGAACGTTTCTGTGCAGAGCACTGATCCATTACCACCCAAAATTGCCACTGTGCCATGTCCACCCAAAGGAGAGCTGGTTGTGAAGTACAAATCCCGGTTTAAATAATTGTAATACGATTGTCTTTTTGTAAATAAATTTTATTGTACAGTGTGCATACAAAGTACGCTAACCCTAACCCCTACCTTCACCATCCTGGGTGCCGAACTACCTGGGTGTCATCTTTGAATTCTCTCTCTATTCACCTTATATTGCTGACCTTGTCTATTTGTGTATGTATATATTTTTGTTGATGTAACTAATTTTCGCAATCTCTTATAAATGGTGGGCACTGTTAACCGAGGGCAGGCTTGCGTATTGCAAATAATAAAACAAACAAACAATAAATCTCACTTTCAAATCAACTGCTCGGGTACTTTATACTTTCACTTGACCTTCCCCAAAAATTAAAAGTCTCAATAGTTATGGTTCTTTGGGGCTTCAAAGCTCACAGACAACGAGGACAAAATTGGGGCCTTAGAACGCGCCAAGCGAGCCGTTGCAGATGAGAGAAGCCAGTTTGCATTTGCACATTGAGGCGCACTACATAGATGGATTCGAAACTTCAAGTTCTCACAGATGGCTTTACTACGGGATGTTGCAAAGAAAGAATGTATGCTAATTTCTAGTGAAGGTCAGCGGCTTTGATTTTCAGCTCGCGCCCTGA
Organism: Ambystoma mexicanum; assembly: GCF_040938575.1. NCBI lineage: Eukaryota > Metazoa > Chordata > Amphibia > Caudata > Ambystomatidae > Ambystoma > Ambystoma mexicanum. The sequence goes on from NW_027182323.1 coordinate 2,503,852, forward strand.
AGAGGCCCACAACTCGCAGTGGCAGTATAAGGTTCTATTGTTTTTTGACCTTGAGAGACAGGGACCATGCTGAAAGAACTTCATTTGAAGATGGGGCTGGGGGGTGCAATAACGTTTGAGACGACAAGGCAGAAAATTCTTAAACTAGACTGAGTTTCATGTTAGTTCAGTATACAAAAAATCGTTGTCAAGAGCACAGTGGGATTTACGGACTGCATTACGCAGAGACACAATGGAAATTGCAAATATAATGTAAGTAACTCTTTAGACGCTTTTATACCGGAATGAAGAATTAATAAATGGATGCATGAATAAATGAATGAATGAAGAGCCTTGAAAAGGTTTGTGGGATTGTCCTTGTAGCGGGCACATGGGCATGCAGGTCCACATTCCACATGCATGTAGAAGAAAAAGTTGTTTCTCATCGTGTAACAACCTCGATTTATTTAGTTAGTTTTCGCATTGATTTTAGAGCCGAACATACTCCATTGCACTATACTTGAAAGCAAATAGTTTCAGCTCGGCCGTAATAAATAAAATGAATAATATTAATAAAGATCGGCTGGCGAGACTAATTATAAATTTTATGTTTTCAAAATAGGTACATACTCCCGTTTTGCCCCTGCCACCAGTTTCAGACACCGGCAGACGGTTTCTTCAGCCGCCAGCTGCAGCTTAATGTAAACAACTGCACCATTCTGATGATCTTATGGGACGATCGCCAAGGGCCCATATGCCCTTACGCGGTACTAGCGGCTAGAAGCAACATATCAACCTCTACGCTGGCATAGTGCCTACTTGATGGAACAGCCTTGCGGTTCAACGTGCAACAAAAGTGCCTCTTTGAACGAAAACCAACACCCTGTGTACCATAAAAGAACAGCGCGTGACTCAAGATAACATTTTAAGGATTTGCGGATAGAGATAAAAGAAAATAAATGACTTTCGGAGTTCATATGTCAATTGATGAATATTCTATAAACATTTAATATCAAATAAATGTACTTTACCAAATTTACTGTGTTGCTGTTTGATTTTAAAATACAATTTCATATTCCGATTTGTGGCCCGCTGTGTTGTGAGCTGATCTGTGTTGGTTTCCGGGTTCTGTGTGAAGTTGCGTAGAAGACGGCTGGGCGCGTTTGCCTACGCAGCACAGTAACGTCACGGAGAGAGGCGGGGAATATGAATGTTTTGATAATGTCAGGCTCAGGGGCGGGGGATATGATTTAGTGCCGCAAAAGCAGGTCAGCCAGGGCGATGGGTGAAATGGTAGGATTATCACAAAATGGCAGCTCCCTGGTGCCTGTTTTCGCGTGCGTTTAATGGACGAAAACTCTGGTAAGGTCCATAGGAAATTTTTCTAAAATCGAGCAACTTAGGCTTAAAAACACATGGCCGACCCGTAGGGGCAATACACATTTTTGACCGAACCATTCCTTTAAGCTAAGGTTATTTCTGGATATCAGTTCTTTAATGTTCGCGCTCCTTTTGAACGCTACACTTGGTTTATCCAGTGGTTTGTCCCCATGCGACAAAATATTCAAATTTTTCAACATGATCTTTTTAATTGGATTCGACAGCTGACTAAACGTATTCACAAAGACCAGTTTGTCTTCTTCAACTTTTTGAGAATGTGTTTTGTATTCGAGTAGGACTTCCCTGTTGTCATTGCTAGCACGTTTCGCGGCTGCTGATGTTAGATTCTGTGGATAGCCTCTCTCGTGTAGGCGTCCACTCAAAGCATCTGCTTCTTTTTTAAAACCGTGTTTGTGGGTGCTGTTCCGTTTTAATCGTAGGAACTGTCTCAGTGGTAAATTGTCCCTCACGTGCCTAGGGTGGAAACTTCCATAGTGTAATAAGGAGTTCTTATCTGTATTCTTATGGAACTGTCTGCCACTCAACACATTAGTCTGGCCTTCAGCGACAATGGTTAAGTCGAGGAAGTTCAATGTTTCAGTACTGCTCGTGATGGTAAACTTGAGATAAGCAACCTGTGTATTCAACCAATTGAAGAAATCGTCCAGTTCATTAGAGCTTCCCTTCCAGACAACAAAGATATCGTCAATGTACCTTTTCCAGGAGTGGTTCAGATCAGTCAAAACTTTGTTGACTTCAAATTGTTCCATGTACAAATTGGCGACACTAGGGGCTAGAGTAGCCCCCATCACCGTACCCTGAACTTGTCTATAGAATCCGCCGTTGAAATGGAAATAGCTTTCAGTTAACGACATATCCGCACACCACAGCACAAAGGACATGGCAGTGGTAAAATGAGGATATTCGTGTTAACAATCTTTCTTCAAGTATTGCTAGAGAAGCTATATGTGGAATGCTTGTGTACAATGCCACCACATCTAAGCTGACTAAAATTTCGGTATTGGGACTGAAATTCAGTCCCTCTACTTCGTAAATAATCTGGACAGTGTCTTGCACATACAAACTCATTTTACGTACTAGTGACTGTAAAAAGAAGTCGACAAACTGCAAAAGTGGCTCGAGGACCGAATTAACCCCTGAAACGATGGGTCTACCAGGGGGTCGTTCCAAGCACTTGTGAATTTTAGGCAAAGTATAAAATTGTGGGATCTGTGGTTTGTCTGTGCACAGAAAGTCTGCTTCTTTGAGGGAAATCCAACCATGCTGTTTTTCTTTTAAGACTTTGTCCCAAATAAGTTCTTGTAGTCTTAGGTCATCGAGTAGTGGTACATAACAATTTAGATCGAGAAGCTTTCTATTACATTCCAGGATATATGCCTCCTGATCCTGTAGTACAATAGCCCCACCTTTATCGGCCTTGCGAATAATGATGGATTTGTTAGTGAGAAGATCTTTCATGGCTATTTTCTCACGATGGCTGGTGTTGCAAAAGGACGGTCTATCTTTCGCCGATTGTTTGAGGGATGTAAGTCTTGTAATACCCTCTTTTCAAAGACCTGGACCTCTGCCATTCTTTCATCTAAAGGTACAAAAAAGGTAAATTCCTTGTGTAAACCAGTGTCAATCTCTTGTGTATCTGGTATTTCCTGTGCATACTTTGAAAAATGTAGCACGTTTTTTTGGAATACGCACTAAATCGAGTGCCGGGGACCGGAAATTGATGCATTATTTCGATTACTTCCTGTTCGTTGGTAGGATAGGAACAGATGAATGTGGCGCATTAATGGACACATTTAAGGCATTGACACATGATCTGGGGGTTCCCCTAGCGAAAGGAAAGACAGTAGGCCCACTCACAAGACTAACATTCTTGAGAATTGAGATTGTTTCTGAGGAAGGAATAATAAGGCTACCAAGAGACAAAGTGGAGAACCTAAAGGACACTATCAAGGAATTGAGGGGCAGAAACAAGGCCCCATTGAGGGACCTGCAGTCATTGGCAGGGAAATTGAATTTCGCTGGTAGGGTGATCCCAGCCGGCAGGGTGTTCATCAGGAGCATTGAGCTAAAGACAGTGAGGCTGTAACATGCATCCCTACATGTGCGTTTGGGTGCTGAAGTAAAGGAAGACCTGAAGATGTGGGATGGTTCCCTGGATAAGTTCAATGGTGTCCTACTATAGAGGGTGCAGTGGGCAAGTGAAACTATGAGGCTTTCTACAGACTCGTCAGGTGCCCACGGGTTTGGTGCAATAAAGGGGAATGAATAGTGTGGGCACGCTTGGCCAGCAGCATGGCATGACGAGGGTGTAACCCGAGACATCACACTGCTGGAGTTGTTTTCCATTGTAGTGGCATTCAGGTTATGGGAGGAGTCACTGGCCAATAAAAGGGTGATTCTGTGGTCAGATAACCTAGCAGTGGTGCATATCATAAATCAAGGGACATCTAGCAACTTAAGGGTGCTGAGGTTGCTCAGGTAGCTGACAACAAACATACTCCCACAAAACTCTGAAGTAAGAGCGAGACACATACTGGGGGTAAGGAACGTAGCAGCAGACTCTCTCATTTACAGTGGCGAAGGTTTCGGGAGAACAGACCAGAGGCAAACGAGAGGATGACCCCATTCAAGGGCCAATGATGGGGCATAATTGGGAAAATCTGAGCACACTGATCGGCACAGCATTGGCACCGGGGACAGGAAGGCAATACGAAGTGTGTTGGGAGCGATTTCTGACTTTCAAGGAGGAATTCCCGGCAAAGCATCATGGGGGATCTCCAGTGCACGCATTTATCAGGTGGGCTGGCAGACTCAGAAAACCAGAGCCTGGGTAGCTTACCACCTAGCAGCAATAGCCCACTATCACAAGCTGGGAGTGATGCCTGATCCAACTAAGAACCATTAAATCATGATGGCTATGAAGGGTTGGGCTAAAAGCACGGAGTAGAAAGCCGATCCCATGCAACCCATAGACATTTGGAAACTTCACAGGTTGATAGGAATACTGCCAAAGACATGCCACAGCGAATGGGAGGTGGTACTGTTCACGGCAGCATTCACCTTGGCCTTCTTTGGGGCATCCAGAGTGAGCGAGTTGGTGCCACAGAATAAGGAGGACTGGGGTACAGGTTTTTTCAGGCTGGAGGATGTTATGATGGCAGGGGATTGGGCCAGATACACCTAAAAAAGTCTAAGACGGATCAAAAAGGGAAAGGGAGAACAATCACACTCTACGGCATTAAGGAAAGCCAATGCTGTCCAGTAACTGGTCCAGCTGCTTACCTACAATTAGGACAGCCTGCAGGAGCAGGTTCAGCTCTATTTTTGCACAGAGACGGGACGACCTTGAGCAGGTATCAGTTCAAGAGTGTGATGGGTATGGCGGTAAAGGACATGGGAGTGACAGAAGGGGTTTTTGGGACCCATTCATTCAGAATTGGGGCAGCCACATCAGTAGCAGGGCTGGGTGTGAGGCCAGAAGCAATTATGAAAATAGAGGGATGGAAGTCTAGCTGTTTCAAGCGATATATATAAGACTGGACAAAATGTGATGTTAATATGTTAATATGTCATGTTCTCATCTCCTCTCAAAAAACAGCAGCTCAAAGGAGGAAGTGGTCAGTTTGGGTGATGGGTTATTCCTCGTGACAAGGGCCAGGGATAAATGGACACCAGCGTGGGAGAGGATGACAGTTAGCAAGTTCTGGATCTGGATAAATGGGGTGCCTTGGATGAGGTGGGGGCAGCAGGAAGGGCATGTGCAAAGGCTGTTGAGTAGACATCCCAGGCTCGACGTACTAATGATTCATTTGGGTGGAAACAACCATAAAAGCCTGGGCAGAGGGATACTAATGAGGGAAATGATGGGCACCCTGCAAAAATTGGCCTCACGGTTGGGAGATACTGAGATCATCTGGTCTGAGGTTATGCCAAGGCAAAAGTAGAGAGGAGCCAAATGTCATTCGTCCGCGGAAAAATCAAGGATGCAATGGCCACAAGTTTTGCAGGGGCAGAAGTTTCTCCCAGGTCAGGCATGGTTTGATCAACCTAAAGTCGCTGGAGTATTACGAGAAGGACGGGTGTACTTGTCTATGGATTCGTTTTTTTGGAACTTGTGCACGAAGTTGCTGGAGTTATGAGCAATGATGGGGCTCCCCCATGGGCGTGGGCCCATCTGTGGTGTGGCAGTCATTTAGCGACCAGTGACACTGTAGGTACTACAAATGAGCTGTGGTAAAGCGTGAGGGGTTTTCACTCCTCTCGCGATCAGCGTTCCTCTGAGGCCTAGCAGCAAGGGCGCTGGAGGTATCAAAGATGGCTCAGCTTCCCCCGGCAAGAACAGCACTCATCCAGCCCAGGATGACCTGCAAGGGCAGGGGGGCAGAGAAAATAACGGTTGGGGGAGCTTTGGCCTAGACTGGACTTGGTTGGAAAATGGGGAAGCAATGTTTTGAGATGGAGCAGTCGGCTGGTCGACGCATCTGGAGAACAATTTCAAAAAGTTTGGTTTTGCAGTGATGACAAACATGTAGTGTTTAGTAATGTTATGATAATAAACCTGATGCCTTTTATGCCAATAAAAGAACAAATGTCTCCATATGCCCTTTTTCCAAAAAGGGGGAGGTAAGGGTAGCCAATGGAAAGAGCAATAATGTTGGTTTATCTATGGACAATTGCCCAGGTTATGGAGGTGATGACGGGGGAACCCTCAAGAAGGTGCCCAGATAACCTTTGGATAAGGGGGGGGGAGCGGGCAAAAGCCTGCGAAAACCAGGGCTGCAGCCCGGGAAGAAGGAAAGGGGGCGGAAAGCCCGACAAACAACAGGGAAAGCCCGCGAAAGGGCAACAAAGGAAATGGGCGAGCCCAGGGGCATAAGAGGGGCTCAGCCAGCATGCAGCAGCATCTTTTCCCGACCGACGCTGGAAGAAGGAGTCCGGGTGCTTTTTTTCCTCCCACCCACCCTATGTAAGGATTTCTACAGCAAGGGAAGCAGCAAGTCTTCACGGTTGCAGTCGCAGAACGGCGAGATAATGTTTTAGCGACCAGTGACACTGTAAGTACTACAAACGAGCTGTGGGAAAGCGGGAGGGGTTTTAGCTCCTCTATCGATCAGCACTCCTCTAAGGCCTAGCGGCAAGGGTGTGTGAGGTATCGAAGAGGGCTCGGTTTTCTCCTGCAAGAACAGCACTCCTCCAGCCCAGGGTCACCTGCAAGGACAGGCGGGGTGAAGACAATAACGGTTGGGGGAGTTTTGGCCTAGAGTGGACTTGGTTGGAAAATGGAGGAAGCAATGTTTTGAGATGGAGCAGTCGGCTGGTCGACACACCTGGAGAACAATTTCAGAAAGTTTGGTTTTGCAGTGATGACAAGCATGTAGTGTTTAGTAATGTTGTGATAATAAACCTGCTGCCTTTTATGCCAACAAAAGAACAAATGTCGCCATCTGCCCTTTTTCCAAAAAGGGGGCGGTAAGGGTAGCGAATAGAAAGAGCAATAATGTTGGTATATCTATGGACAAGTGCCCACGTTATAAAAGATGGCTTGAATTGAACACGTTTCAAGCCATCTTTTATAAACCTAGAATGTTTATAAAAGATGGTTGGAATAGTACACAAACCATAGTATGGTACACACACATATATAAATGCTTAAAATAATTTATATATTTATTTGTGCACCTTACTATGGTTTGTGCACTTTTCAGGCTACGCCCACCATGGAAGTCCCACTCCCAAATGAGACCCCCCACCTCCCTCAATTTCTTACCACTTAAAGCCCCCGCTGATGCCCTGGAGGTGACTCTTTGTCGACCTGAAAGCAATAACTTCCAGTACATTCAGATGAACCAAGGTAGTCTTCTCTCCCTGTGACAACACTTCTGTCAGGGAAGGTCTTACAATGTCCTGAGCTGAGACAAGTGAAACAATGAGAAAACCTTGAGTCAAAACGCAGATCACATCTCAGAACAATGGCTCATGGGGAGATCGGGAAATACAAGGGGGGGTGGGGCTGAGAAGAGACCCTACTACGGAATGCGGAAACTATAGACACTAGAAAGACAGTTTTAGAGTCAAGCACTTCAAATCTACTGAAGGAACAGGTTTCAAGGGAGGGCCATGTGGAGTCAGCAGCATGGTAGGGAAAATCCAGCTGGGTGCAATTGGCCGAACCCTGCGATAAAACAATGCAAAACTGTTCAAAAGATGGGAAATCACGTAGGCTGAGGAGTCCAGCTCCAAGATTCCAAGAAGGCCCTAATAGCAGTCCCCCCACCCCCCTCCCCATCTGTATACCACTGGTTTTAGTATGGTAAACGGCACGTAACGTATCCCTCAGACATTCCGCCCAAATGTACACGTATAGGTAACAAATCTAGTACAATACTTGATTACATCTTTCGCTCTCATTTTTCTGACATGATTTTGGATATGGGCATTAGGCAGCATGATGAAAATGATCATTATCCGCTAGTGGCGACCCTGAATGTGTTCATTGAGAAAGAGAGCCCAATATCATCTGGTAATCTCCATATCAATATACAACTAAATCGGCTAAATAGAAGGGTACCTGTAAATACCATAGGTCCTCCAGGTAAAGTTGTGTATCGAAAAGAAAGCAATGGACCTAGGCATAAATGAGGCTAGAGAAAATACTTTCAAAATTACAATTTTTTATAACATCATATCAAAACATATTTCCTTTTATATTCAAAAACAATTAACATGTTGTTTGTTCAAAGTATACTTATACATCATAAATGTCTTCACATCAATCTCTACTCTCACATACTTTCACATATACCACGAATATCTAATCTATTTCAACAATAGTTGTGAAACATAAATAATCACACATGAACATAAAACAATCCCATCAATTTCAGTATTGTTCTTCAGTCTATAAATGTATATCTGGCGTTCATAGAATAGCTACAATTGCTTTGTATCAGATCTACATATGTTTTGGTCGTGTTAGGACCCCACTAGGTCCACTATTTTTCCGACCTTCTTCAGGATCTGGGAGCCACAATTCTCGGTTCCCACTATAACAGAAAGAATGATGTCTTCTGGGATATATCTCTAAAATCAAACAAACAAAACATATCTATCAGTCTCTAACATCTTCACTGTTTCACGACACAGCTAACTTGTGTGTATCCATCTATTGAATCGTATTCATCCACACTCACCTCTAACCAAGACCATGTCAGGGGTAGTGTCGATGCCGGAAAATATATCCACCAGGTAACTGCCGTTAGTTACAGGCACCTGAAAATGTTGTATTTACAAAAGAAAGGATCTTTAAGTATCCATGCAAAGGTCTCTGTATGTAGTTACTCAGACCTCTTGAATATCGTGTATCCCAGAGTGTACACATCACTCACGTTAGTCCTTTACTCCTCATGGCCCATGGATTGAATACCTCAATAGGGCTTCACTTGGAATAGGTTCTTTAGGTCCATTCACACGTGGTCTCCAGTATCAAATCCACTAGAGAAAAACCAAAGGCCGCCAATCACGCATGTGTGACATGGTGTCTGAAGACAAGGGGTTGAGTGCGATTTTTTATCATGCCTCGGGAACGGGGTTCCATGTCATTGGCTGGTGACTAGTAGCTACAGTGTTAGGACAGGAATTAGGTATCTGCAGCTATGCGAGGGTGAGTTTTTAGATATTTCTATAACCATGCTGACATGCAACCTTTTACGGACAGTGGTGACTCACTTTGGCAACTCACAGGGCCTCTTATATAAAACGAACATTCTGGGGGAAGCGGTGGCAGATCACCCTGTGACAGGGGCAAATCCGAATTGGTGATTTCTAGAGTCCACAGAATTTATATGGGATTATTGCAGCAACTAAGTCCTCTCGTGCTCCCGGATCGGAAGGAATTTGTAGCACCTTGATTAAGAGCAACCTCTGGCTTTGGTCAGAGGCCTTGCATTGGCTTTTGCATGTGATTGGTCTTACTCAATTAATTCCAAATTCCTGGAGGGATAGTATTACAGTCCCAGTTTTCAAAAAGGGAGAATACACTGATCCACGGAATTACCGATTGCTGGCCATGCTGGATGTGCCAGCAACATTTTTTACACGGACATTACTTTTGGAGTTAAATCAATGGGTGGAGATCGGTAATGTAATCGTGTTTAATCAAACGGGATACCGGAAGGATCTAACACCATTGTCAACAGTTTGTCGCTGTTAACGATCATTCAACAAACCTGGTCGATGCAAAAGCTATCGTTATATGTGGCATTTATCTATTTTAGTGCTGCATTCGACACTGTTGACCGAGCGACTCTATGGAGAAAGCTTCGGGACGGGGATATTCCTGTGGGGTTATTAAAAATTATCATCCAGTTGCACGATCATACGAGACAAAAGTTTGCTTGGGCCAACTTGGCAGGAACACAGAATGGGTTCCTACATATAAGGGGCTTAAACGGGGGTTGCACCTTGGCACCAATATTGTTCAACCTCTATCTCTCTGATCTGGGCACTTCTTTAGCCAACTCATACTGAACTCCACTAAAGAAAGGGGTTAAGCCAATACAATGGTTGGGCTATGGGGATGATTTGGTGTTGCTGGATTTGACCCTGGGGGGCCTACAGTCCTCCCAGAACCAACTTAAAGGAATAGTGCGCTCAAAAATATTATTGTCCTGATGGTTCGGGCATGTGTTTTTAAGCATACGTTGATCGAACGTACAAACATTTAATATGCACCTTACCGTAGTTTTCCTCTTTTGTACACATGCAAAATCAGGCAGCAGGGCGTGGCCATCTTGTGATAATATTATCTGTTGCGGCATCGCCAAAGGTGGACTGCCCTGGCGGCACTAAATCATATACCCCGCCCCTGAGGCTGACATTACCAAACCTGGGGATATCCTCTGCCTATCTCCATGACGTTACTGGGCAGCATACCCAAACTCGCCCAGTCATCACCTACGTGACGCAGAACCTGGAAATCAACACACATCATCTCACAATACAGCACGTCACAATTCGGAATATAAAACTATAGAAAAACTGTACAATTTGTAAAGTACCTTTATTTCACAATAAACGCTCCGAGAACATCCGGCGATTGCCATATTCATTCAAATGGGTAATTTCTTTTTTTGTCCTCGATCGACAAATGTTTATCATGAGTCACGCAGTGCTCCTTTTGGGTATAAGAAGCATATTGGGCGTACCGTGAATCGCAAGGCTTGGGCATCAGCTTGGCGCTAGGCCAGCATAAACAATGTCAGGTTGTTCTTTATCGCTGGTACCGTGTAAGGGCATATCGGCCCGTGGCGATCGTCCCAAAAAAGCGTCATTGTGATCCAGCCATTCAAGTGTATCTGCAGCTGCCGGTTAAAAAACCTGTCTGTTGGTATTTGGAATCAATGACAATCGCAGAAAGGCAAGATGTAGCTGTTTGGAAAACATAACAGAAATGTTGTCTCAGTAGCCGATCTTTATTACAATTTATTATTTTACCCATTAATTAATGGGAACACAGAGAAAACAACGTGGAAAGTAGTCTACAATTTGCTTCAGAGGTTAGTGCTTTGGAGTATGTTCAGCTCGAAATGGGATGCGGAAGTGGATGCTACAATTCGAAGAACACACAGACGGCATTTTAATTAAATATTAGTGTTGAACCTGGGGGAACCGAGTGGTGGTCTACATGCATCTCGATGCTGGACTACCCATGTGCCCGGGAAGAAGACAAGTACACACACAGGTTGTATTTGCGTGTCATTGCAATATGCCACAAAGAACAACCCAATACAATGTAACCCAGCAATAACGGTAGGCTAATGATAAATTGACTCGTTGGTCTATAAAATCGTCGAAAGGAAAACTTACATTATATTCAGCATTTCCATTCTCTTGGCGTAACGCAGAGACTCCATTCAGATCAACGATTTTTCATAAAATGAAATTACATGTTCCTTTGTCCAGTTTTGGAATGGTGAACCTTATCATATTTGACAGTATTACACCCCTCCCTTCATTCATTCCTTTCAGAATCATCCCTTTCTCTCGAGGTCGAAAAACAATTGAACCTTATACTGTGTGCGATGCTTCGGCTTGCTCAGCTCGCAAGCAAAAATTCAAAGCTGCTGACCTTCACTCAGAATGGGAGCCAATAGCCCTTCATACAATAGTTGCATAAAAAATTGTTTGCTGCCATCCACCAATGGCGCTCGAAATTTCAAAGTGTTTTACTTGGTTCCTCTGGAGAACTTTGCACTCTCCCAGCGACTCACACAGCCAGCCCACACCACCTGTCAGCTCAGCCGTCTCGTGTTCACACGGCAAATCACGTACACATTTTTCGCAAGGAGCAAGTCTCGAGCACTGACAAAATGTGCTCGTGCAAGAATGTCCCAGCAAGCCCTGCTGCAACCCCCTCCTGTCTGGCCGCGGTCCCCTGAACCCATGACCGCAGTTATATATTAGAGGCCTATAAATTGCACACGTGTGTTTGTACTATCCCACTTTGGGTCACCACCCAGGTGAAGGGTGTGGGGATCTTGCCCCTGAGGCAACCAGAGCGGTCAGTATTGATAGCTCATAGGTCTGGTGCATCAGAGCTAGACAGGGGGTGGAGTGACACATGTTAGTTTAGGGCAGAATATACTGTGACGGGGGTCTTGTTTTATTGTGAGGCACTCTGGGTGGTCAGCAAGGAAGGGTCACACTTCTGGTACATGAAAAGAATAGCTTTAGAGGGGCACAAGGTTGAACAAGCAGTAATTTTCCAGCAGCGGGGGTGAGAGGTGCAAGAGAACAATTGTTGAGATGGATGAACAACTACAAGTCATGGTTTGGCCCTGACACACACAGGACAGTGATCTCAGAGGAAGATTTAAATTAATACATTCTTAGTTTGCCACATCTTGTCTCGGCGCATATATGAGAAAGGGACTTGTGAGGCACAGGCGGAAAAATGTGGGGGCTGTCAGTGCTCCCTGTTCACGGCCCTGCTGAGGGGTAGGGGAAAGTTTGCAATGACAGAATGCGGCCTAGTCCAAAGTTGGAGTCAAGGGTACACAAAATGGAGTCCAAGTGTGTCTAGCAATAGTCCCACCTCTGCTTATGTCAGGGCCTTCTTCCCCATGGCACCAGAAGGGCAAAGGAGGCGTCCCCCACGAGTGCAAGAGCAGGGTGTCTATTTTCAAGCTCTTCCGGTGCAAATCCGCATTATTTGACCCATTCTCTTATTAGATCTATATTCCTTGGGAATACATGCATTGTAGTGCCTTGTAGTGCCTTTAGGTTTGTTATGGGTCTTAGAGCGGCAACCGTAAACCGTACATGCAGGCATTGTTGTAAGGTCAACATTATTAGATAATTATTTTGCATAAAAGCGTGAGAAACCTGTGTCGCATAGCCAACTGTATTATAGGATAACTTTCATACACAATTCATTGATGTGCCGCAAATCGCAACATGTTACTTGTCCCTTGAATGTACTATAGTGCATCAAAAGGAAACATGGTTATAGACACGGTCCACGAAGGATGCAATTCGATCCCAATTGACACTGATGACTATTGCTATATATAGATAACATAACAAATTAAACTCAAGTCAATGGCAATGAGATGAATGAACATTACACTACTGGGTACTTTCGTTCGAAATAGATAGAAATTTAAAGATCAAGGTATAGATCTAGGAGATTTGAATAGGTGATCTGCCCTTACCCTGACCAACAAACAGTTAGATTCAGCAAGGAGGGTAGCTAGTAGCAGGAAAACAGGGAGATGTTCACAGGTAGCACGATGACGAGCTGACTCGCAGTGGTCACAGAAGTTCTCAGGTAGCACGTTCACGAGTTGACTTGCAGTGCTCAAAGATGTTCTCATGATAAATATCAAGCGGTTTATAAATAATTAGAAAAGTGGGTGTGTATGTGAATGAATGACGTGTATATGGCATGGTCTTATGTGGATAGCAGGGGCGTGGCCTGCTTCAAGGGGATCCTACCTGGAGACATGGGGTCTGAGGAGGGCATGTGACCAATGACCACTGCGCGTAAGATACCTTTGAAGTGTACATGGTGTTTGGCACCTTGGCCGTTCCAACCCCTGCCAGCCCCCTTTGGCAGCGCTCATCCACTGGTGCGATCTGCCTTCGATAATGGAGGGAGGGAATGGATGGGCATGAGGCGTGCAGACAAGGCCCGGAACACAGCTGAATGGAGAAACACTTATGTGGATTGCAGGGGAGCGGCCTGCTTCAAGGGGAGCCTGCCTGGAGACACAGGGTCTGGGTAGGCCATGTGTAGAATGGCCCCTGTGCCGAAGATACCTTTGAAGTGAACATGGTGTTTGGCACCTTGGCCGTTCCCACCCCTGCCAGCCCCCTTTGGCAGCTCACATCCACTGGTGCCAACTGCCTTTGATAATGGAGGGGGATGGATGGCCCTGAGGCGTTCAGGAAAGGGCGGGAACACTGCTGAATGGAGACACACTTGATTCACTGAAAAACGGAAACAACCATTGCTAAAAGTTCTGTTGTGTTTTATTTTGTTGCTGATTTTGATGGCACAAATGTACTACACATTAAAAACTTCTGGTTGCAGCACAGTGTAGGAAAATCCCCTGTACTGACCGCTGTCACTGGGGAAAGTTTCTCTAATGGCACCAACGACACAGGCGGGTATTACTCGTCAAACGCGGTGTCCAAGCCTCACATGAAGCCACCATGTAAACGAACGATAGGCCACCAGCCTGTACCACCTGTGAAAGAGAAAGATACAAACTGTTTTTAATTGAACAAGATAAGTGTATTAAACCTTAATTGCCAATGACAAATCTTGTATCCAATGGCATTGTTGCCAGTACAAATGTTGGCTAGACAATGTACAATATTGAACGACTATGCCTTCCATTACATTTGGAACACAAAGAAATATTGCTTCATGGCTGTACATGAAATAAACATAAGGAGACCACTATGATTTCCCCAAATTGCGAGTGATGTATAGAATTGCAAGACTACATTCGTTTGGCCTTGATAGATCAAAGTTACGACAATATAGGAGACAACCATGAAATGGTAGTGGCCCAAGTGACATCACAACTAGAGGACACTTACTTGTTACTTGGATTGCGAGGGCGAACTGTTGCTCAAAGTTAGTGCATAAGCACCATCAGAATCCTCAACATGGGCCGTGTGAGGCAGGCGGCCCTGAAGTCTGACAGCTCGGTAACGCATTGCGGCCGTGTCTCACCTTCCGATATGTAGAACAAGCATCCAGAGTTTTCTCGGCAGCAGCAGTTCTCTTCCTCGGTTGGCATTAGCGTGCACCGATTACAGGTACACCAGGTGGAAATACCGTCCATGCGACTGGGCTCAGGCTCTTGATCTGTTGAATCGTCCTCCTAACTGTCATCCGAAGCCCCATAGTTTGCGCATCTTTCTCTTTCGAGTAATTCGGCCTTGGAATACTCCGGCTCTTACTGGTAGGGCTGTATTGTTGCCATTATGGGGGAAAAAATTGATAGTTATGGTACTAGTATCTGTTCGCACGGGCTACAAGCAACAAAGGTAGCTGACCAGAGCACAGAAACGAGGCACAGAATACTCAAAAAAAGACAGTGAAAGGAATGGAAAATCAAATCTGATGTCTGTTGAGAAGCGGTCTGTTTATTCTTATTGAGGAAAGTGGGGTCCTGCCATTTCCTGGAGACACGTCATTAGCTGAAGCGCAGAGAATGTTGACACGAGACATGCATTGGCATTGTGAAATGGGCGGTACGCGTCTAGTGATCGAAGCCTCAGGTGCGGGGATATGATTTAGTGCCGCCAGGGTAGTCCACCTTGAGCGATGCGGCAACGGATAAGATTATCACAAGATGGCCGCCCCCTGCTGCCTGATTTCACATGTGTACAAAAGCGGAAAACTACGGTTTGTACGATCAATCAACGTATGCTTAAAAACACATGCTCGAACCCTTGGGACAATAATATTTTTGAGCGCACTTTTCCTTTATAATTTATACTGCTTTAAACTCACGAATTGTGAATACCACAAAATCTAAAATAATGATTTTCAAACCTCCCCAAAAAAGGAAAGGTTAAAAGTAAAAAAATGGCTATTAGATTTGGTGGCAGTTAAAGTTGTGTCAGAATACAAATATCTGGGGTTTCACGTGGACAACGGGCTGCGGGGCACAAAATACTTAGACCAAGTACAAGTGAAAGCATCTATAGCTGTTATTATTGGTTCACTTGCCAGCCAAGGAGGCGGGTATTCGATTGCGACCCTACTCCAGCTGTACAGTGCAAAGATAGCATCCACCATCATCTATGGAGGCTAAATTTGGGCACTTGCAAATCTAACTGAAATGTGTAAATTGGGGCCCACTTTGCTCAAACGGCTCCTTAGACTGCCTCCTAATGTAGCAATTGAATTGGTGTATTGGAGATTACCATTTTGACAATCTTAGTTAAACTACATCGAAGTTGTGTAATGTTGGTTTGGAAATTGGCCAATGCCCCATAAGACACTCTGCTGGGCATGCTTTACTTAGCTCCTCAGGTGAGATCTCAAAGCATGACTGGCTGTAATGTTTCACAAATTCAACAGCTAGAAGAGCAGTGGCTTACCCAGGTGCCGATAGTATGCAGAACATGCCGTATGGTCAATAAAGGAAGCACATGAAAGATGAACTTTCTGCACAAAGTCAAGAACAACTTCTTATTGATTTAGCCACAAAGAGGAATGGGATATGGTTTGTAGAAGATCGACAGGAGAGGGAGGCAACACCGACCTACATTCAAAGTTTTGTGGGGAAAAGCTTGGTATGGGAATGCATAAGGCAGAACCTCAACCTTGTTAAAACAATGGAAATTGCGGGGGCTTAGGCAAAACTCCCAGAAAACGAGATATGTTGTCGTCTGTGTGGAAGCTCTTGCCTGGAAACTGTGCAGAATCTTATGTATTGTGGAGCTCTGCAAGATTTGTGAAAGAAAACGTTAATAGCGATGGGGGCAATTGAGTAATTGACAATGGATAGTATGGGATGGATTGATGAGTGGTGATTGGGAAGCGTGTATTATTTATTTTACTTTGTTTTGGCGAAAAAATCAAGATTATTCCTGATATACTGTCATGCATAAGTGATGATTGATGAATTTATTCTGGTTTGCAATTTTTAAGCATTAGGAGACTTTTATTTGATGTATTAGTACCCCAGCGAGAGTCAAGCAGAATGCAACACGCATTCTGTTTGACTCTCGCCAGGTCGTTACCCGCCCGAGAATCCCTCGATTCTCGGCCAGGATCCCAGCCTCCTTGTCCACGGAGGGGGGCATGGCAGCCCCTCAGCCAATGAGGGGGCTCGAAGCCGGGCCATCCCCGCTCCGAACCTCCCCACGGCTGAGAGGCTGCCTCCCCCCCCGCCGGGGACTCAGGCAAGGTTTAATTTTTTTTTCTTCACCATCCCAACCCCACTTACCTTCTTCTCCTTTTTTTTGGTAGCGGACGCGCTGGTAACACTTCTGTTCCCAGTGCGTCCGTTCGCGATGGCCGCCATGGAAAGGGAAAATGGACTCTGTTTTCCCTCCCCTTTCTTCTCTCCTCCCTGTCCTCCCCACCCCACTTACCTTCTTGCTCCTTTCTTCCCGGTGGGAGATGATGGCAGCCGCCAGCCGTGTGGAGGCTCGGAGCGGGGCCATCCCTGCTCCGCGCCTCCACATGGCTGGAGGCTTCCATCGTCCCCTGCCGGGGATGCAAGTAGGTTTCTTTTTTTTTTCTTCCACCCTCCCAACCCCACTTACCTTCTTCTCCTTTTTTTTGGTAGCGGACGCGCTTGTAACACTTCTGTTCCCAGTGCATCCGTTCGCGATGGCCGCAATGGAAAGGGAAAATGGACTCTGTTTTCCCTTTCCTGGCGGCCATTTTCTCAGTCATTTTTTCTTTTCTTTTTTCTGTCCCGAAACGCTGCAGCGTTTCGGGACCGAAAAAAAATGCTTTTAGTGCCCCGGTCACGCAGATCTTGCGGGCCGGGATACTAAAAGCAATATGACCCTCGCGTCTGGGGCATTACCGACTCAGGTAATGCCCCATGGCCTTCGTTAAGGCCCTCGCTTCGCTCGGGCCTATAACTTGGACCCCAGGGCATTACCTGAATCTTAATGCCCCCACCACTCCGATCATATTGCTTAAATGTATTAAAAGTTTGCCGTTGCCAACTATATAATACGTAAATAAAAAGAAATTAAAAAACGAAGGCGAGCATAAGTACACACTAGGTGAAGAGCTTCATAGCAAGAACATGCGCAGTAAAGCCCAGAGTCTCAACTCTCACGGGCAAGCAACAGTGTTTAAACATGGCCGTTTGCAGTGCCTGCTCAATATAATAATGCAGGAGTATGCTAGAGGAGTACATACAATTTTCAATTCCAGACTTTCCCCACAGCTGCAAACAAAGTTCCAGCCCCAGCTAAAGATGATTTGCATCTGATGGCAAAATATCTCTCCACCTGAGCTCATGATGGTGGCGAACCACTGTGTGACATGTCAAGTACAAAAGAAAGAGAACATGGAGAACAAGCTTATGAATTTTGCAGAGGCTTTAGACGAAGAAGTTGGGAAACTGGCACGGATGTCCCACAGGATAGTCAGCCAGGTGAGTGCCCCAGTTCAACAGCATGCAATTATTGCAAACATAAAGGCCACTGAAAGAATCAATATCCATATAGACCACATCGGAATAATCCATCTCTACGCACAGAGCGGGGTACATTTCCTAATACCAATGATGGTCAACTCCGTCTTCCTTACATTAATGCACATCCAATTCTAAGACATACAAAATTCAACATGTCTGAGAAGTGAATGCAGTCTAGAAGAGTCCAGGGAGTGGTCCCCGCTTAGTTCCATCACAAGTTGCGTGTCGTCCGTGTAGTTAGTAAAAAAGACGTCAAGGTCCTCTAATAGGGAGCAGAGAGGCTGCCTAAAGATGTTAAAAAGCACCAGCAACAGACTGGCACCCTATGGTACTCCAAAGAGGATTTGCACAGGAACTGAGAAAGCTTCTCCCCAATGGATTCCTGAGATGTGGTGATGTGGTGGAGACGTGGTGCAACAAAAAAGATTGAAGCAAATCGACTGCTCCACTGGAGCAATTACCAATAGATTGCAGAGCATGAAGAAGTCGTTGGTGGTCTAGCAGATCAAAGGCTGCAGATAGATCTAAAATGACCAGTAAGCCTGTCTTCCCATCCTCCATTA
This sequence comes from Ambystoma mexicanum, assembly GCF_040938575.1. Classification (NCBI taxonomy): domain Eukaryota; kingdom Metazoa; phylum Chordata; class Amphibia; order Caudata; family Ambystomatidae; genus Ambystoma; species Ambystoma mexicanum. The sequence goes on from NW_027182323.1 coordinate 2,522,483, forward strand.
TCTCCAGCATATGAGATTGTAAGTCTATCAAAGCCATTTCCGTAATATGTGCCAGCCTGAAACCTGATTGGCCCCCATGCAAGATGTTATTGTCCTTGACATAAGATTGAAGTTGTGCCGTGGCGAGTTTGTCTAAGATCTTCAGAAGAAAATGGCAATTTGTTATTGGCCTAAGATTTGTTGGGTCTCTGGGTTCAAGGCATACTTTTTTGGGAAGAGGGGTAACTGCACTGCTTGACTGGGGAATGATACTTTGACTGGTGAATGGAAACATCACTGCGCAGCTTTCTTCTTCACCCCTCAGTACTTCACACTTGCAATGCAGTCTCTAGCAGGCGACATCTTCGCCCCGCCCGCCATACCCCAAAAACACCTTGTTACGACAAAGAGTCCCTGCTGGTCATGGCCTCAGTTGTCTTATCTTCCCCACAGCTCCTTAGAACCTCCCTCTCTCATGGGAGTGCTCTTCACTATGAGCTTTGTTTAATCTACAGGTTTCTTAAAGTAATGGGGTGGGATTCCTTCTTCAGTTTAAGGGCCCAGGTGTCATTTTAAGCTTCCTTTTATCTTCACGTAACAGACAACACTTCTGGTTTTACTTTAACAGGCTTGACTTCTTCACACAGATCTCTTCATCTTAAAGGTCTAGCCCCCTTCTTGAGCTTCCCTTGAAGGCCCTGCTCAACTCTTCAGCCCCAGGACCCAGCTCTCCCTCCACCTTATGGGCAGCTGATCCTTCCTATATAGGACTTCCTTCCTCCCTTTAGGTGCCCTGGGTGATGGGTCTTACTTATATTTTGGGGCAGTGTTGTCCTTCTTGTCCAACTTCTTCCTGCACCCCAGCAGCAGGCTTCTTCCACTTTCTTCAGTTTCTCGCTTGCATGTTCTTCTTTTTAAGACCAACTCGTCGCCAATGTTATAAAGTGACTTCCAGGTTTCTTGGGATTACTTGTGTGATTATTACAAGTACTTAAGTCACAATTACATGGAGTTTTATACATAAGTGGACAGGACATAACACTGGCTCCCATCACCCAGGCTGGGGAGCTCTTACTGGCTGGGTGTGGAATCCTTGGGTAAACATTCTCACATTCACAAGGCAACACTCCACATGACATCGCCAGCTTTCACATGCAGAGACAAGCACATCACAACACATCTCCTTCCTTTACTGATAAACATTACAAACACACTCAGGCACGATATAACAGTAACCACCTTGATGGAGGGCGGAATGTGCTTGTCCCGGAAGGAGGCATTGACAAACCATGTCAGAAGGGAGCAAAGATGTCGCAATGCCCAAGAATGATTTTTGGTGGGAGAAACCATGTCAGAAGGGAGCAAAGATGTCTCAATGCTCAAGAATGATTTTTGGTGGGAGAGGGATTTCTGCACAAGATGTGGTTTTTATACATGAAAGTAGCTTCTCCATGTCTGATACCTCGATAGTGCTGAGGAAGAATTTAGAGAATGCCTGAGGGGCCCTCACTGCCCCGGAAGGATTATCAAGGGGTTTTGGGGTGGACTGGGCTAGGTGGACCTGATCCCTTGCTTTGGCTATTTTTGCTTCAAGGGCCGCCTGGACAATCCAACAGTCTGATGCTGCAGGCACATGGGGGGTGGTAGTAGAAACAGATTTTTCCAGGGTTTTAACTATTTGGATGATTTTTCCCGACTTGTTAGATGCGTCTTCAATTTGGGAGTTGAAGAAGTTCTTTTTGTTTCAATATTTCTAATTGATAGCTCTTATCTGTAACTTTCCGTAGTTCCCTATTCTCTTTGGATGGGAGCTGCTGCCATTTAACCTCAAGGGTGCATTTCAGCTTCTTTATAACGAATAGCTCAGGGGTAAACCAGTGTTGGTGCCTTGGATTAACTCTAACAAGCCTCAAACGGAGTGGAGCAGTGTGATCAACCATGGTCTGGAGAGTCTTAGTATAGTTGTCAACCAAAGCATCAACATGGTCATTGTCTGTGGTGTTTAGCATGACTGAAAATCGAGGGTAGAGATCTTGTGCTAGGGTTGGAGGCTAATGCTTCTCTTAACTTTACTTTCTTAAGCAGCAAAACAATAACAAAACCAAATGGATAATAAATGGAACAAAAAACTATAAATCCCTGTAGTTCGAATCTTTAGTAGTCCATCTTGTTATTGGTCTGAAATAAACACGTGTCCTTAAACAACCGATAGTCCATAACCAGCTCCATAAACCTTGACCACCTTGTTATGTTATGTTATGTTAGGGGCATTCATAGCACTCAAATTCACCCAAGGGCATCTTGGCGCAAGCATTTCAAGGTCATAACCAGCTACAGCAGCTAAAACAATAAGGTTTTCAGCACCCGCCTAAAGAGGAGATGATTTTCCGCCCCCCTCAACCCTGCAGGAAAACTGTTCCACAGTTTATCGGCCACGAAAGAAAAAGCTCAACATCCCACTCGGGACAGTTAGATTTTAGGAATGGCCAAAAGATTGGCCTCGGTAGAGTGGAGCAATCGGGCCGCGACGTAACAATGACATTTTTCCCTCTGATATTCAGCCCCTTGTCCAGACAATGCCTGGTGGACACGACAAAGTGACTTAAATGTAATTCTCCGGGCTGTTGGAAGCCAGTGCAAGCCCATCGCACAGGACTGACATAAGCTCCATAGGGAGCTTTGTGGCCACTCGTGCTGCCAAATTTGGCAGTAGCTGTAGCCAATGGATTGAGCCCAAAGGTTGGGCCGGGTACAGTGCATTGCAATCATCACGATTCAGCACACTGTAGCGAGTGTGATCGCTAAGCAATCATCTTGGTTCCACAACTCCATTCATACAGCGTTGGCGGTGGCCATGGCATTTACACCAAAGCAGCATTTACACGCGGCGTGCTCTAGTCAGTGCGCTCTCGGGTCGGGTACAACCTCTTGTCACCATGGTTACCCGAAGCGAGGTGCAGCGTCAACACGTTGTACTGCCATAAAACACACACACATAAAAAGTTGCCCGACAATGGCGGCAGTGCTTCTGATTATCGTAAGTGCTCATTGTTGTTTTTTGGGCCTTGTCGAAGCTTGCCCGTGACCCTCTGCCTTGTTTTGGTGACTGTCTTTCGGATCCTCTTTCTGGTTTTGGTTCTTCGTTTTCCTAGCTACGAACTTTGGTCTGTCTCACGGATTGCATTTGGATTACTCTTGTCTGCTGTTTTGTTTCCTTGGATTATAGATCTGGATTTTCTCCAGACCCTGTGTTGGTGGACTGTTCTGTCCTTTAGTGCGTCCTCGTGCCGCCCGGGAACAGGTCCCTACTAACCCACTAATCCCCCTCCCTTTTTCCTTCTCCTTCCTCCCGGACCCTCAGTGCTCTTTTGGATTCTCCTTCCTTAAATTCACCACAGACCATGTTCCTTCTCAGTAGAGCCTTTTTGTACACCAGATGATTCCTAGGTGTAACTGCAGTGCCTTAAAGCTCCCCAGGTCAGTGTTGTCCTCGGTTTTCGCTTAAATACAATTGCACTTGTATGGATTATTAAGTCTTCCATCATTTCCACAGCTTGGCATTTCCCTGGTGGGATTATTTTCTCTTTCATTTGCATTACACCTCTAGTTTGTCACTATTTACTAAATAGAGGAGTATATCAAGGGAAAGGCCGTCCTCAAGAGAGGGAACCCAATCCTAGGCTCGGGTTACCAGTCTGATGATCCTAAAGGCCTTGGTTGGTTCCCAGGGACGTTTGCAGTGAATACTGACAGGAATAGTCTATTCGACTAGTAATCAATGAGGCTACTGCCAACGGCCTCAGATGGTGCGGAAGAAAGGGGAGCACCTTCCGAAGAGCTCTTAACATGAAGTGCCCTGTCTTACACACGACACTCACCTGTGGAGACATAGAGAGTGAGGAAGAGAGAAACACCCCCAGATTTTTGACATTCATTACAGGGACAGGAAGATCACCCAGCATGGTAGGCCACAGTAATGAGGTCCGTAGCATAGACTCAGATGGAGAACACACCACCAGGACTTCCGTCTTGTCCCCATTCAGCTTGAGTCAGTACGCACTCATCCAGTCTCCCACTACAGAGAGTCATTCGTAGAGGCCCGACGATCGGCCAGCCCAGTCAAGACGGACCAGGATCTGGGTTTCATCGGCATAGGAGTAACAGCGAAATCAAAAGGAGCAGATGAGGCAAACTAGAGGTTGGACGTAGATATTATAAAGCATAGGGGACAGGGTGGAACCCTGGGGAACACCACAGGTGAGACCAGGTACCGAGGATAGAAAAGGTTAGAGTAGCAATGACTGGCTCCTGACAGAAAGGAAGTGAACCATGCCAGGACAGACCCAGAGAGGCCCGCCATAGCTAGCCAGGAGATCAGGATGGAGTGGTCGACAGTGTCGAAGGCCGCTGACAGATCTAACAAAATCAGGGCGCCCACTGCACCGTGGTCTACCAGCATGGTCAAATAATCAACCACAGACACCAGGACACTCTCCGTGCCCCGCCCCGGGTGAAATCCAAACTGAAAGGGGTCAAAGAATGAAGATGATTCCAGAAAAGAAGAAAGAAGGGGTGAAACCAGTGATTCAAGTAACTTCATAGAAAAGGGAAGGAGGGAAATAGGCCAAACATTAGCTAGTACTGTAGTATCCAGTGAAGGCTTCTTCAGTAGAGGGATGACTGTCACTTGCTTCAGCTCTGTGGGAATCAGACCTGACTGACAGGCATGATTCACAGCATCAGTAACCAAGGACAGCAAGCCCGGCATAATTGCCTTTAGTGTGACCAGAGGAATTGGATATGAGGGGGCGGCTGATTTGAGTCAACAAACAGCACAATCAATGCCATCTGCAGAAAAGATAGGGAATTCTGCCCATAATTGTGTGACAGTCTAGGTAGGTGTAGAAGACGGAGAGGTCACAGAGCATGTCCTCCTCAGAGCAATGGTTTCCTGAAATTGTTCTACCTTAGAGCTCAAATAATCTGAGAGAGAGTCACATGGTGCATGCAAAGATCGGACCCCTAAAGAGAGGTGGGAGTGGGATAAGAATGTTCTCAACACCGAGAAGAGTTCCCTAGACTGATTCAAGGCACTCTTCACCTTCTGAGTAAAGAAAGTCTGTTTGGCCACTATGATATCTTGATGATAGCTTTTGGTGGTCAATCGCAGGATGGTGTCATGACCAAATGCGGGAGCCTTTGGAGATGCTGGAGGCGAGGCTAATGTTCCGCCACGCATTCTTTGACACAACATCCGCAGTCTAGTGTTTTCCCAAGATGGCAGCCATTTGTATTTCAACATGTCAGTACTCCGCTCGGTGTGTTGCAACCCTCGCTCTTCCGGGTAAGACGTTGCTGAGTATCAATCGTGTCTGCTTTTCCCTGCTCCACCTTGGCTACATGGTTAACTTTTGTCCTTCTTCCACCTGGCGGTTTTACGGCTATTGCTATTCCATTAGCCTGCTTTCAACCTTCTCCTCTGCCTCCTTGTTCGCTTGTTCCTTCTCCCTGCTTACTGTCCCTCCCGGTCTTCACTATCATCCAGCCCACTTACCGGAGCAAAGATCTACCTATCAGATCAGTCGTACCGAGGTTCAGTGGACCTGGATCTTTTCTACATCCTTCAGGCCAATTACATCGGAACTACATTCAGGGTGTTTTCCGCCGTAAGGCTTTTTACCTTTTGGGGGTTGGCTCCACGCAGTCCATTCTGCCTGGCTTGTTCTCCAACCAGGCAAGGTGGCCTATGGAGGAGCTAGCCCTTATCTATTCACTAAGAAAAAGAAGATTCCCTGCCCTAGAAGAAGAAAGAAGAAGGGTGAGCCTCAAGAGGAATCTCCTGAAGATACAGGTGAGGGGTTTGAAGAGGACTTTTCACTCCTGGTGCTCTGACGACTTTGCCCCTATCGCCAATGAAGCCTTCCCCCCTGACTACGCCCTCATCCCACTGAACCGACCCTATAGAGGAGGAGGACTAGCAGACGCCTACAAGTCACACTTCTCTGCCTCAATCATCGAAAACCAGCCAACCATCCCTTCCTGCAAATCGCTTCTCGTAAAACTATCCCACCCCCCTTCATTCTCCCACAGCTTCCTAATCATCTACAGATCTCCTGGCTACGGCAGACAATTCTCAAACAACCTTTGCGACTCGATAGCCACCCTCCGATTAAACCATCGCGCCCTCACCCTTCTAGGAGATTTCAATATCTGGCTTGACATCCCCACCAACCCTATGACCCACTCTCTGGTTGACAGCCTAGACGCGATTAACCTCCATACCCACATAAATGGGCCAACTCACTATAAAGGACACATCCTTGATGCCATCTTCAGCTCCCACGACCAGATACATCTAAACCCCCCCACCCCTGTCATCTGTTCTGATCACTTCATTGGCCCTCATTACGATACTGGCGCTAAACCATGGCGCTACTAGCACCATGGTTGGTGTCGGTATCGGAACGAGTCGCCAATGTTCAATGGGGAATTACCACCCCATTCCAAGGTTGGTGGGGCGGTAATTCCCCATTGAACATTGGCCCTTCTCCATTCCTATTTTTGCCCCATGGGGCTCAATGGGACTGGGGAAGGCGATAAGTACGGTACCGCAAATTGCAGTACCGTACTTAGCACCAAGGTCCCTTTGCAGGTCCCTACTTTAACAGCTGGTCTAGACCAGCCGTTCAGGTCGGGTCCCGCAAAGGGACCTCGTAGTAAGGCGCTAATGGGTTAACGATGCTGCAGCCTTTTACGGCGCCGTTAACCAATTAGCGCCAGGGTCATAATGAGGCCCATTGTCTCTTTCACCATTCGCTCACCCACCCCGCTCCCCGTACCCGAACCAGAACCTCCAAATCTACACAAATGCCGGAAGAAACAAAAAATCCTTCCCGATCTAGCTCACGCGCTCCTTCAGTCTCCCCCCCTACCTGCTCACCCAATGAACACCTAACCTCCAACGCCTTCGACTCATGGCTCAATACCTTATTAATCCCGCTCACCCCCACTTGCAAACCCTCAGCTTGCCATGGCCCTTTTCCTAGATGGTTTACACCAGAACCGAAGACCGCAAAACAGCTATATAAATCCCTCGAACGCAAATGGCGGAAAGACAAAACCATCTTGAGCAGATCCACCTTGGCCTGGCACCATCGCCACTACAAAGCCGAAATCCGGAAAGCAAAAAAAGCCCACTTCAACTCCCGAATCCTGAACTGTGAAAACACCAGCAAAGAACTCCACAAAATCATCTCCGAATTCACCAAACCATCATGTACCACCACCCAATCGATGCCCTCACAATCACTCTGCGACTCACTCTCTCTCCACTTCTACACCACTGCTCTTGAAAGAACAAATTCTCTAACCAACAAACTGGCACTCTTGCACCCACCACACAATCCACCCACCCTACCTGCCATCCCACCGCCTGCAACCGCTACCCACCAGACCTTCTCGACTCTTTCACTCCAATATCAACTGACCAATTTCTCAAACTTCTCTCCACCCGCAAACCATCCGGCTCCCCGCTAGACCCCTGCCCAGCCACAACCCTCAAAGAAATATTCGCTTCTACCTGCACAGGAGAACACGCAAGAACCATCATAAACGACTTCCTCTCCTCAGGAATTTTTCCCAACGCATTCAAAACTGCTCATGTCAAGCCTCTTCTAATAAAACCTTCCCTCGACCCTCTCAACCCCAAAAACTACCGCCCCATCTCAAACACCATTGACCGAACAGCCTACTCCCAACTAAATGCCTTTGTCGAAGCCAACAATTTCCTAGACCCCGCTCAATCAGGTTCCAGACCCGACACGTAACCGAAACCACCCTAACCTCAATCTGGGATGAGCTTAAAAACACTGCAGATTCTGCGGGATGCGCCGCATTAATCCTTCTTGACCTATCCGCCGCCTTTGACACAATCAACCACTCAATCCTCCTCGACCGCCTCCACTCCCTGGGAATCCGTGGAAACGCTCTTAAATGGATAGCATCCTTCCTCAACAATGAAACCAAATAACCCTACCCTCCTCCTATGCTTCACCCGCCCGACCAGTCAATATTGGAGTTCCACAAGGAGCATGCCTATCAGCCCTCCTGTTCAACCTCTATATGTCCACCCTCCCACGAATAATCCGCTCGCACAATATCCTGTGCTACAACTACGCCGATGACACCCAACTAATCCTAAAACTACTTAATTCAAAACCCAACTGCCAATCCAACCTTGCTGCCTGCCTCATTGACATAGATCATTGTATGACCACAAACCACCTCCTGTTAAACCCCTCCAAAACTGAAATCATAGTGTGTGGCAACACCGAACTTCTCCGGCACCCCCTACCCTGGCTTTCTGCCACAGGCAATTCCCTGACAACCTCAAACTCAGTAAAAAACCTTGGATGCACTCTCGACTCTGACCTAACCCTCTCGCTCAAAGCCAACAACATCTCTAAGTCCTGCCACTACCACCTCAAAATTCTTAGGCACATTTTTCCATACCTCTCCTTTCCCAACAGACTCTCTGCTGTCCAATCAATTGTTATGCCAAGACTGGACTATGCTAACCCCCTCTACCTCAGAGTCCATGCATACCATCTGACTAAACTACAAAGAGCACACAATGCTGCAGCCAAACTGCTACTAGCACTCGGCCCAAGAGATCACATCTCCCCAGCTCTCAAAACTCTGCACTGGCTTTCGGTTGCCCGAAGGGTGACATTCAAAACCTTATGCATCTTTCACTGAGCAATGCATAAAACCAGACCACAATATCTTCAGGACAAACTAAAAACCTACCATCGACCACGCACTCTAAGATCAAGCTCTGCCCGCCTCCTAGTGATACCAAAAACCAACTCAGTCAGGTTAGGTGGATCATCATTCTCAGCCCTGGCCCCCATTCTGTGGAACTCACTTCCACCCCACATCCGAACCACCGAATACCTCATGTCTTTCCGTAAATTACTGAAAACGTGGCTCTTCCCCTAAAACTCGACTCTTAAAACAAACAGTATAACAGCAACAATAAACAGTAGCCCATGGTTGCTGTATCAAAAATAACAATCCAGCATCGAGACCTAATCGAGAAAAATGAAAAACTAAAATTGCTAATGTAAATTAAAATGGATAAACTGAATAGAACGAATGAAGTGGATGAAAGGAATGAAGTAGATGCAGTGGGCGATACAAATGCAGTGGATGAAATGGATGAACTGGATGCAGTGGATGAAAAGGATGAATCGGATGCAGTAGGTGTAACGGATGAAGCGGATAGAAGGGATGAAGCAGATAGAATGGATGAAGTGGACAGAATGGATGAAGTGGACGGAATGGATGAAGTGGACGGAATGGATGAAGTGGACGGAACGGATGAAGTGCACGGAACGGATGAAGTGGACGTAACGGATGATGGAACGGATGAAGTCGATGGAACCGATGAAGTGGATAGAACGAATTAAGTGGATGGAAGGATGAAGTAGATGGAGCAAATAAAGTAGATGGAACAGACGAAGTAGATGGAACGGGCGAAATGGATGGAACGGACGAAGTGGAGAAATGATCGGACGAAGCGGATGGAACAGACGAAGCGGATGGAACGGACGAAGTGGATGGAACGGAACAAGTGGATGGAACGGTACAAGTGGATTGATCCATAATGAAATGGATGGAACCGAAGAAGTGAATAGAACAGAAGAAGTGGTTGGAACGGAAGAAGTGGTTGGAATGGAAGAAGTGGTTGGAACGGAAGAAGTGATTGGAACGGGAGAAGTGATTGGAACGGGAGAAGAATTGGATAGAATGGAAGAAGAGGGGATTCAAAGAAGTATCCTGAAGAGATGAAATGTAACGAATGAAAGTACGGACCAAGTAAACGAAACAGAAAAGTAGATCGAACGACGGGTGGAGAGAATGGAGTGGACAGATAAATTGGATAAAGGAATGAAATGGATGTAAAAAGGTGACTGAATTGAGCAGA